>NC_142598.1:16823569-17153013 GCF_965207765.1 Zootoca vivipara
TGCTTGAAGTTCTTCTTGGGTGACCTTGAGTTCCATGGTTGGACGAAGAGAAAAGCTTCTCTCTGTACTGTGCGTAATCCTCTCATGTTCTGAGTTGTCTTCCTTTTGGCTTAAGGAAAAGCAGTTGGGTCCTCTTTCTACATGGGGAAAGTAGCCCAACTCTTTGATCATTTTTGGTTATCATTTTGGTGTCTTTTCCAGCTTTAGAATGCCCTTGGCTGCCTCCTGTTCTGCTAGGAATACAACATTGGGAGCTGTCGTTTCTAGTTGCAGTTGAGTTGCTTATCTCTGTGCTGAGGGCCCCAACGTGGCCCTGTGGTTATCTGGATGTCCTCAGCCACATGCTTGGTGCCCACCAAGGCACATTGCTGCTCCAAGTTTCCATATTTTTAATGGTTTTTCCCCCCTTGGGTTGGGGGTATTGTTTTGTTTGGGGGACGTTCCTCTTTTTGTGGGGTGTTTCCTGCTTTCTTCTGCCTGCGTCTTATCTGTTGGGAGGGATGTGTTAATCTTTTGCTTGTTTGGGAGGCGATGGGAATGTTCTGAGCACCAGCAGTTTTTCTTCTGTGGTGCCCACAGCAGACATTTAGCTCTCCAGAAGTGCCCCTATTCCCCCAAAGGTTGGGGACATCTCATTTGGGGGGAGCACCGGACACGTGTGACCACTTCTTGCACCCTATATGCCTCCGCAGGTCTGATCCAGCTCAGCAACCAGGGACGGGGCAAGAAGGGGAAGAAAATGCTGGAGGCCCCCCTGGAGCGCCCCCAAATTTGACCAGCAATCGCCGCCTGCAACAGACCCAAGCGCAGGTGGAAGAAGTAAGTTGCTTAGCCCTCCTGAGCTGTTCTCATTGGGTCTTCATGCTTTCTTCGTTTCCAGGTGAATTCAGCTGTCCCTTTTCTTTTCTCTCTCTCTCTCTCTCCCCCCCCCTCCATCCCTCTTCCAGGTGGTGGATATTATGCGTGTGAATGTGGACAAAGTCTTGGAGCGAGACCAGAAGCTATCGGAATTAGATGAAAGAGCAGATGCGCTCCAAGCTGGTGCTCAAGTATTCGAAAGCAGTGCAGCAGCGCTCAAGAGAAAGTATTGGTGGAAGAACTGTAAGGTGAGCTTTGGAGGGAGCGGGGAGCACACAGCAATTTTACACTGGTAGATTGAGACAACAATCGCAGTCCTATTGTGCTGCTGTTTCCCGAACTGGAGGGGGGAGGGCCCATCTATTGGAAGTAGAATGAATGCTCTGAGATTTCAGGTTCAATCCCTAGAATTTCTAGAGAAAATATATGTCTGGGTAGCAGGGCTGGGGAAAAAAAGTAAAATCTGTGCCTGAGACTAGAGAGTTGCTGGCAGCTATAATAGACCAACCTTAATTGACCTGATGTTCTCCCAGATGTTCTGGGCTCCTAGCTCTCTTCAGCGGGGTGCTGTGTTGGTTAAGAATGTGTGAGCTCACGGTGACTCTTCTCCCCAGATGATGATCATGCTGGGAGTGATCTGTGCCATTGTGGTCATCGCAATTGCACGTAAGTACCAAGGGGGAGCCAGGGGGAACTGGGCTTGTGACTGAGCACCGGATAAACAGCACCGTCCTGTGGGTGTGAAACTCTACCTGCTTACCTCTCTCCTCTGAGTGATGCTGAAGCCCAGCAGATCTGTGACCCTGGTGCCTTCTAGGATAACGGGGTAGTTTTGCCTGCTGGATGAGGGCAGAGGCATGGCATTAAGGGTGGGCCTTCCTTTCCTTGGATGTTCAGCCTGTGTTCAGTGTGGGAGGCTTGGTGTAACATGCCCTCTTGTTCTCTCCTCTCTCTTCCTTCTGTTGCTTCCTGTCCCCCAGTCTACTTTTTTACCTGAGAATGTGGTCCCTTTCCCCCCTCCCTCCCCAGTCTGCAGCCTCCTTTCCCCATCTCCCTTTCCAGTCCCAGGTGTTCCTCCTCCCTCCTCCTCCTTTCCTTTCCTTTCCTTTCTCCCTTCATTCCGGCTTAGTCATCAGTTTTCCTTTTGGTTCTATTTGCCTTCCATACGAGACTTTAACACACTGTTTCCAGATTTGAGTTGATTTCCCCCTTCACAGCTGCTGCAGCAGCCTCTGAGCAGGGCCACCTCGCCTTGGAGGGTGGCAGTGGGACGAGAGGAGGAAATGTGTGGGGTGGTGGAGTGATGCTTGCGGGTTTGAGGCCTACTCTAGGTGTCCGCTTCTCTTGCTGTGTATTTGCTTTGGGACAGCATTACTTACATCTCTACAGGTGGCAGGAGGAGAGAGGAGGGGCGAGCCCCCCCCCCAGCACCAGGGAGAAGATTTGGATATTGTGACCCCAGGGTAGTGTTCCCTTAATGTGAGGCATAAGCTCACGGTGTTTGCTCTGTCTGCAGAAATTCTGGTCCTATGAAGACAGGACATCTCCTTGCAATCCTCGGGCAACACTTGGCCTCACCAACCCTAGCAGGAAAGATGTTGGTTTGATCCAGTCTCCTCTGCTCCGGGGAGCAAGCGCACCATCCGTGGAGGCTTGCATTCCCAGGATCGTCAGAAGTAGGGACAGAGGTGTGCATCTTGCAGTTTTGTGGCCATGTGGTTTGCTGGAACGCACCGGCACTTAGATGGAGCTTGCTATTCAAACAGCAAGTCCCAGACTACTTGCTGCTTAGCTGGATACCAAGTCCTGCTGCAGAACAACAGTAGCAGCATGTCCCTCTTTGCTCTTAGGGAGTCGCAGAAGGGTTTTCTTCTAAAAAGCAGGCCTGTTGTGCAACAACAGGCCTGAATTCTTACCTAGTTTTTAGACTTCTTGGGTCACAGGTGGTCACGCAGAATGCCAGCGTTTCCAGGGACCGCTTGAATGCAGATTCACATACATGCCTTTCATCACTCCTATTTTTTGGCCATCACTTAATGATGCTCCCAGTGGTGAGCACGTGTGTATGAATTCATGCTTATTTTGCCACCTGACATGCTATGGAGGTGCTGTATTGATCCTGTTTGGAAGAGAAGCCCAGTGCAAATGGGTGTTAAGTTTTAAATCTGCTTTAGAGTGGGTTCTGCCGTGCCCGCCAGTCAAAGACACAGGAAGTGGCATAGCTATGAAGCACAATCAGAGAGAGAGTGAGAGTGGGGGAGAGGGGAGAGAGAGAGAGAGAGGTGTTTGGGTATCCCAATATGGCTCCAATCAGAGTTTGGCCAGAAAAGAGAACAGTGTTGAAGGGCGGAGGGAGAAATGGAGACTGCAATGCTCTAGGACAGAGATGGTCAACTAGCGGCCTGGGGAGCTGTATTGCGGCCTCCTTGGACAAAGCAATATGATCTGGACCCTTCAATGTTTTAACCCAGGAATACTCTCCCCATAGCATGCTGCGAAGGTGCTGACTCTGTTTGCATGCTCACTGCCACGCACCAGCATTTCATTTGCAGAGCCCATCTCCTTGATCTCCCCCCACCTTCCTCCACCTCGGGGGGATGCCTAGAGGAGAACAGGAACACCGAAGCTCTCCGCTGGTTTGGACAAACCTCTCCTGTCTCAGCGGAGCTGGGCTGGCGAAGCGCAACACACCTGAAGAGGATCCGGGGTCCGTTTTGTTTTGTGATGCTGCTGTCGCTTTGGGGAGGAAACACAGTAAGGTGTTTAAAGAGCCCTCTTGATCTCTTCTGGACAAGATCTTGGTTTTGATCTGCTGCCGTCTGTATTAAGAGGAAAGCCCTCCTGGCTGCTTTCTTTTGCTTGTCTGTTCTCATGGATGTTGTATGTTTTGCGCCTCTCTCTCTCTCTCTGCCCCTGCCCCCTTTTTACCTCTCCACTTGCTCCATCTCTTAATGCATGGGCAAAAAAGTTTACCCCCTCCCCTAGGCCCTCTGTGCCTAAAGCAAGGGATGACTTTCTCTATGCAGAGGACTTCAGCCGCTTTCTCACGCACGTGTGGTTTCTGTCTTTGTAAGGAACACAGCCGTAATATTTTCCCCCCTCTGGCATGTGTCGATACGCCAGCTCATCTACTCTTTAATCTCCGCCAACAAACACTCCTCTGCCGCCCAAAACGAGTCTGCGTCCTCTGCCCTGAGTGTTAGTGAGAAGGGGGTTGCTGCTTTTAAAGTGGGAAGGGAAGAAGAAGGCACAGTAGTACCTTGGTACTCGAATGGCTTGGCTCCCAAATGCCGCAAACCCGGAAGTAAGTGTTCCAGTTTGTGCACCTTTTCTGGAAGCCGAACGTCCGACATGGCTTTCTCTTGAGTCCAGGAAGCTCCTGCAGCCAATCGGAAGCTGTGCCTTGGTTTGCGAACGGCTTCGGGAGTCGAACGGACTCCCAGAGTGGATTAAGTGCAAGAACCCAAGGTACCACTGTACTTAAAACCTAGGCCACAGCACCCCCTGGAAATGTATCCTATCTTTAAGCTGTAGATCGTAGGCGAGGAATGTAGCACCTAGACAGGAGCAGGAGATCTTGCAGGACTAGTTTACAGCACAGCCGGATCTGCGTCCCTGTCTGCCTGCAGCAGCCATGCTGTGGTCGTGGAGATCCTTTGCTCAGTAGACTCTGGTCAAACCTGCACCCTGGTAGAAGGAACCCGCGTATGCAACCTAGCTGGTGTTTGCGTGGCGCTCTCTCATGCTTTTGCACTCGTGGGTGGAGCACATTTGTCAAGAGGTTGGCCCCACAGCTGGCGTCGACTCTTCCATCATGAAGGGCTTATGAGCAGCCCGCAGAGGCCGGAAGGCTTGGCTATAGTGAGAAATGGCCTAAGCTAGGGCAGCTCCTGACTTGGGACCTCAGATAGCCATACCGTGCTTTGTTCCTCCTTGTCCTGCCTTCCCTTATCTTACTGGCATAATGCACCTTCTGTTTCCTTTGCATAAACGAGCTAAATTCACTGAAACCATCGATATGAGCAGAATAAAGTGTGTCAAGATAAACCAAATAACCTGCCGTGTCATTTTCCTAGTCTGGTTCTCTTTCTGGAAGTCAAGTCTTGTAGAACGACCGCCTGAGATGCTGCAGTTGAGAGTCTAGTCTGGGCTTTGCTATTCAGACCTATCTAGATGCTGCATTGGGGGGGGGGGGCAGAATCAGCGGTGGTCCCTCACTCTATGAAAAATGAAGTGACATGTAGTAGGAGGCCAATCTGCATCTCCTCCATAAGACGAGAGGAGACCTAAACACAACGTTTATGCTCTCAGGAACCCAGAGTCCTGGGTTCCTTACACACCCACTTCATGGGTGCAAGTGTAACTCGAAGTAGTGGGAGAAGCTCCATTTGCACTACATAATTGGTAACTTTAATTTTTGTACCATTTCTGTTCAAAGAAGAAAACGTGTATCCGGGCTGTTGCAGAAGGAAATGAGAAAAGCACTCCAGGGATGTTATGCCACAACTCATGCCATTGCTACCCTTGTAGTATGTTGACCACGTCTGGCAGACATCTAGCTTCCATCATCCTTGGCCATTGGGCCTTCCTGCGTAGGGGTTGAAAGGAGTTGTCAAATGACACTTAGAGGCTTCATCAGTGCTGGTGCTGCTGATGAGATGGAAATCTTACATGAAGGTCCTACATAGCAGGCATGCAACACAAATGTATACATTTGAGGGTACAAAAATCTGGTCAATGCAGTTGTTACCTTGGTTGACGAACCCCTTGCGAGTCAAACGTTTTGGCTCCCGACGCCGCAACCCCGGAAATTAGTGTTCCGGTTTGCAAATGTTCTTTGGAATCTGAACATCTGGCGTGGCTTCCGATTGGCTGCAGATGTTTGGGACTACAATTCCCATCATCCCTCAACACTGGTCCTGTTAGCTAGGGATGATGGGAATAGTAGTCCCAAACATCTGGAGGGCCAGAGTTTGCCTATGCCTGCTCTAAAACATCCTTTTAAACTCCGGGGGTGGGTGGGTAGTGTGCAACAAATGTATGTGTGCCAGGGTCCCAAGTTGTCTACCTGCAATCTGTTGTGGTGCTGTGTCAGTACAACAGCAAGCAAGCAGTAAATACCTTGAAGCAGTAAATACTTTGCAACGCCAGAGGGAGCACTGGTGGAAGAGCAGGACACCTGCTTGCTGATATGGGAAATAATTAACGCAGACCATTGTGAACAGTTCTAGAACAGGCTTCCTCACCCTCGGCCCTCCAGATGTTTTGAGACTACAATTCCCATCATCCCTGACCACTGGTCCTGCTAGCTAGGGATCATGGGAGTTGTAGGCCAAAAACACCTGGAGAGCCGAGGTTGAGGAAGCCCGGTCTAGAAGATTTACCTTTGAATGGAGCAGAACAAAATCCCTTGTGTGAGATGAGAGAAACTGAAAGAAGCTAGTCCCCCCCCCCAAAAAAAGTTTGATCCCACAATGTAGGTTGTTTCCCTTTAATGAGGAGGCACACTTCATTGTTCACACTCAAATATTTAATTCACACTTCTTTTTTTTTTACCAGCGTGGTGTTTTTCCGTGGTGTTCCTGCTGTGGTATAACACCATTCAATAGTGCCGTGTGCCTAATCAGGGCTGGGAAGGGCTGTGATGTTCCTTGGATTCTCCTGAGCTTCCTTACCTTCTCCTTACCTTCTCCCTCTCAGTTTCCCCCCTGATGCTACAGTTGTCACCTTTGCCTGCCTCCCTGTCTGTCAGTGCTGCATGAGGCATCCCAGCTCTGAGGGACATAGATGGATGCCTCCAACATGGTGAACTTGGTCTTTACAGGCTCTCATTTTAGTCCTTTCCTTGACGCCCATGCCGGGCCTCACAGTACTGCCTCAGTTCTAATAGCAGGAGCTCTCGGGTCTACCGCATTTCTGTTCTCCGTTCATATTACATATCCCAACACTGCTGCACGATAAAAGGACTCCCCGGGCTCCTAGTGGGATGGAGGAAGATGCCGCCAAGCCTTTGTCTAGCAAGCTTGCAGAAGCAAGGCCCATTTCCTGTCTTTAGGCAGAAAAAAAATGTATGCATTGCATAGGGCGGCAAGACTCCAGCTAAACTGACTTTCCTGCATCTCTCCAGATGCAAAGGAATCTGCTGGGAATGGCCGCAATGAAGGCAAAATGGGTAGAGAGTTTTCCCTTGAAGACCGTGCTAATCTGTGTGGGCTGAAGGGGGTTGGTTCCTCGTTCTTCATGCTCTCTTTCCTGCCAGACTCTTGCTCATTGTGCATACAAAGACCTAGCAGATACACCGCCTGTTTCGGGTTTGTTCTTTTAGATCAGGGGTCTGCCACCTTTTGGGGCCTGGGAACAACCCATTTCACAGAAGGAAAAAAAAACACGGTGATGCTTTCCATCAACAGCAACCCCCCCAAAAAAACACAACACAGACCAAAAAAAAAAGTTCCCCCCAGTGGCCAGAACACACTCCACAACCAAACAGCAACAAGAGCCAATCCAAACACCCCAAAACCAAGCAAAGTAAAAAGCAAAACAAAATATACACCAAAGGGAAGGGGGGAACCCCCCAACAATTTATGCATGGGCCCAGGGACATTCTGGGGGAAAGGAGGGGTGGGTGGATAATTGAGTTTTGTTTTCTCCCCGGCCCAATGTCACTCATGGTCAAAACAAAACAATTGGGAGGGATGGGCAGATGGCAACTCTCTCTCTCTCTGTGTCTGAGGGTGCCACATTGGGGACCCCAATCTGAAATACAGATTACAGTAGCTGCATACAGCAAAGTTGCAAAGCAGCCAGAGAGGTCATTCCAAGCCACTTGGGCCCTATATATGTACTATGACTTCCTTCTGCCAATAACCTCCCAGAAGACCTTTCGGTCCAATCTGCCTCATGGAAGTATGAAAAGTACAGTGAGCTGCCGGCAGTCATGTCCATCTCAATGCTTCAAGAAGAAGGGCTCGTGCAAGCCATTCTGGCCCGGCGCCCCTCACTCTGTTCTCCTGAAGGCAACTCTGTGCAGGGACAGCGATTCCAAGCTGTTGTAGGATGGTAGCGCAGCAACTTCAGACTCGAGCGACGAGGCGCGTTGTGGGGCGTCGGTGGCAGGAGATGCAGCATGGGAGGTGGGGTCATGGCTGTTGGGTGTGTGGAGGTCAGAGGATTTGTGCAAGTACAGCCGGTGGAAAGTCAGGATGCAGGTGATGGCGACGAAATCCAGAATCAACTCAGCCAGCTCTACCACCGAGAGGACAGAGGACCCAAACCAGAGACTCCACTGGCTTCCCAGCTGTGAAAGCAGCGTCACCACCTGCAGAATGAAGATCAGAACAAGGGGATATTTTATTTTTTTAAAAAAACAATGCTCAAGAAAGAAATTTGGCTCCTCAAACATCTTAGCCAGTGATAGAGATTGGAAAGGCTGACATCTTTTCCCTTGGGACTCTCCTAGATCACCTTTTCTGTGAACTCCATTTCAGAAGAGATCACAATATCCAGTGTAACTGCAATGAGGAGTGTCTATGTTGCTCCCGACAACAGAGCCTAGGGCTTGCCGATCAGAAGGTGGGCGGTTCGAATCCCTGCAACGGGGTGAGCTCCCGTTGCTCGGTCCCAGCTCCTGCCCACCTAGCAGTTCGAAAGCACGCAGTACAAGTAGATAAATAGGTACCGCTCCGGTGGGAAGGTCAACGGCGTTTCCGTGCGCTGCTCTGGTTCGCCAGAAGCGGCTTAGTCATGCTGGCCACCTGACTTGGAAGCTGTACGCCGGCTCCCTCCGCCAATAAAGCGAGATGAGCACTGCAACCCCAGAGTTGTCCGCGACTGGACCTAATGGTCAGGGGTCCCTTTACCTTTAACTATGTTGCTCTTGCCTCCTGGGAGCTGGAGATGTACTCCAGAACATTTAAATTTTAATGTCTACATAGGATCCAAATGTTGACACTTGCGCTTCAAAATCGAAATTGCTGTGATACTTTTACAGTCACCTCTTTCGATTCACTGAATGAGGTCCATATAATTTTTTTTTCTAAATTATGATGCAGGTCATGTTGGTGTGAAATTTTGACATCATCTACTACATGCTGTCAAATATTGACTGCTACAGCAAAATCCGGCAGCGACTGTCAAGTACTTGCTGAGGTTCTAGAGAACGCTCACTGTCAAAACGTTCACAAAGGATTGGGGATCGTGTGTGCATTTTTACTCTAGCTCCTGTGCCCGTGCTTGGCTTGAACACTCTCAGATGCTGAAAGTGACCAATCTCAAGACTTCTTGCTGGGTATGTGGGGAATGGGGTATGTGGATGTGGGGAATAGGATACTTCTCTTGAGACTAGCTAGCTTAAGCTTCTTTAGGAAGACATCTTTGCAGGGGCTGCTGTTAGCAGGCATGGGGGCAGGGAAGTTGTGCCGCTCAGCATATTGGCTGTGAGTCCTGAAAGACCTGCTCCCTGCCTTGCAGGCCTTTCCCCACCTGGCCTGAGAGGGTGGGGCTCTGACTGACTCCAACTACAAAAAACTGAGCCCGTTGAACAGAACCTTGGGCTGGGGTATTGTTTAGGGGAGGTTGTTGCTCTAAATCAGTGGTGGCCAACTCCCAAGAGACTGCGATCTACTCACAGTTAAAAACTGGCAGTGATCTACCCCCTTTTTGGGGGTTCAGGTCAAAGTTGTTGAGCTTTTTTTTTAGCAGGAAGGCCCATTTTTTGAGTTTTTTCAGGGAGGAGGTAAAATGTTAAGCTTTTTCAAAGGGAGCCACAGTTGTTCAGCTTCTTTGGGGGGGAGCCAATGATCTACCAGTATACCACAGACGTCCAGTGATCTACCGGTAGATCACGATCTACCTGTTGGACATGCCTGCTCTAAATGTTTGTATATTTATATTGGATTTTAGGATTTATGTCGAAATTGCTCAGTTTGGTTGTGCTCTTTTTGATGCTTTATTTATTATGACTACTTTGGGCATGTTTGTTGTTACACAATTTTTCATATGCTGTAAGCTGCCTTGAGCACGGTAGGGAAGGTGGCAAACAAATAAAGTAATTCATCGATGCCAAGGGATGGGCATTATTCTAGCATTTGCCCATGACATTCTAACTATAGTACATTCCAAAAAGTGGTGCAGAATGCAGTCATGTTGCTCCTTGGGGCAGAGAGCCACATTTCCCCACCAACAATAATGACATTGGTGTTTTTTTTTAAAGAACTAGGGAAGTGCAATGTACCTGAAACAGAAGCACTTATTTGGAAGAAGGTAGCTAGAGTCCCAGGCAATGAACAACAACTGGCATATTTTTTATTTCCAGGAACTGACCACCTGGACAAGCTTGTACGTTTAAAGGATGATGGCTTTTTGGTGTCACGAATGGTGGTACGGTGGTAGGGGGAGCAGTTGGCAATACTGTATGTGACAACAAAGGGAATACCGTACATACCGTGAAAGCAGGAGACTCCCCGTTGCTTTTATAATTCCACTCCTCAAAAAATATATTCACTTTGGCAATTCCATTCCTGGCAATAAAAAAGGGAAAGTTCTGGCTCAATCAATATCCTGCAGCACAGTCCTATAAATGAGTATTCATCCTATTCAGTGCAGTGGGGCTTATTGCCAGGTAAGTGGCGATAGGATTATAACCTACATCTCTCGCAAAACGCCCACTCCTTCCCAATTCACAAACCCCCATCCACAGCATTTCTCTGAACTTTATCTCAGAAACTCGAATTAAGCTGCCCCATAACATGCCAAATGTTTAAAAACAGTGTGAGCATCTGTTCAGAAACTATAATTTCCTACTTCACCTCCTGAAACCCGCAAACTGTCTGTCTAGGGCAGTCAGCAACTTGTGGTTGCTGATAAACAGGACTTGTTGGAGTGTATATTTTTAAAATAGTGTGTGTTTGTGTTTTCAGCTGTTCTTATTGAAAGAAACTCGGAAAATGAGAATATTGTCGAAAAGTGCATTTATATCAGTAACGCAATTTAAAAGGTGAAACCAATATATGAGATAGATGCATGACATGCAAAGCAAGATATGTCAAGCCTTTATTTGTTGTAATTGTAATTATTTGTCGTTAGGCGGCTCAATTATAAATGGAATGTAATTAATGAAATGTAATAGAGATCTTTATTTTTGTTTATTTTTGTATTATTGTAACTATTTGTTTTATTACTGTGGAATTTCCAAAATAAAACATTTGTAAAACAAACAAACAAACAAACAAACAAACAAACAAAAAGTAGCATTACTGAAATAAATGCACTTTTCGACAATATTCTCATTTTCCGAGTTTCACCTGTATCTGTAAGCCTCCTTGAGTCTCTAACATTATGTAGAGGAATGGATTACTAAATTGCTTCTTGTACCAGAAATCAGAATCATATAATTGTAGAGTTCGAAGGGACCCTGGAGCTCGCCTCTGCTGTTCAGGAATCTCAACACATGGTCCCCCGTCCAATTAATCTCCATAGTTTCAGAAAGCATACATTTAATTTCTGCAATCTAGTCTAAGCCCTGTCCCTAAGCAATTTCTTCCTTGATCCTAGAATTCACCACACTCTCCCCTCTCAATATAGCTTAGCATCCTGTGACCCTCATTGTTTCTCCCCCATTTTTCATCGACCTTTGCATCTCCGGTGCTGATTTTCTATTCTGACTGCAGGTGGCGCTCTTACCTCTTGGATGTGATGTTGTACTTGTTTTGCCGTGACAGCATGTGGAACACCCAGGCCTGAAACCATTTGCAAAATAAATAAATAAATAAATAAATAAATAAATAAATAAATAAATAAATAAAATAGAAACGAAATCATTATAGGCAGCCCAGAAACACACAAATACATGTAACTGAACCCCAACAAGAAAAGAATCCACCTGGGGGTGGGGAATTTATAGCAAAGCAGTGGGGGGACGACGACGACTTAGTCTCCCCCTCCCCGACACTGTTTCCTCTTTCTTTTAATTGAGTTTTACATTGCAAATTTAAATTCAAATTCAAACATTAAACATCAACATCAACATTTAGGATTCCCTGAATCCTTTGACTTCCTTCCGCCCTTCCATGGTTACCACTATCAAACTTTTTTCAACTGCTTCACTTATTTTCTCTATGTTTCTTAATCATCCATTTGCACCTTAGTTTTTTAATACATTACAAGCGTTACTCAAATCCTGCCAAAGTTTTTAGTTGTTTACAGTGTTCTCTTAAATACGTAGTAATTTCCCCCCATTCCTCCTTAAAGTTCTTCTCTTTCTGATTTTCTGTTTCCACTGTTTCTGGTAGCCTGCCCCACGGGGCTGCCAACCCCCCACCCCAGTATCCTCAAAAAGTGAGTTTGATAGAAACATACTTTTGGACTCCCTGCTGCAGGGAAAGGCTGAAGCCTTCTGAAATGTTATAGGTAGGTAGCCGTGTTGGGCTGGCTCATACCAATGACAAACTTAGTTGGTCTCTAAGGTGCTACTGGAAGGAATTGTTTTATTTTGTTCCTTCTGAATTGGTTCTTCTTTTCTTTTCTTTAAAAAAAGCACGCTTCGTACATGCATTTCTCATACCTGCCAAGTTCCTGTGGGAGAAATAAGGGACCTGACCGGAAGTAGCAGACCGGAAGTAGTGCTGCCGCCATTTTGGAACTGGGCAGAGCATGCTCAGAAGCAACGTTTGATGCTGCTTTGCCCAGTTCCAAAATGGCCGCTGCACCAGAAGTCGCACTGCAGCCATTTTGGAACTGGGCAGAGCTGCATCAAAAGTCGCTTCTGAGCATGCTCCGCCCAGTTCCAAAATGGCCGCCGCGCCAGAATAAACCAGGAAAAAACAAAAAAAAAATCGTTTTTTCAGCTGGGGACAGCTAGAAAAACGGGGGTTTCCAGGGGAATACGGGAGACTTGGCAGCTATGGCATTTCTGCAAAACATGTAGCTGCCCCATGGCAGTTCTTAGGTGTGCATGCGCGTATGCATGGAAGCAGGAAATCATCTGCTTACCTCAGAGACAGCAGAAGGCCATCGTGAATATCCAGCTGCCAACTGGTATTCTGTCACCCTAAAGAGAAAAGCATACGAGAAGTTTAGAGGCACATTGCCAGGGGACCTTATTCACATCCCCATAGCTGCCAAGTATCCCGTTTCCGCCGGGAAAACCCCTTTTTTCTTACCGTTTCCCGGCGGTCTCCCGTTTAGTGAAAAATCCCGGTATTGTCCCTTAAATCGGCTTCTGCCCGGCGGCCATTTTTCTGGTGCCGCTTTGCCCTTCTATGGGCACCAGAAAATGCTTCCGCGCATGACCGGAAGTTGCGTGACGCGACTTCCGGTGGCGATTTGCCCTTCTATGGGCATCAGAAAATGGCGGCGCCGGAAGTCGCTTTTACGTGTTTCCGGTCATGCGCGGAAGCGTCTTCCAGCGCTGGCGCCGCCATTTTCTGGTGCCCATAGAAGGGCGAAGCGCCACCGGAAGTTGCGTCACGCAACTTCCGGTCATGCGCGCGCTGCCGATCCCGGATCTTTACGTCCCGAACTTGGCAGGTATGCATCCCATGTTCGTGGGTATCAAGGATTGTAACATAACCTCCCAAAATTCCTCAGATGAAAATCGGGACATTTTCATCTGAGGAATGCAAGGTGTTTCTGGCTGTTGGGGCATGTGCGGAAATACTTGATGCATGCTCAGAAGCGCTTGTGCCCCCTCTTCATTACTTCACACATTTCCGGGTAGGACCCTAGCGCTGGGCTCCAGTCTTCTTCCCCTTTCCCCCTACCCTTGTCCCCATCCTGCTGGTCACTCAAGACTCACCAACTGCCACTGCTGGCTCCAATCTGCACTGCAGCTCTTTTAAGCCCATGCCTCTCTCCACACACCCCAGCCTGTCTCTCTGCCTCTGGCACTCTGCAGCACCCTGGCAAATGACATCATCAAGGCACGCCACCAAGCCCGGAGGCAGCTGCCATGTTGCAAGGGGCAGAGAGGCAGAATTCGCTACTGGGGCAACACTGTGATGGCTGCTGCTGCTGGTGGAACAAAGCCTTGGAATTGGGATGTCCTGATTCAAAGTCAGAAAGCGTGATGGCTTCCCCAATTCTGGAAAAATCAAGGTACTTGAGGGGTATGCCATAAGGGTGCAAGTTTTTTATAATGCTGCTCTTCTGTTGGTACCATTCTGAACCAGGCCCAGCCTGCATGGCTCAGCTATGTCATACGCCGAGCTAGGCCACCTGTGGCACATCAGGCAGTGGCATAGCGTGGGTTGCCAGTGCCTGGGGCCACATTGGAAGGGAGGGAAATGGATAGAGTATGCATGCAGATTCAGTGGTCTAGTGGCATCCATGTCACCCAGGAGTTTGGAGCCACAGAGATAAGAAAAGAAGAGTTGTTCCATTGGGTCACTTTCTGGTTTGTATGGAGAAGCCGTTTTCAAGGGAGCCCAGCGACGGAAGTGTGCAGCTGTATTGCGGCAGCACCGGGTGTCCCCTGTCCTGTCCCCCCCCCCCCGCTATGCTACTCCACTGACATCAGGCGGGACATCAGCTGGAGGAAAGAGGCAATGGAAGAACCCAGCATTACCGGGTTTCTGAAGAAAGCCTGGGGCTGAGAGGCCCGAGTTTGGGAAACCAGCATGGAATGATAAGTTGGGTACAAAAAACCCACAAAAAACAAAAATCCTGTTCCGCTCCATTTTACTGAATATTTTTTTTATTGCCCAGCAAGCTCTGTGGAATTTGACCAGGCCCAGGAATGCAACTGCACAGGTTTTGAAGCTGACTTACTTGCAAGGTTTCCGGCATTTGGCGAAACATCCCAGGGTGCCTGTTTTGAATTCAGCCTGGAGTTTGTAATAACAATAACCTAGTCCAGAGACAGAGGGACAGTCGATAAAGTAATTGTGTGAGCTGCGTGCATAGGACAGGAGCACCTTGCACCTTGGATATGAAACAGGTGAGATTGTGGGTTTCTCCCCCCCCCACCTTTTGTCTCCACTTACCCCAGGCGGGATGCTTGTTGTAGTCACAGTAAACTGCTCCGGTGGGCAAGGGGTAGAAGAAATGGCCACAACCACACCGGTCCACCATGCTATTCTGAAAACAGGAACGAATGCAGACCTAGGCGAAGTAAAAGGAGAATTGTCACCACCCAGGGCAGCGTTAGCAAGACCCTGGGAAACCTACGGGGATAGGCATGTAATGCAAATCAAAATAAGGATCGTAATCATAACAGGGTTGGCCTGGTGCCAATTACAGGGCAAGGATTAGCGGGTGAGTCAAATGTAGATACCTGCTCAGTATAACGGGATTGGTAGAGGATCTTCACGGGCACATCGCTGCCGTTTTCTGTGCAATCGCTGTAGGTGCCTCCAAGACGGTTTGTTGTTTCCTGACAGTTAATTCACAATATGTCAGATCAACACAGTTGCATTCCTTCTCTTTGATTTGCAGCTGTTTCTCTGGCCAAATCAGCTCCTCTCTCTATTTCTAGTTTTATGGGAAAGTAACCCACATTTACTTTGGGACGCGGGTGGCGCTGTGGGTTAAACCACAGAGCCTAGGGCTTGCTGATCAGAAGGTCGGCGGTTCGAATCCCCGCAATGGGGTGAGCTCCATAGCTGCCAAGTCTCCTGTATTCCCCAGGAAACCCCCGTTTTTCCAGCTGTTCCCAGCTGAAAAAACGGATTTCTTTGTTTTTCCCGGTTTATTCTGGTGCGGCGGCCATTTTGGAACTGGGCGGAGCATGCTCAGAAGCGGCTTTTGATGCTGCTCTGCCCATTTCCAAAATGGCTGCCGTGCAACTTCCAGCGCGGCAGCCATTTTGGAACTGGGCAGAGCAGCATCAAAAGTCACTTCTGAGCATGCTCCGCCCAGTTCCAAAATGGCGACAGCGCTACTTCCGGTCTGCTACTTCCGGTCCGATCCCTTATTTTTCTGGCAGGAACTTGGCAGGTATGGTGAGCTCCCATTGTTCGGTCCCAGCTCCTGCCAACCTAGCAGTTCAAAAGCACGAAGTGCAAGTAGATAGGTACTGCTCCGGTGGGAAGGTAAGTGGCGTTTCCATGTGCTGCTCTGGTTTGCCAGAAGCAGCTTAGTCATGCTGGCCACATGACGTGGAAGCTGTATGCCGGCTCCCTTGGCCAATAAAGCGAGATGAGCGCTGCAACCCCAGAGTCGTCCGCGACTGGACCTAATGGTCAGGGGTCCCCTTACCTTTACCTTTAACCCACATTTGTTTATATTTTCTTTTTGTAACCTGTGACTGAATCCAATGACAGGAGTCACGTGCTTCCCCCTCATTCCCTCACAATTCTGCACACTGAAACCAGGTCTCATATCTTACTTCTGACCTCACCTTTCTCATACTGATGGAGGTTTCAACGCCGGGGCGCACATTAAAGCCCCCGTCATCCATGAAGGCCGGTTCCTTCTGACCGTGCACCATCACTCGGGCTCCCGTCACAGTGGATAGAAGTGGGATAAAGTCATTCTGCTCTGTGCGGACAACTAGAGAGAGACCTGTGGAGACAGAGGGCAGGGAAGGCCAACGGCAGTCAAGCACAGAGGTGAAAACAGGGCAAAAGAGAGATGGAAAGAAGATAATAACACAAATAATAACACTTTGGAGATCCCGAGCCATAAGATGCTTAGGTTGGTCTCAATTAGGGCCAGGGCCTTTTCAGTACCAGCCCCGACTTGGTGTAATGCTCTATCACAGGAGACCAGGGCCCTGCGGGATTTGACATCTTTCCGCAGGGCCTGCAAGACGGAGCTGTTTTGCCTGGCCTTTGGGTTGGACTCTGTCTGACCCCTATGTCTTCTCCCCTTATAGTTTCGATTTATGGGCTACTTTAAAACGAGGCTGCATTTAAAATTTTAAACTGTATTTTAACTCGAATCTTAATTAATTGTTTTTCTTTCTTTTACGTTTTATTATAATTTTATTGATGTCAACTGCCCTGAGTCTTGACTGGGGAGGACGGGGTATAAATAAATTATTATTATTATTATTATTATTATTATTAAGTTCCCACAAGAGAGGAACGGTAGACCAAACTGATCGACTATGTGGAGATGGCGAAAACGACTGGGAAAAATCAGAAGCCAGGAACACCAGAATTTCAACAAAGACTAGAGGAAATTCATAATTTACCTTGGAAACAATTGAACTCTTAAGCAAAATTTGGATAACACTTGTAGTGTAAAAATAACTAGGAATAAATGGGACACTTAAAAAGTTGGAGTAACTTAAAATATGCAGCGGAAAAGGACTAGGGATGGAACCCAGGGAAGGGTGAGGGGGGAAGTCCAGAGATTTGTGTGAATCTTTGTCTATTTACCTTTTTATTACTTATGACTTTGAATGTAAACTTTAACTTGTAAAACCGAATAAAAAGTATTATCCAAAAAGAAAGAAAGAAAAGAAGCACACAAAAGTGCAAAAGAAAGAAAGAAAGGAAAGAAAACAGGGCAAAAGAAAGGCAGAAAGTGGTGGCTGCAGGAGATGGGAAGAAAAATCAATTATTTCAGGAAAGAGATGAATGTGGTGCCAGCTTAGAAAGGGGAATGAGGATATAGCTCAAGTTGCCTCTTCCGACATCCATCACCACCTTCCAAGCACCTGCTCACCATTATTGATCCCAGGCAGGGAGGACATCCAGAGTGTGCTGCTGTTGTCATTGAACGTGTAGCAGTTTCCATAAATTGGGTGATGGAAATGAGTGTAGTTCCTGAGAAGAAGAAACACAAAGTGTCCAGGTCAACAATGGAAGAATTGTAGAACTGAAGAGTTGGAAGGGATCCCGAGGATCATCAAGTCCAACCCCCTGCAATGCAGGAATATGCAGCTGTCCCACACAGGGATGGAACCTGCAACCTTGGCGTTATCAGCACCACGCTCTAACCAACTGAGTTGTCCAGAAAGACAATTCAGTTCAACAAAAGTGAAAAAGGCAGGCCACTCCGTTGGCCCATTAGAAATGAACAAACATCAACAGTAGCACAATTTCTGCACTGGGGGGCCAAATAAACACAATAGCAAAAAAGCCAGCATGAGAACTCAGCCCTAGGTATCAATCCCCTGTTTTAAAAATGGAAGAGAGGAAAAGAAGTTTCTGTCATGGTGGAAGTCCCAAGTTTTGCAGCTTGCCTGTCTTAAGATGGAAGGTTTTGTGCTGGTTTGACATTCTGCCAATAGGGAAAAAAAACAAAAACTATTGGTCCAATCCTGGGGTCAAGATTGGACCAATACCCCCCAAGAATGCCATACAAACTACCTACCTACCTACCTACCTACCTACCTACCTACCTAGCGGTTGGTATTAAGCATACCACTATATGCCAATGAAGCCAAACCAACATGCCTTTGTTGATAACTTTAATTTGCCAGTAAAACAGTACGGTGGCACATTAGTATTTAGAGCTCAATGTAAAGTCTAGTATATAAATGCACAGGGACAGTGCATGGAGAATAACATAAATCGAATTATTGTGCCATTAACATATATCTAAAGTTAAGTATAAAAGTCACACAAGCGGAACAGTGTAGAGATAATTAGTTGTGAATGATTAGAGCGGCAACAACTCTAATGGGCCTTGCAATTTTAACACACCACTTGAGCAGCCTGGGCACAGTCAACGTATTTCACTACGGAACAAGTTGGGTTGGCGGACTGGTTCCATGCAGTGCACGGCTGCTGCCAACCACGGAGATGCCACCTTGGCATTGTCTTGGTGCCCTCATTTCTCCTTGTTAAAATTCATCTTGTTTGCTTTGGCCCAGTTGTCTAATCTGTTAAGGTCATTTTGAAGTGTGATCCTGTCCTCCGGGGTATTAGCCCCGTTTTGTAGGGTTTTGTAGCGTGAACCCCTTGTTTTGCAGAGGGCACCCCACTGATTAATTGAGACACCAAACGGGGGTTCGTAGTTAACATCAAAAAAATCAAACATGGTTCGTGCTACAAAATCCTACAAAACTTTGGCACCAGTTTGGAGGGGACCCCAAATTTCAGGGTTTGAAAATTTCTCTGGGGAGCTTTGGTGCACTTATCAGCCTTCTCAGAGAAGATCAAGCACTTTCTAATTCAACGGATGTGTGAAAGTTGTGGGCATGACCCACGCACAAGCTGTGTCTACACCATAAATAGTGTCTGCGGCCCCAGAAGCAAACCAGCAAGGCTTAAACATATTGCAAATTTAAACAAGAATAAACGGCATTCAGCGCACTTGTGAAGAAGCCTGCTGTCAGCGGCAGGTGGGTTTGGAGGGGGGGGGCAAGTTGAGAAAGGAAGGTCAGAGTAAGGTGAGTTGACAAAGTACTGCAAACAATTGCTGGAACTAATGGTGGTTTGTCAGCCTGCCAGCTAGACCCAAACAACTGAGGCTTGGCTGCACTGGAAAAATGGTATTTTTGTTCTAGAGATGGGAATCTAACCAGTGTAACTAACCCCTGTGGTCACGGAAGGCCTGATTCATGTACTCCCTTATCACCAAGCCAAATGCAGCCCACTGGGAAATTGATACACTTCCTTGTTTTGCTGCTTGTGGTGCACTGGGGGGGGAAAACAGGGGCAAGGGGGCTGGTGGCCAAGAATCTGGCAGCAGAGAGGGGGGGTATACACATGGCCAGCGGGCTGTATTTGGCTTGGTGGGTAACAGGCAGAGCAGGGCTCCCTCAGCATCACATGGAAAGGGGTGTCAAATGAATCATGTGGACACCTTCCAATGGAAGAAGTGAACTCCCCACAACATTTGGGTGCCGTTAACCTCCTTCTTGGCAGGGAGTGGGGATATTTGTTGACATGGCTGTGTTATAAGAATTTTAAGGTCTTAGGTATAAAAGATAAATGTTCATAACTGTATATATAAACCACATGTCTGAAACCCCACAGAAAAAAAAAGTCCTAAACAAATTGACCTCAGATATTTCTCTGCAAGGTCAAAGTGGGAAACCTCCCCATTGTCTCTTTTCTCACAAATCCTGTCTTAAGGGCACATTTAAGATACGGTGTGAGCCTCTGTCCTGGCTCTGGAACTAAGTATTTATCATTACAAAAGACTGGCCAGGCTCCCCAGGTAATCCAGTCAAATGACCATTTGGACCCCCCAATATTTTATTCAAGTTGGCACCCTGCCTGGCATAGCTGCCAAGTCTCCCGTTTTCCCCGGGAAATCCCCGTTTTTCCAGCTGTTCCTAGCTGAAAAAATTGATCTTTTTTGTTTTTTCCCGGTTTATTGTGGCGTGGCGGCCATTTTGGAACTGGGCGGAGCATGCTCAGAAGCGACTTTTGATGCTGCTTTGCCCAGTTCCAAAATGGCTGCAGTGCGACTTCTGGCACGGCGGCCATTTTGGAACTGGGCAAAGCAGCATCAAAAGTCACTTCTGAGCATGCTCCACCCAGTTCCAAAATGGCGGCAGCGCTACTTCCAGTCTGCTATTTCCGCCCGGTCCCTTATTTCTCTGACAGCAACTTGGCAGGTATGCTGCCTGGACATAACTTGTAATAGTCCTTAACTGGGGTTGCCAAGCTGCCAGGCAGGATTTTGCAAAGGTGGGACTGCTTTTCATTCAAATGTCACATTTGAGTGGAACGAGAAGGTTTCACAGCAAAAACATGTTTCCAAATACACAGAGATACTGGGAAAAATAGGGTTGGGAGGGCACTCAGGGCTCGTCCAAACTTCTGCTTGTCCTGTACTTTCTAGACATGAGTCAAAGTTTTTCTTTTGTCCCACTGTTTTCGCTGAGGAAACACACTGTTACTGTTTAATTGGAACAAATGTTCATCCGCAGAAAACCCGATCATTGTTTGTTATGACTCAGTGGTCATCCTCGGGGTTTCCTAGGGAAAGCGGTGGGGCAAATGAAAAATCTCTCAAACCCATGCATGGAAGTGTGAACAAGCCCTCAAATGTTCCAATAATAATAATAATAATAATAATAATAATAATAATAATAATAATAATAATAATATTTATATCCCGCCCATCTGGCTGGTTTTCCCAGCCACTCTGGGCGGCTTACAACAGAAAAATGAAATAAAATAATCTATTAAACATTAAAAGCCTCCCTAAACAGGGCTGCCTTCAGGTGTCTTCTAAAAATCTGGTAGCTGTTTTTTTCTTTGACATCTGATGGGAGGGCGTTCCACAGGGCGGGCGCCACCACCGAGAAGGCCCTCTGCCTGGTTCCCTGCAACTTGGCTTCTCGCAACGAGGGAACCGCCAGAAGGCCCTCGGCACTGGACCTCAGTGTCCGGGCAGAATGATTGGGGTGGAGACGCTCCTTCAGGTATACTGGACCGAGGCCATTTAGGGCTTTAAAGGTCAGCACCAACACTTTGAACTGTGCTCGGAAACATACTGGGAGCCAATGTTGATCTTTCAAGACCGGTGTTATGTGGTCTTGGTGGCCGCTCCCAGTCACCAGTCTAGCTGCCGCATTCTGGATTAGTTGTAGTTTCCGGGTCACCTTCAAAGGTAGCCCCACGTAGAGCGCATTGCAGTAGTCCAAGCGGGAGATAACCACTCTGCACCACTCTGGCGACACAGTCTGCAGGCAGGTAGGGTCTCAGCCTGCGTACCAGATGGAGCTACTAGACAGCTGCCCTGGACACAGAATTGACCTGCGCCTCCATGGACAGCTGTGAGTCCAGAATGACTCCCAGGCTGCGCACCTGGTCCTTCAGGGGCACAGTTACCCTATTCAGGACCAGGGAGTCCTCCACACCTGCCCGCCTCCTGTCCCCCACAAACAGTACTTCTGTCTTGTCAGGATTCAACCTCAATCTGTTAGCCGCCATCCATCCTCCAACCGCCTCCAGGCACTCACACAGGACCTTCACCGCCTTCACTGGCTCTGATTTGAAAGAGAGGTAGAGCTGGGTATCATCCGCATACTGTTGAACACCCAGCCCAAACCCCCTGATGATCTCTCCCAGCGGCTGCATATAGATGTTAAAAAGCATGGGGGAGAGGACAGAACCCTGAGGCACCCCACAAGTGAGACCCCTGGGGTCCGAACACTCATCCCCCACCACCACTTTCTGAATGCGGAACAGGAGGAAGGAGCGGAACCACTGTATGACAGTGCCCCCAGCTCCCAACCCCTCTAGACGGTCCAGAAGGATGTTATGGTCGATGGTGTCAAAAGCCGCTGAGAGATCCAGCAGAACAACTCTCACCTTTGTCCCTAGCCCACCAAAGATCATCAACCAGTGTGACCAAGGCAGTTTCAGTCCCATGATGAGGCCTGAATCCCGACTGGAAGGGATCCAAATGGTCCGCTTCTTCCAGGCGTGTCTGGAGTTGTTCAGCAACCACTCGCTCAATCATCTTGCCCAAGAATGGAAGATTTGAGACTGGGCGATAGTTGGCCATCTAAAGATGGTTTTTTAAGAAGCGGTTTAATAACCGCCTCTTTCAGCGGGTCTGGGAAGGCTACCTCACAGAGAGAAGCATTCATCAACCCGCGAAGCCCATCGCCTAACCGTTCCCGGCTAGCTTTTATAAGCCAGGATGGGCAAGGGTCAAGGCAGCCTGTCAACATCCTCAGAGGTAACAGATTGGAATTGATCCCACGCAACTGGACTAGACAGGACTCTAGCACTCCCCCGCCCCGGCCCTGCTCCTAATGAAAACACATTTTTGTAGACAGTTCTGATCAATGTACACATTTTTGCAAGCCATTTTTATTACAGTGATACCTCTGTTTATGAACACAATTGGTTCCGGAAGTCTGTTCATAAACTGAAGCGTTCATAAACTGAAGCGAACTTTCCCATTGAAAGTAATGGAAAGTGAATTAATCCGTTCCAGATGGGTCCGCGGCGTTCGTAAACCGAAAATTCGTAAACCGAGGTGTTCATAAACCGAGGTTCCACTGTAATTGAATGCTCTTTCATATGTTATTTTCACAAATGTACGTACATATTGTTTGCCTAGAGAACTGCATTGCAAAATTTGAATAAATGTGCACTTCGACGGGGAGGTTGTGTTTAGCTTCTTGTATAGTTTCAGAAAGTGCAAAGATTCAGCTTTAAATGTGAGAGGTACTGAACCCCCCCCTTTGCTAATGCCCACCAATTCTCTTCAGAAAAATGCCCCTCAGACAATTTTCCACCCCTGCTCTTGGAAAGAGGTTCACAGATCATGTTGTGAATTCTTTAACATGGAAATCCACTACTTCATCAGCTATTTTGTTGTTGTTGTTTTTGAATTTTTGAGCCACTTTGAATCTGTGATGGGAAGGTGGCATGTAGATGCTGTAATTTTTATTTTTATTTTTAAAAAACCAAACATGTATTTTTTTCAGAACTAGGCCAAAATTAAAATACCCAGGAACAGTGAGTGACCCATGTCAATCACTGAGAGCCTTTCCTAGCCTGTTGGCCTCGAGATGTTTTGGACTATAACTCCCATCAGTCCCAGCCAGCAACAGGTACCGAGGTGGGGAAGGTGGGTTTATAAAGCAGGAGTTATTTGGGGACTCACGCTTTGTTGCAGGTCTCCTCGTTGAAACGGCAGGAATAGATGAAGCTTGTGAAGTTGGACTCGTCGAGGTCTTTGATATCAGGGATGCTCGCCAGGATGTTGATGTAATGGAAGCTGTACCACTCTCGGACGGCATCCACACCTGAGGAGTACATTTGGTGGAAGCAGTCTGTCTTGTTTTCATTCCACTGCAAAAGGAAGTTAACAACCCCGTTAGGCCACTTCCCCAGGGCATAGAGGATGAAATGTGGGCCCTGGTTAAAAGAGAAACAAGGGGATGGGAAGATCACATGGACATGGAGGAAGAGGGTCGTTCCAAATGCCTGACAAGGACGAAATGTTGGGGAAGCAGGAGAGAGGCTCAAATCTTGGTTGTCACACAAGCAATAATGTCATAAGACATATGGTTGTTCAGGATAGCTGTGATGCAGATACATCAATTGTACATCTCAAGGGCGTACCCACCATGCGGCAAGTTAGGGCAGCTGCCCTACTCTAGAAGCAGGGCTGGTGGGCAGAGGCGGAGCACAGCCCGGCGGAGCGCGAGTTCGCCATTCCCGCCGCACCGCGCTGCGCCCTCCCTCCAGCTCCCCGTCGCGCCCTCTGGCAAGGCCAAGCGCGGCGGGGAACCAGAGAGCGCGGCGCGGCGGGCGGGAACGCTGAACTCGCGCTCCGCTGGGCTGGGCTCCGCCTCTGCCCACCAGCCCTGCTTCTAGGGAGGGGCACAGCCCGGCGGAGCGCGAGTTCGCTGTTCCCGCCCACTTTGTGGCCCCTCCCCTTCCGTGCCTTGGCCCCTCCCCTTGCCCCCCCCCTAGTTTTGATCCTGGGTACGCCCATGGTACATCTATTCCCTCGTCCAAAGTAAAAACAGATTATCTTTATTGATGAAAAGCATTGTTTTGTTTCTCTGATGAACTGGGGATTTGCAGATAATCTGAACCTGCACCATTTGAGAAGATGAGTGACACCGAGTTAGATTCAGTCATTGTCCTTTCCAGCTTGTGTGTGTGTGTGTGTGTAATTTTTAATTATTATTTTTCTAATTTACATTTCAAAATATTCAAACAACTTTAAATCAACGACTTCCCTTCTTCTCTTTCCGTGGCTCAATTTGCATACCATACACCCCTGCATGTTTTGCGTAAACTAAACCATTCGGTATTCCATTTTTACATCTATCAAAACTTATTTACACTGTTGAATTTACCTTAATGCTACCAGTGTTATTAAATGTACACAGTTTCCCCCCCATATATTCAGTAAACATTTCCCAGTTTTCTTTAAATCTATGTTCTTCTTGTTCTCATATTGTATATGTTAAATCTGCAAGCCGCACTTATTCTATCAATTTAAGTTGCCATTCTTCTTTAGTTGGGACCTCGCCCGTTTTCCATTTTGGGGCTAGCAAAACATGGGCCGCAGTAGTGGCATACATAAATAACCTCTTTTGACACTTGGCAATTTCCATCTGAATTATCTCCAACAAAAAGGACTCTGGCTCTCCCCTCCTTTTTTTGGAAAGGTACTTTTAAAACATTTTTAAAAATTCCTTCTATATTATTTCCCAATACTCTTTTATACCCCTTTACAAGTCCACCATATATGATAAAATGTACCCTCCACCTCATTACATATCCAGCACTTATCTGATTTGGATTTATACATTTTAACAAGTCTACTTGGAGTTAAATACCATCTATAAATCATTTTCAGGTAGTTCTCTTTTCTTTCCAGCTTTTGAAGTCCAGCACAGATACTGGACTTAGAAACAATATTGGTGTGTGTGTGTGTGTGTGTGTGTGAAAATCATGCATGGCAGACCGGTTTGAGGGGAGCAGGAAGAAGCAGAGAGGTGGCACCAAATGAATAGGAAGTCATCCTTACCAGAATGAAACCAATCTTCCAGTCACTCTTGTCCACTTGGGGATTGTTCTCCTCCATGCTGGTCTCACGCTTGTGTCTATAGAGCGGGTGGCGTTGGATGTGGCGGTACAGGCTCCTGGAGCTGCGTTTCCGCAAGGATTGGGCCTGCCAGTTCTTCTGCTCCATGGACATGTTATATTTGTAGAGCTCTATCAGTGTCCGCTGTGTGATTTGATCCAGCTCTTGCAGCTGCTCCTGAATTGCACTGTACCTAAAAGATGGAAGAATGGGCTTCAAGGGGTCCGTTTCTCTACACTTACCTCAAGGGATCCAGTACATGAAAGGTGGGCAGAAGGTAATACGGTCTACTTGATGGTCAGTTGATGGGGTGTTAGGGGAGGGACACACCATGCCCCTTCTGGGGTTGTTTTGTCCACCTTTGGTCCTCACCCTGTACTCGGCTCTCACCTGTGGCTCCTAGAAGCTGTCAACAAGCGACAGCGGCCACACCCTGGGAATGGCCTCGACGGACCGACTAAACCAGGCAAGGGCAACCAATGGGTCTCAAACCCTCGGTGAGTTGAAGACTTCCTCTACATGCAAAGACAAGCTCTGGTGGAATGAATGGACTAGGTCAATAGTTGGTCCAATGGTCAAGAAGGCGGTTTCTGCATGAGCTGCAGAGGGAAGTGAGGGTCAAATGGGGCACATAAACCTGGGAAGGTAGCCCATTTAGGAGAAGGAAAAGTCTGGTCCTAAACCTCTGCTGTGTTGTGGCTATACTCATTTGTGAGAAAGGCTTTGGGAGTAAACCCTGAGGAAAAATCTGCCAAACATATTGTTCTGCTTTCATTTGGCCCACATCAGCAAGGCTGAGAGCAGGGTCTTGTTGACTGGGCAGCCCAGGACCTCCATACACGCTACCCAAGCTTGTGCTCCAGCGAGGTCACTTTGGCACCGCTAATGCAGCAAAAACAGCACAGGAGGCAGTAGTTACGAACTGCCAGTTTCTGCAGCCGCAGCAGGCGCTGTGATTCCCCAGCAGTGTGCCTTCGTTCTCGGTGGTGCACTTCGTTGCCTCTTGAGACAAACGGATGCCTGGTGCAGGTGAACCGCCCCCTTGATCTGATCGGGCATGGAGCATATTTCACCCTTTATCAATTTAAAACACTGGGCGGGGGAAGTAGACCACGCAAGGCTCAAGTCAGCCCCAACTGGCAATATTGCACATCATCAGGCTTACCTGTAGGGATTGAGAGTACACAGCGTGACAGCAGGGAAGGTAAGCCTATCAGAGTTGAGGTTCAAGTTCAGGTTGACAGGAAAGCTGAAGTACTCTCTGTAGATAATTCCAAACTGCCAGTACATGAGGCCAAAGGTGAGGAAGAAGAGAACCGACCAGAAGGCAGTCTTCATCTTGTTCTTCTTAGAACAGACCAGTCGGATGGCCCCATGGATGGTTGTGTTGTTACAAAAGAACTGGAAAAGCTCCTGATAGGAGCTAAAGAATTCAATGAGACCAGAACGCTCTTCTTTTTTCTCCTCCTCCTCCTCCTCCTCCTCCTCCTTCTCTTGCTTTGTCTCCATTTTGAGCTGTTCGGCCTTCTTGCTTCTAGGCTGGTTTTCAGCCTTCACGGTTGCAATTTGAGCTGAAAAGAACAGTCACAAATATACAAAAATATCAAAATCAACCACTTCCAACTTCTCCAATCAACTTCTCAAAGGGAAATTTCGAAATGTAAATGTAAATTCACACGTTGAATGCAAATGTTTAACTTAAATGTTTGAAATTAGACCACCATGCAGCCCGTTTAGTGCTTGCTTACCCAGAGGTAACATAAACTAATGGGAGAGGCTTTGAATAAAATGTACGGAGAAATGCACCCCTATCTCTTGGTAGCTTTGATGTTGACAAGTATGAAATAGGACATTTCATTCATATGGAGTACAGCCCTTGAGTTGACGGCTGGTTCACTAAACTGCCTCAGGGTCTAACTCAAGTAGTCAGGCTTGCCTTGGTGATACGGTAGTCAGTGATACCCAGGGCCGGTGCTAGGGCTTTTTGTGCCCTAGGCAAAATCGCCTTCTGGCGCCCCCCGGCACACGCGACATGCCGCATGCGTCATGCCCCACGCACAACGCCGCAAGCCAAAAGGAGAGCTCAGCGCCCTCCCGCCTATGGAGGGAACACTGTGAGCTCCTCAGTGGTTGCAGCGAGCGAGCGGTGGAGGCAGCAGCAGCGCCCATAGCTAAAGGCTTCAGCTACGGGCGCTACTGCCGCCGCCGCCACCGCTCGCTCGTTCTCTGCAGCCGCTGAGGAGCTCACAGAATCCCCTCCATAAGCGGGAGGAGCGTGCACGCACGCTGTGGGAGGGCGGCGGTGGCACGGGGTTTTTGCGGGGCAGTTTGGCCAGCTCCCCCTCCATTTATGCGCCCTAGGCGACCGCCTAGTCTGCCTAAATGGACGCACCGGTCCTGGTGATACCCTACACACATTATTCCTGTCTGTGCTCACTTATTCCTAGGTTCATAGTATTGTAACCTAGCCTCCTTACTAATACAGATCCACACCACAGATTTAAATCACATCCAACATAAATGACTTTCCCGCAAAGAATCATGGGAACTGTAGCTTGTTAAGGAAACTGGGAATTGTGATTATGCGAGGGGGAAGCTGCAGTTCCCAGAATTCCGGGGTAGAAGTTGTGGGCTTCAAAGGTGCTCTGGAGGTGCTTCAAATGTAGGATGTGACATCTTGAATGCTCCCTGTTAGGTTGAGAAAGGATCTTGGCTCTGCAAGCCTATTCCTTTCCATCTCCCCTGTCTCAGCCATAGCCCAGGATATCAATTCCCGGAGCCTCTTTACAGATTAGGCTCAGGAATGTAATATTGTTTGGTTTCGGTGTGATGTGCCTTTTGCACCAACAAATATCTCCAATGTTAGAAGCAACTGTTTGCCAGTTTCTGGGAAACACAAATGGGGAGACTCCTATTGCACTCATGTCTGGACTGCCAGTTTGCCAGAGGCATCTGATTGGGCACTGTGGGATTAGATGGCCCTTTGATCTGATCCAACAGGGATCTGCTTACATTCTTAAAACCACACAGAAGTGTGCCTTGTGCCTTATGTTTGGTGACAAGAAGCCTACCTTTTCCACGAAGTCTTTGACTCAGGCCCTTGGTCTTCATATCCAACTGAAACAAAACATAAGTGAATGTAACTGTATCTGCTCATATGCATCCCTTGACCAGCTGAACCTCTCCCGTTCCCTCACCCCCCCTTTTTGTCTCACCCGCTGCTGAAATGTAGACTGTCACCTGCTTGGGGACACAGACCTGTCTTTTTGAGTACATTCCTGTTTGAGCTGAGCAGGACGTAATTCCTACCGCAGTGTGGTGTAGTGGTTAGAGTGTCAAGCCAGGACCTGGGAGACCAGACTTCGAATCCTTGCTCAGCCACAAAGCTCCTTGGGGGGTGACCTTGGGCTAGTCACTGCCTCTCAACCTAACCTACCTCACAGGGTTGTTGTGGGGATTAAATGAGGAGGGGGAGAAAATAATGGACGTCGCCTTGAGCTCCTGGGGGGGGGAAGGTGGGATATAAATGCAATAAATAATAGTTTCATGTGTCATAGCTGTTTTTGATTTCATAAGTACCGTAGCTGGCATGGCAGGGCGGGGTGTGTGTGACGACAATGAGAACTACATATTGCCAAGTAACATCTAGTTTGGCTTCTTCTTCCCTCATAATGTAATGTGCAATCAATCGACTCATTGACAGATCCTTGCAACAGCAGACTAAACAGAAAATGTCCACACTGGCTAATATTTCAATAAGGATTTTTTTTTTAAAGTCTACCACAAGAAAAAAACACAGCACCCATACATAACAAAGTGAAAAATGAAGTTCTATTATATATGACAATCTTTTCCTGTGCCGTGATAAAATGAGTGTCACTTCAGATTACTCAAGGAAGTGCTTATGGTTGCCTAATAAAGCCTAAGGGTCAGAAGCAGAAACTGAGCTGGCTTTATCACCTTCTTCACATTGACATGTATTTATTCATTTATTTGTAATTCTTTAGTCTAACCTCATAGTTTAGCTTCTGCTTGGCCAAATTGTTTGAAAGCTGATGTTTGGCTGGTGCATTCCTGTAAACTGCTTCTATCTGAAAAGCTGGAATATAGAACTCTGAAATATAATTAATAGTCAAAATTTGTTCTTAATGGTTGCGTAGCTTACGTAGGTAAAACACAGAGAGCATGATCCAGCCAGAATTTAAGGGGGGGGGAAATATAAACAGCACTCCCATGGGACTTATAAAGGCCCAAGCTAGTTCTTTATTTTTTTTTTACTATCCCTCTGCTTCTTCCTCACAGATTCCTGCCCAGCACAGAAGCTCTTCAAATGTACAGGCCTATTCCCAACAAGATGTCTTAGTTTCCTTACCCAAATCATTAGGCTGCATGCATACATTTAAAGCACATTCCCCTACCAAAGGACTCTTTTGTTGAGGCTGCTAGGAATTGCAGCTCTTTGAGCAGTAAACTAGAGTTCCCAGGATTCTGTGGAGAGGGGGACATGCTGGAAATGCATGGCATGGCATCTGTGCAGCTGACAACACTCGGGGGATGGGGTAATTGAACCCAAATAAAAATGGAAGTGATTTTGAAAGGTAGTTGCTCCTAAAGTAAGTAATTCCAGCTTCCTTACAGGGGTGGAGGTGGAATCAAAAGGTCATCAAAACTACAGAATGACAAAGATGCTAAAGCCAGCAAATTTTGAAGAACAATATCTATTATATGTGACATCTAATAAAATAGCATGCTCTGAAATAGCCTTTGCTAAACTGGTGTCCTTCTGGCTGGTCTGATAGGGGTTATTGTACAGAACATCTGCAGAGCAGCAGGTTGTCAAAGACACCTCTAAAGGGCTAAGCAAAATGATGTTTAGACATGTGGCTATAATGTAAAAAAGTGTTGTCTGCCCTATTTAAACATGAAAAAGTGGGTGTGAACATAGCCCATACCCTCCAACATTTAGCCGATGAAAATAGGGATATTCTTGGGTGGATCTACACACAGGAAACTCCCCCTGCTATAAACACACCAGAAATTAAATTGTTATAACAAAAGAAAAAAACCCGCTATGGAGAATCACATAGAATTTTTTCTGTGCTCTCTGGCGCCATCTGGTGTTGCATGTTTATAACACATTCAAAACACTGCTTCTTGACTAATGTAGCTGAGTCCCTATTATTGTTTATACCCTGCCTATCAGGGTGGCGCTGTGGGTTAATCCCTGTGACAGGGTGAGCTTCCATTGCTCGGTCCCAGCTGCTGCCAACCTAGCAGTTCGAAAGCACGTCAAAATGCAAGTACGTAGATAAATAGGTACCACTCCTGCAGGAAGGTAAACGCCGTTTCCGTGCGCTGCTCTGGTTCGCCAGAAGCGACTTTGTCATGCTGGCCACATGACCTGGAAGCTGTACGCTGGCTCCCTCGGCCAATAACACGAGATGAGCGTCGCAACCCCAGTCGGTCACGGCTGGACTTAATGGTCAGGCGTCCTTTACCTTTACCCTACCTATCTGACTGGGTTTCCCCAGCTACTCTGGGCAGCTTCCAACACATATAAAAACCATCATAAAACATTAAACACTAAATATATATATATATCCCTAAACAGGGGTGCCTTCAGATGTCTTCTAAAGGTTGTATAGTTACTTATCTCCTTGGCCCAGGGGGGGGGGGTCACATGACTCCATACCCTCCAACATTTCTCCCATGAAAATGGGGACGTCCTAAGGAAAAGTGGGGCATTCCAGGATCAAATTAGAAACCAGGACGGCTTCTGTAAATCCTGGACTGTCCCTGGGAAATAGGGACACTTGGAGGGCCCTGACCTCCCAGTTCTTCCTTACCTTGCAGTGCTCTGCACTTCACACACCTTTCCTGCCAGCGGGGCTCACTTCCTGTAAAAGAGACATGCTGGCAGAAAAGTGCCCGCAACGATGGCCACTCACCCCATTTGGTATTAAATGAGACGGGCTGGAATAAAAATGTCTGCAACGATGGAGTGCAGAGAGATGGGGGGAGGGCTCAGCTCCCCCCAGCTACTCGCCCCTTCTTGGTTCAAAAGGGACCGTCTGGGAGAAGACTGCTTGTAACAATGATGTGTGGAGAGGGGTACCGTAGGTACATGAACAGGCCAGAGCTGTGACTGTGTAATGCTAGGGCTGAAGCCACCACATTTCATTGGGTCTTTGCAAAGAGACCATTACCTGCAGGAGCGAAAGTGCTCGGAGGTGAGGAGAATTGCGAGGAGGAAAGCAATGGGGCTTAAGCACCATTCTCTGACAGTGTCTCTGCTCCAGATCTCCCCCTCCCAATGCTGCTTTTCTCTCGAAGAACCTGCTGCTAGAGTTTTAATAAGCACGTAACCGGGCAGTCAGACCCCAACAACAAATCGAGGCCACTCGTGTTTTCCCCCATGCAAAATGGTTGGAATGGATGGATGGCAGCTTCACCACAGAGAGGTGAGTGCTGCAAAACATATTATTATTATTATTATTATTATTATTATTATTATTGGTAAAAAAAAAACTGAGAAGACCCAAGGCAACAAGCCCAACAGGAGTGCCTGGGCAAACAAAGGTGACACCGAGTTTTGTGTGTGAGAGAGATTGAGAGAAACATTATATACTTTAGTGTGCTAACATTCCATCATTTCATGGCAGAGAGGCAAGACAAGGGTTTGGCGGCTGTCTGTCTGCTGCTTCAGCATCACAGTGGAAACAAGACGAAGGAAACCAAACTCCAAAAGTGGGCTCAGGAGAACTCTTCCTCCAAGCAGGTTATTGTGGCCTCGGTGCTGCTCATACATTCAATTTTTATGCTGCGCCCGCACAATGCCTCCCCCATCAAAATGCCACCCCATATTATTTCTCCATTTCACTTACACAGAAGACCCGTAAGTAAAAAACCAGAAACCCCCAGACCATGGAAATGGCAAATCTGGATTAAACTGATGGTGGGGTTAGATATGGGACGGCAATTTAATGTGGACGGTATTGTGTGGGTGCTGTGAAAAGCTTGCCTGCGCGAACAACACAGAGCCCGCCATAAAGTGGCTTGCGGAAGTGCCTGTTTTCTCACCCTGCGATAAAAGTACAGGGCTGTCCCCCAACAGAGATCCACATGCAGTTATCTCTCTCTCCCCAACACCCTGCTGTGCCTTTAAAGAGCTGCCCAACATGCCAAAACTCAAGCCCCCCCCCCCGTGGAGATAAAAGTGATGGGAAAAATTAAACCCCACCTGCTAAATGTATGTATTGCTAAAGTTACAGATTTCGAATAACGGTAGAATTGGTTAATTCCAGTAGGAGACAGCTGACTTTGTCCTACCCCCCCCTTATCTACTTGTATCCCTTGTCTCCTCTGCCCACAACTGCACAGTCCCCAGGCTTTACCTGTTGATTAGAATCAGAATCAGAGGTGGCAGGGAGACCAGCCTCTTGCATGTTGCCTTTGGTGATGATGCTTCTGTCCTGCATTTTCCCTGGAGGGCTGCTCCACCCAGCAGCTGCTGTCTCTGCTACAGAAGAGGGAGAGAGAGAGAGATCTCCTTGCCTGATCTCAGGAGGCTGGCCCCTGCTTCGCTGGCAGGTCCTTGTTCCTGATGGTTGGGATTAAACTGGTTCCTTTCCAGATCTATCTGGCGACTTGTCCTGCTCCTTTGGCCCTCCCTGCCTCTCCCCGCCCATGTGAAGGGGCTGGGATGAAAGAAAAGTTTAGACTGCGGCAGCAGCAGCAGCAGCAGGCGTCTCAATTTACTGCATAATAGAGGCTGAGAAAGGTGGAAAGGAGGAGGTGATATCAGTAGAAGGGAAAGATGAGGCTATGACTCCACTGCAGGACATCTTGCTTTACATTAAGAGAGGGATGTTATTTATTCTACGTTATATTGAATTATAGCGGCTAGCTTTCTAATTTGATTTCTCCTTGTGCAGCCCATTTGTTGCATCACTTCTTCCATCTCATGGTTTCACTGGTCTAACATACCTCAGTTTTCCCTGTGTTTGGGCTGCACTGGCTTGTGACTGTGTAACTGGCCTTTGAAGTGAGTGGAAGAGATTCGGCGCACTTCCAGATGACTGGTTTATTGTGCATTCATCCTGATTTGTTTGCAGGGAGGTTAGACAGCATTGGTTGTTTCATGAGCATTCGTTTTATTTGCGGAGAGGTCAGATGAGATGCATACACACTATACCTTCAAAGCACATTCGAAGCACATTTTCCCCCTCAAAGAATTCTGGGCACTGTAGATTACCATTTATAGAGTTATATGCTCGCAGCAACCCTGAAGAAAACTACAGTGCCTGGAATTCTTTGAGGAGAAAGCTGTCATTTGAACGTGCTTCAAAGGTGCAATGTGTATGCAGCCATTGTGTCAAAGCAAGTCTTACCCTCACTTTCCTTATTGCAAAAAGCCCAGTCTTTTGGAGAAGCGGATTTGCTGCACAACTTGAAATTTGCCTGTATGTGGTTGAATCCCACCTGAAAATACCAACAGCCTAGAAGTGTCTCTGTTACCCCCCCCCCCGAGTCAGCTTTTTGAAGAAGTCTAATAAAATTTGGCTGTTGTGTACATGTTCATCATAAGCATGCAAAACTATGGGGGAAGGGGGAAGAAATAAGTTGTTGGGGTTGAGGATGGTATACAAGGACTCTGCTCATGTATACCGGCCACAATAGTATACTTAAATTCACACACAAATTTGTTGCACAGTAAATGTCCCCCAATCTGATTTATTAACTGGATGCCACTGAATAAAGCTGGGGGTGGGTCTCAGGGAGTGTACCATTCATGGGGGAAGGTCTTTATTCTAGTACAGTTGTACCTTGGAAGTCAAACGGAATCCGTTCTGGAAGTCAGCTCGACTTCCAAAATGTTCGGAAACCAAAGCGCAACTTCTGATTGGCCCACCTTCAGAAATGTAGTGCTTCACTTCATCCAGTCTTTATAATTTTGGCAGCCCAAAATCCACCCAATGAATCCACAACCAATTCACTAAGCATCATTAGTGCCTGCCCAATATCTTTCTCAAATTTAAAATGGCCGCCAGGTAATATATTGTCCCCCTGCAGGCTGCAAACTCAGCTCCCCTCATGTTTCTTGTTCGTACAGTCATACCTCGGTTTAAGTACACCTCGGTTTGAGTATTTTCTGTTTAAGTACTCCGTGGACCCGTCTGGAAGTACGCTTCAGGTTAAGTACACTTCAGGTTAAGTACGGACTTCTGGAACCAATTACACTCATACCTCGGGTTAAGTACGCTTCAGGTTGAGTGCTCCGCGGACCCGTCTGGAACGGATTAATCCACTTTCCATTACTTTCAATGGGAAAGTTCGCTTCAGGTTAAGTACGGACTTCCAGAACCAATTACACTCATACCTCGGGTTAAGTACGCTTCAGGTTGAGTGCTCCGCGGACCCGTCTGGAACGGATTAATCCACTTTCCATTACTTTCAACGGGAAAGTTCGCTTCAGGTTAAGTACGCTTCAGGTTAAGTACGGACTTCCGGAACCAATTGTGTTTGTAAACCGAGGTACCACTGTACCTCAGTTTTTAGTGAAACTAGAAAAGAAGCAAGAAGATCTTGCCTTACAAGGAAGCAATATCCCCCAGGGCTATAGAGGTGATGACCATGTATGCATTAGCCACAAATAATTAGCAGCTTAAAATGCAGTGAGGTCATCGCTGGTCCCACTGACTGTGTTTCAAGTGGCATGTTTCTGTTGCTGGACACACCAGAGAGGGGGAGGGGATGTGTTCACTAGATGTGCATTGCCTGGTTAGTTTCACTGCGCCTACAATCCCCCCCGCCCTAAACAACAATTCAGTAAAGTGGTCGTCTGTGCAAGCACAACAGCGTTCTCAAATGTACACACCTCAGCTTAACCATAGCATCTGTTTTCAAAACAGGTTCAGCCCAAGGAGGTCCTAGACTTGTGCTTGGGATCTGTATAGCTTGGAGGAAGGGATGCAGAATCCCACAAAAAAGGGCCACCTAGATGTCCCGACTCCCAGTGTACCTGGCGGTAAGTCAGTCCAAATAGTAAAATACTGGTCCGGGTCCAATACAATGAGCAAGGTCCGAAGTCAGTCTGTGAGGTCAGGTTCCCACCTCCGCCAAAGAACCAGGGTTGGACCACCTGGGATCAGTCCAAAAGTCACAGTCCAGGGGCATTCCTGAACCAGCCAAGTCATATTCTGTCAATGAAGAAAGTTGAGCAGATGCAGAATCTCAGCCTTGCTTCCCTTTTATCCTTCCCAGTCTTGATTGTGTTGAAATGTTGTGGATAGTAGGAGAGGATCTTTTGATAAAAAATATTATCCTTCCTCTCTCAACGTTAGTGAGCTAGCAGCAGAGCACATTCCCTGTATATCACAGGAAACTAGTTGGTAGATTCGTTAGAATCTCTTGAGTTAAGCAGTCCAGTCTGGCTTGTCCAGATCGGATTCGTTCCTGGTAAATTCCCCTTTAATTCCCTCTTAAAAACAATAATGACACAACAGTCTTCTTTTAAAGGTTTACTTACATTCAGTTTACTGAATGTAAGAAGTTTACTTACATTCAGTTCACAGTATGATCCTGAAGGCATGCTTTAGCTTGTAGTTACAGTTACCGAGAAAAGTGTGGATTCTTCCCATTTGGGGATTGTGCCCATGTGCTGTTGGCTGAGAGCTAGCACACAGCAAAATAACACCAGGAAGATGGAGAATCAAGAAGAAGGGAAAGGGAAGATGGCTGCGTGACTAACCCCTTTTATGGGGTCTCCCAGGGTCACGTCCATCTACCTGGTCACAAGCAGGGGGAGGATGCTCCAGAGAGGTGTAACAGGAAGTCCTCCTGGCTGAACTAACCCCCCCCCTGTGTGTCCACTCTAGGCAAACAGGAAATGTTGTACTTGACTGCTATAGTGATGTTACATCCCACAGACTGATGCACCTGAGTTTGCTCCAGCTGAGCAGCTGTCCTCCTCCACTTGACAAAACATATGTTATCCTCGCCTGCTCTGAGCCTAATCCAGCTCAGCAACTACAAACCTCCTCCCAGACCTAAGGAACCCCATGATCTCCACCTGGTCCACTAGTGAACTGGGCTGTGTGCCCTTGCCTGCCTTCCTGCTGTTCCCAGTGCCTCAGAGCCCACTGTGCCTGCTGAGATCAGGGTACCTCGGGTTCTGGTGATGGCTCTCCTTCCTCTGGCTTCTGTGAACTGTTCGCTACTCCCTTGACATTCCCTGATGTCCCAGGAGTATGTCCTAAGTCCCCAACCTCCCCTTTGCCATCTTCATCTTGCCCTGGTATGAACCAATTGTGGCCTCGTCAGGATCCTCCCCACCCCCATTGGTGTCCTGCCAGCTCATGACACTAAGATGAGGCACAGAACCAGTCGTGACCCGAATTCTGTCTTCTAAGCTGAAAGCCGATTCCGTTCTGGAAACTGCTGGAAGGAAAGGCCAGGGATTTTGCTCCTAACGATGTTCGGTGGAACAATCTGATCCAAAGCAGTTGTCTTGAGAACGTCATATAAACTGAAGTCTGGCTAAGTGGAACAGTTAACCCACACAGCTTGGGGGGGGGGAGGACTCAGCTCCATCAACTACATTTAAGGGGGGGGGGCTGAAGTCGCCTCAGTCCCTAGGACAGGGGTCAGCAAGGTTTACCTGGCCTGGGTCAGTTCACTCCAGCAGAGATCCCTCCATGGGCCGGATCGGGCGTGAGTGTGTGTGCTCGCCGCCGCCCGATTTCCAGCGTCTGCGCAGACACGATTTTTGGTGATGTGAAAGCGAGTCTCTGCACCACACTGTGCCGGTTTAGTGCAGCGTGTGGGGACTCAGCAAGCAGGTGGCTCGGTTCGGGGGTGGCTCGTGGGCTGGTTAAATGACCCCTGTGGGACGCTTGTGGCCCATGGGTCTTAGTTTGACGACCCCTGCCATAGGAGTTGGCGCCCCTGCCGCTACCATTCAGTTCAAAAAGCGGACCTTTAGAAATTAGTTGCTGAACATGCATTTAAATGAAAATGAAACTGACTCCACAGCTACTTGTGGCTCATAAAAGGACACTCCAGCGAGTAAAGCACATGTTTCTATGGAGTTTGCTTTCTGCTGAGGAGTCCCTTCTTAGAAGATGATCATATTGCACAGGGTGGAGACAACCAGAATGAGGGGGGGTTGCTGGTGGCAACGGCAGAGTTGCCACCTTTTGGGGGGCGTCTCTGCTCCTGCGCTTTTTTAACAGCTGCTGACACACAGAGAAGGCTTTCCCCGCCACTTAGCTCCATGCTATCAAAAGCTTCACACGCTCAATTTCCTCAGGCCAGTAAAAAAAAAACTTGGCGGACGTAGCATTCCGCCTCAAGTCTTACTTGATGTGATTACGATCTCCCTGTCACCTGAAACAGGTGAGGGGGAGGAATGACACTTTCTGCTCCAGGCTATAACTGCACACTGCTTAAAGAACATTGTGTTCCTGGAATGGTGGCGGGAGGGGACCAGCAGGTAAACAATTAGCTAAGGTAGCAAGGAAGAAAAAAGAAAAAGAGTTGGCAGCAGCTTCTCAGAGACTTCAGGTGATGATCATCAGGAAGTGTCCAGGATTAGTGGTTCCTCTTTTCCAGGCTCCAGGTCTATTGTAAAAGCATTTGATTTATTGCTCGTCCTTCACCATAAGCTTCCAGGGCAGGCCAAAGCAAATAAAAAGTAGAATAGTAAAAACAGTTTAAAATAAATTACTATCCATTGTTAATGCATGTGTGCCAGTTTACATCCTGTCCTTTTGGGATGGTGTGGTTTGTCATGGCTTCACAATACATTTGCCTTCGTTTACCTGCACCTTGTCTGTCCCACTTTTTGTTTCTCATGGTTTTCACACACCTCAGGCCTATGCCAGGGTTACTGGCACTGCCAAAGAGGGTTTGCCCATTTGCCAGGCATCTGAGCTGCCGATGGTATAAATAAAATAGGAGATATACATGGTCTCTCTCTCTCTCTCTCTCTCTCTCTCTCTCTCTCTCCCCCCCCCCCACGCACAGCTTTATTGTGGTCCATGGACCCAGGTGGCGCTGTGGTTAAACCACTGAGCCTAGGGCTTGCTGATCAGAAGGTCGGCGGTTCGAATCCCTGTAACGGGGTGAGCTCCCGTTGCTCGGTCCCAGCTCCTGCCAACCTAGCAGTTCGAAAGCACGTCAAAATGCAAGTAGATAAATAGGAACCGCTACAGCGGGAAGGTAAACGGCATTTCCATGTGCTGCTCTGGTTTGCCAGAAGCGGCTTTGTCATGCTGGCCACATGACCTGGAAGCTATACGCCAGCTCCCTCGGCCAATAATGCGAGATGAGCGCGCAACCCCAGAGTCTGTCACGACTGGACCTAATGGTCAGGGGTCCATTTACCTTTACCTAGACCCCAAATACACAGTACAACATAGTACAAGGTGTGACCGGAAAGTGTGGACAGCGAGAAAGATCCGAACATACATACCGTACAGGCCTTCAAAGAAGGCCCCCTCTGACACAATGCACCATTGGCAATGTTGGTAGAACTGTTGGAAACTTCTGGATAAGTCCTCTTTTCATACTGCTTTCAGTTTCCTCGGCACAGCATCTTGGATGTGTGAAATGTTGGGAAATCTGTGCCCTTTCAGTGCAGATTTCAGTTTTGGAAAAAGAAAGAAATCTGGTGGGGCCAGATCGGGAGACTATGGAGGGTGGGACAACTCAGTAACGATTTCATGCGGAATATGCAATTCTTCTGCCAGCATTTCGACGGACAAACATGGATCCCGCATCAATAACTCGTGAACTCTGTCAACGTTTGCCATTCTGCTCGTCGATGGTCTGCCGGACCGAGGGTCATATTTGATGGTTTTGCCGCCCTTCACGGAAATGCTTAAACCACTCGTACACTGTCTTTCGAGTTACGGCTTCATCCCTGTGCACAGTTGTGAGCATTTTGTGGGTTTCCGATGGCGATTAGATGTTCGAATATTTCTCGCTGTCCAGTTTCTATTCACTGAACTTTCCGGTCACACCTTGCATATATCTTTTTTTTTGAATAATTTTTTTTTGAATTTTACATAGAGAGGAAAAAAAGAAAAAGAAAAGAAGAAAAATTTAAAAAAGAAATACAAAAATACAAAAAACAAAAATGACAATATTATCACATCTTATTTCTTAAAACTTCTTCACTTCCCCTTCTTACAGTCCTTATTAATAATTAACTCTTACCATTTCCAAATCTTAGCTAGACATCATAAAATTACGTCTTGTCTCCCATTTCATAACCTTATTCTTAAATGATTCTTATTCATTTTGTATAGAAGAGTGAAGGAAAAATAGAAATAAAAAACCCAAAATAAAAATAAAAAGACATAAGACATAATCATATTTTCCAATTTCTAATGAAAACATTTCGGACTTCCTCATTTCCCCTTCTTGAGTTCCTTATTAATCACTAATTATTGCAGTTTCCAAATCTAAGATTACCTTCTTTCTTCCAATTTACAACTTCTTTTTAACCATTTACCTTTCATACTTCTCTTTACCTTCACACCTTGCATCTATCAACGGTGATTAAGGTGTAAGATCGCCCATGCTAGCCAACGGAGGAGCTTCAGCCTGTACATACTGATTTCTGATTTTTACTGCATCCGGGAGGAATTTTGCTACAGCTAGTGAAATAGTATCAATTTTATCCTCACCTAGGGCCTTTTTACCTGGAACTCACCTGAAATATACTCGGAGTCAAGAGTGAATTTCATGCTCTTTATTCAGCTCATAGTCATCAAGGAGGAGAAGAGAAGACGAATGGCTCTTTTCCCCAAACCATCTGCTTATATACATTATTTACACAATGGGCCTTGCGTGATTGGCTACTTCAGGGCTACACCTCAGGTGGGCACCAGAGCCAATCTAAGAGAACGAGGGAGGTGCCTGTGGTGAGTTCCGGCGCCTTTCTTTTCAATAAAAATAGCACTGGTTGTACCTATGAATTACGAGACAGAACCCATGGATTTTACATGTACAGTGTATGGACACATCCCACGGCACTGTTCATGGAACCAAACAGGGAGAAAACACAAGTTTTCGCTTGGAAATTAGCCTAGATGTGTGCAAACTTCCTGGCTGAAAATGCCTTTGCTGCCTCCTTCCTGCGCAAGGCCTTTCCCCGTTGCAAGGAGTTGTCACACACAACTTTGATGGTTGGCCTTGACACCTCCCTCCTGCTGCAGGCAGCTAAAAACATTTTTTTGTTCCGCAAGGCCTCCTATTTACTGATAAATATTGAGGAATTATCCCTCGGCTGTGGATTTGTTGCTTGCTGAATGGCTTTCGGTGTCATCCGTTCTCTTGCTTTGCATGCATTGTACTGTAGTTTATTCCGAAATGTTGTAAACTGTTTTGCGCCTTGTAAATCAGATGTTTGATGTGTTAATATTCTGGAAGCCCCCCCCCCCCAGAGTGGTTGGGGAAACTCAGTCAGAAGGGTGGCATATAAACAAATTATTATTATTATTATTCGTTTATTAGATGATGATGATTGGTAAAAGAAATAAGGACACAGGGCAGGATTCTTCTCATGAGTTCCATTGCAGCGGGGCTGTCTTTAGCATATGCGCCGCCGGGGTGCAAAGATCTGCCCAGCGCCTCTTTTTTTAGGGGGACGAGCTCAAAGTTGTTGACTTTTTTGGGGGGGGGGGGAAATCGCTCACCTGTAACGACGACGCAGTGGGGAAAAAACGCTTTTGTTTGACGCTACGGAGTAATAGTGTGACCGGGGGGTGGGCGGACTTGTGCTCCATTGCTTTTCACTGCCGCCAATCGAGAGGGATTGGTATGCATTTGGCGCCACCCAGAATTCAGCACCCGAGTGCACTGTACCCCTTACACCCTGGGTAAAGATGGCCCTGCCCTGCAGAAAGGCATTTATCGCACTGCGCACATGCACAGAACAGGCACCTCCGGTTGCGGAAACCTCAGGATCTGGCCAGAGCTCTGGAACGGATTCCGTCCGCAACCAGAGGTACCACTGTACAATTAAGACGGAGTATATTAATAGTGAAATACAATTGAGAAGAAGTGTATTTTTGGGGGGTCCCCCAAGAGTGTGAGGCCCTAACCTATAGCTTGTTTAGCTTATACGTAAATCCGTCACTGGCTACCATTGTCATTGCTCCTATATCCATGCTACAATCCACAGTACTTGGGAAACATTTTTTTTTGGGGGGGCAGCTTTATTTATTCATTGCATTTATTTATTTATTACATTTGTATACCGCCCTTCATCCGCAGACCTCAGGGCGGTTCACATCATAAAAATACAAGATAAAAAACACAGACTACATAATGAAAACAAAAACAGAACAGAACAATGGCCCCCTTCCCACCACATTTGCACCAGTTTGTATGAAATACATATTTGATAAAATGGTTTGGGCATCCCTCATGCTAACCTTTAAAGTGTCTTGCGACTAGGAATGTCAGAGAATTCCAACAGAAAAGGACATGGGAGCAGAAATTGGCGGTGTTCAATTATTTGACGTGTCCAGAATGGAAATTAATCCAGTGAATACATATGATATTCGCAATTGTTGTTTTTAATCCATAAACAATACATAATTGGTTACCTCCCCCCCCCACTTTGAATAGTATTTCCTTAATATTGAAATGAATGTCCTTTGCATTGAAATGAGTAGCATGGAATAGGTTGTATCAACAAGTTGCCCATACGTACTTTCTGCATTATAGCAATGGCCAAATAGTCTTTTCCCATATTATACAGACTATAGGGCCATAAAACACACACACACACACACACACACACACACACAAAATTTGATTTTTTTAAAAAAGAAATGCTGCTGGAAGCAGCAGCCTGATTCTGTGGGCCTACCCTTTGGAAAATCAGTTGGTCTTGCAAGTGGAGAATATTGAAGGATTGAAGGCTCAGCTTTTGCCTGGGCTCATTGCGTCAGAATCGCCTCACAGGGAAGGACCAAGTAGAATTGGAAACTCAACCTTCAACTAAGTAAAAGGAGCTTGACAAACATTAGCTTAACTGTCTTAACCCAAGCCCTTCCAGGAACAGAGATTAGCTGCAAACTTCTATTGACTATATATATATTTCTAAAAACACACACACGTTTGTTCAGGGCAGATTTCTCCCTCCCCTGATTTTATGTGTGTTGCAAACCCCAAACCCAGGACTAAGGAGCATGGAACTGCCTTCTTTTATCAAGGGGCATGGAGCAAAAGGAAAAAGAGCATTGCTCAAGTGCTTTTATCACAGAGACGAAGGACCCGTGGTTCTTCAAATGTGGCTGGACTCCAACTCCCATAATTCCTAACTATTGGCTGTGCTGGCTCAAGTTGATGGAGTTCAGCCACATCTGCAGAGCCACAGTTTCCCCCTCCTTATCTTCAAACATTTTCACCAATACTGTACATCTAGGAAGCCAAATCATAGGCAATACTGACTCTTTTCTTGAAATTAAAACACTTGATAAAGTATTCAAAAGCTTTTACTTGCAGAACATACAGCTAGAGGAAAAGAATATGCAAAGTATTTACATCCACATGCTTATCCAAGTAGTTTAACTTAGTTGAAGATCGCAGCTTCTTCCTTTAACATCCAAGCAAACTGTGTCTTTCTCTTTTTCTGTATTTTCACTCAGCCTTCTGTACATTACCCAGCAAGGCCATGTAGTTCCTTCTGAGATGCTTCTACTTTCTCCTTTCAGCAGACTTCTCCTTCTTTGGCAGGGTTGCCATATGTCCAGGCAGAAATCAGGAAAATGTCCGGGAAGGAAAGCTCAACAAACACACCCATTCAACAACTTTGGCAAAAAAGCTCAAATTTTTTTTGTCTGGGTTTTGAAATATGGCAACCCTATCTTTAGGAGAACATCAACTAGTGATAATATGCCCAGGAACCTCATCAAAATGCTGGAGAGGATGCACCTCAACAGGCACATATTTCCACATGTGGTGGGAGTGCCCCAAAATCCAACTATTCTGGACAACAACCATAAGAGAAATAGGTAAAATAACCCAAGAAACATTAGAATTTACCCCAGAATTGGCCTTGCTAAACATCTTCCAGGACAATAATGCCCACCTGCATCACAAAGAACTCATAACCCACTTACTATCAGCAACCAGAAGCACCATAACCAGACACTGGAAAGACCTGTCAGGAGTAAGCATGGACCAATGGTACCAAACAGTATCGGAAACAGCCCTACTAGAAAAATTAACCAATAAGTTGAAACTGACACGGGGACAAATAGAAGAAGATGGCTTCACCTTTATCACATACACAGCCCAACAAGACAACAACAAAAATCCACCAAAAGCATACAAATCAATATGGTTAACCTGACTCAAAACACTCACCCACCCCACTCACACACAAGACAAAGACCACCACAGCCAACCACAAAGGAACAACTATATCCTAGGCCAACCCCAACATCTCTCACCATCAAAGGAAAACAAGTGAACAACAGGCATCCCCAAACTTTGGCCCTCCAGTCCAGATGTTTTGGACTACAATTCCCATCTTCCCTTACCACTGGTCCTGTTAGCTAGTGATCATGGGAGTTGTAGGCCAAAACATCTGGAGGGCCGCAGTTTGGGGATGCCTGACCTACACAAGCAACGCTGACAACCCCCCCCACTTATTAAGCAAAATAGAAACATTGTCACCCCACCCCACCCTCCCTCCATCTACTTTCCTTCCCCTCTCCTCACCAATGTCTCAACAAATGAAACTGATTTGTAAAAATGCTAAGAGAGACATTGCACATATCTTTGTAAACCAAGAAAACCCTTAATAAAAAAACCCACAAAACTTTTGTACTTCTTTCTGACACATACACACACACAGAAACATTAGTACTCCTCTCGTCTATTGCGTTTAGAGAGAGAGAGTTATCGAACACTGTTCTCTTCTTCAGTGTTTATGGAGATGCAGGCATTACATTCAAGTCACACACACAAAACAAAAAATGGAGAATCTAATAAGATACCTTCTATGTGACCAGAGTTAACCAATCACACAAGAGTTAACGGGGGAACATTCCAGAACTAAACACACAGTAATGCATTTAAGCCAGGCTTCCTCAAACTCAGCCCTCCAGATGTTTTGAGATTATAATTCCCATAATGCCTGACCACTGGTCCTGCTAGCTAGGTCTCATGGGAGTTGTAGGCCAAGAACATCTGGAGGGCCGAGATTGAGGAAGCCTGATTTAAGCATTCCCAATTTCAGTAAATTAAATCGCTACACTTAACAGGATGGGCTAAACCTGTTAAATGTCCAAGAGTCCCATGTCCAACACACATGCCCCTGCCCTATGGCAAACAATTAATAGGGAACAGCCATCAGGGATCTGTCCCCGGGTGGCTTTGAAGACCCTGTTACCGGGAGAACAAAGATAATAAGGAGAGTGGGTAAGAACAGGTTTCTCGATAGCTGGGTGCTTTTGGTAAGAACTAGAACTAGAATAAGGAAGCAGGAGGTCTTGGCCTGGGAGAACGGAAAACCACAGAGTGCTGCTCTTTGAGGAAAAAAACTACAACACCTGTAATATTCCAACTTCAGAATTGAAGCTCTCTTTCTTGGTCATTGCTCCTCAAGTCAACACACCTCGCTATGCCGCTGAGCTTTTCCTCGTGTGTCTATATCCTTTGTTTCAGCCAGACTGTAACCTGGTCTAGTTGGGAAGAAGAAACATGTGGAGTTTCAGCTTCTGGGTTTTTATAGAGAAGCAGATGTGGAGCTCTATATGTTCCAAACACACACCAGAAGCTGAGGAACAACTGCTGCCCTGAATTTGCTTATACTACAGGCAGCCACAAAAAGGAAGGCACAGGGCATATATCTGAGGGTATTGCCAGATCCTGAAAGGGTAGGTGCCCTGATTTACAGAGCCAGTCCTCTATTTGAAGGGTGGTCCAGTTGAAAGATAAATGAGAGTTGCCCAGAACAGTTCTTAAGCACAGTGGCGTAGTGTTGGTTGCCAGTGCCCGGCATTCCGGCCCCTAACCTTCGGTTCCTGTCTGGGCTGTGCAGTGGTAGTGATGGTAGTGGGGAAGGGTCTTCCGAGCAGGGAGAGGGAAAATTGGGGGGTGGGCAGGAGTGGCAGCAGTTTATTTTATTATTACTATTTATTTCATGAAAAATTTACACCACTTGATTGTTACCCCCCCCTCAAAGCAGTTTATTTTTCTTTTGAATTTGTGCACACACACCCCAACTTTGTGCCCAGGTCAACAGCCCCTCTGGCACCCCTCCCCCCACAATATGTTACTGCTTCCAGGGGTCAGCAAACTTTTTCAGCAGGGGGCCGGTCCACTGCCCCTCAGACCTTTTGGGGGGCTGGACTATATTTTTGGGGGGGAAATGAATGAATTCCTATGCCCCACAAATAACCCAGAGATGCATTTTGAATACAAGGACACATTCTACTCACGTAAAAACACGCTGACTCCCAGGCCACCCGCGGGCCAGATTTAGAAGGCGATTGGGCCGGATCCAGCCCCCGGGCCTTAGTTTGCCTACCCATGGCTTTTAAGCGGACTGCAGACTTGAAGGCTGTATGGTCACTGTTTGAAGCTTGAAAAGACAGTGTTTTGATAAAGTGGACACACATTTTTAATGCAAATTTGTGCCCTCTTTTTTGGGGAGGGGATGTGATCCATTTCCTCTTCTTTGACATTGCCTAAGTGGCCACACTGATGAAACTACTCCTGAAACTTTCAGGCATTTGTCTGGAAACCCAGCCAGATGGGTGAAGTATATATGATTCTGATTCTGATTATTGTTTCAACATAGAATTCCCTGGGTTGCCTTGACTTTGGCAAAGAGCTACTTGTCCCCAGAAATATCCCCCCCTCCGTCTAGATCAGAACTTGAATGGAACAGGTGGCACCATCTGGGCCAAGATCTGTGACCCTTGCTCTAGGAATTGATCTTAAGCTCCAAGGGCTACTGTTCCCATGTACTCCTTTTCTAAGTTCTGCAAATATTTACAGGAACACTTTTGCAAATACCTCTGTTCGGCCTGAACCTGTGATGAACAAGTTTGTTTAGCAGGCAGGTGTAAGCAGCACGCAACAAGTAGGTCAAGCTGGGCGGGATGGGCAAGGAGCCTGGCACTGCCCCTTGGAGGAGAGGAGATGGGGCACTATTTTAATGTTTGCCTCAAGGGTCTCTGGGCACCCTTGTCTAAATGTGCTGCCGGAAATTGACTGGAAGCTAGCAAACAGGGTGGAGAAGGGGACTTGTTGTCTTGATGATTTGTGTGTAACTTTCCAAGGAACTTTGACTGACCACTGTTGGTATGAGAAATGGATGGTGGGCTGCATGGTCTGATCCAGCAAGAGAGTCCCTATAGATGTATTCTATGGAATAAGACATAAATCACTGCTGGTTGTTCGATGTCCTTACTAAAGAATTGAGTTCCAATGACAGTAATGAAATCAGCATGCTGGAAGTGATCTTAGCACAGTGTTCTCTCTCTCTCTCTCTCTCTCTCTCTCTCTCTCTCTCTCTCTCTCTCTCTCTCTCTCTCTCTCTCTCTCTCTCACACACACACACACACACACACACACGGACTGAGTTTGTGAAAAAACTGATTCTCTGCATTTATGGAGTGGTGTAGCATGTGGGGGTCCTGGGCACAAAATTCCGAGAGGGGTACAACCAGGTGCCCCCACGACGGGCTCCCTCAGTGTGGCTGAGCTCATACCACCTACTGGAGCTGCAGGGAGGCAAGCCACACCTGGCTCAGTCCTTTGGGGCCAGGGTGTTGCCTCCTTCTTTGTGTGGCTAGCAAAGGGACATCTGTGCGTGCCTTACCCTGGGCTGGCCAATGAGGTTGGGCCAAATTGCCCATCCCTCCATGCAAGCTCTGCACCCGCCCTCAGGTTCCCATCCCTGCTGCCCAGTTCACTAGGGAGGTGCAACAGTTGCTCTGCCCCAGGCACTGGCAACCCATGCTACACCACTGTGTTTATGCACTGTGCATTGATGGGTTGGAGTCTGTGGCGACATAATAGACTTCCCTTCCCTCTCCCTGGAAGCTGTTTTTCAATTCTTTTAAAAGGGTATGGGCAGACCCACAACACATATGTAAAACACATGACTTCCCTCAAAGAATCCCGGGAAGTCGAGTTTTCCCTCACAGAGCTACAATTTCAGGCACACTTAAACAAACTCCTGTACAGCAATTTATTTGTTTGATTATTTTCTTCCACCATGGAATGCAAGGCTGTGTTGATGTGGTTCCCAGCAGCCACCCACCCAGACATGGAACAGAATCAAAACTGCTTAGCTTTAGCAGGGTGGTAGCCCCATGTCACCTCATGTGCCTTCAAACCGTGTTACTGCTGCCTCACACTAACGATTATATATAAAAAACTAAATTAGATGCACTTGGAGGTGTCCTTTAAACAAAATTTTAAAATGTAAAAAAGGAGGAGAGCATCCATGAGTTGTCAACTTGCTGAGAAGTGCCTTTTTTCTGAAGCACTGCGAAGATGAGGAAACTGCTGCAAGGCTTCTTTCAAAGGTATGGGTCAAGAATGGAGAATGATATTTACTAGGCCTCCCGGCACCCACGTCACTGTGTCTCATAGGGAAGGAGAGGGGGGGGAGTGCAAGGCGGTGGGGAGGTTGACATGGTGTGAATGCATTGCCGGAAGTGCTGAATTGGCTCTGCCTGAAAACCTGCACTATGACAAACTCCTGCCTTGTCCTTCCTCCTCTTCTTCCTGGTAAGGCACAGTGAAACCAGTGCTAGGAAGCTGATAAGCACTGCTACTCTTCCCTGCCGGACGCTCCCCAAAATTACCTAACTGTACTACTTGGCTATTGACAGGAGCAAGCCAACAGTAAATCACACTGTGCATGTTGGAGTTAACTCTTTATTAGAAAGAATAGGATCTGCACTGACTTGGTGGAGTGGCAGGTCTCATGAGTGGCAGGTCTAACGAGCACAGCAACTCATCCCCGATACGTCTTGCCCCCATGGATCAGTTGCCAAGACTAAAGGTCCCTACCTCCCCACAGCCATCTATGTCTCTTGCTTCCCAGGCAATCGGAGACTGCGCCTGCATGCCTGACTTTGCTCCTCCCGTTTCATGCTCCTCCTGGTTCTGGGATGTCAGGTGGGAGGGGAGCTTGTCACAGCGGGGGAAGGGGGGCACAGGCACCCTTGGCTCTTCACCACCATGACTCATCTCTGCCTCTTGGCCTCCCTCCTCTCCTAATTCAGCTTCTGCCTCTGATTCTGGACTTGTCTCTGCCACCAACTCTCACAGCTCACTAAGCCCCGTTAACTCTTCCCAGTCTTTTCCCTTTGACCACTCATCATTGTACCACCACCTGTCCTTGGGCACTGAGCCTTTGTCCACTAGGGGTTTCCCAGCTGGATCCTCCCACCATTCCTCTGCGTCCAACCAGTCCATGACAGCTGTTGATGCACGATGATAAATCTGGAGCATATACTGTAACAAGAGGCATCAATGCAAGCCAAGGTTGACACTGACAGAAAAGGCCACTGCTTACAGCCATCACCATGTGCTCTTCTGTAGAGGCTGGTTCTTGCAGGGGACACTGAATATGCTGTTGGCTTGTTGGGCCCCTAAATCACTCTAGACCTTACCTTAGCACATGCCTGGTTTTGCTGGCCGCAGTCTCTGGGTGTGGGTCTGTGATTGATGAATTATTCAGTCCCAGTCACACAGTCAGAGACCAGGAAGCAGCTTCCAGTAGGCAGATATTGCCAGCTCAGTGCTCCATGAGAAAGTCCTGCCCCGGTGGAATCAGTTTTCTTGGCAAACAAAAGGACAACAGGACTTTCTGATTGCCCTTGACTGACCCAATATTTGAGCAGCAACAACACCACAAAGAAGGTCCATAGGGAGCAGATCCAGTGCTTTTGTTGCTTTCTGTGGCAACTGGTCATTTCTATGCCTGGGGCAGGATATCAGTTCTGGGCCAGTCCCTGAGAACTGGCACTGTAGCAAGCTAAGGAACCTCATGGGCCTTCCAGGGTTCTGTTCCTGAAATTCAGTGCTTTAATTTCTCCAGGAGTTTTGCTCCTGTTTGGAATCTGCTGTGTAAAACACCAGCTGCTCTCCAACATCACATGGTTATCGTTTTCTCTTATTAAAAAATTTCTTCCAGTAGCACCTTAGAGAAGGATTTTTTTTAATTTTGTTTCGACTACGTCAGACCAACATGGCTACCTACCTGTAACTAGTTTTCTCTCATGTTAGGGGGCACGAACAGGGTCCATTAGAAGCTGCAACAGCTCCTGGCCTGCTGTTCTCAGTAAAGGCCTCTCCGGACATCCTTTTCATTGTGGATACATTATAAGGCCTTGTCCACACTTCTGCATGTTCTGTGCCTAGCAAGCACTGGTCTGAGTGGTTCTCCGCTTTACCTGCGCTAGTTAAGCATGGCTCCAAGTGGTTTTCTACTTGCCCCGCTCCTTTTGCAGGAAAAGCCTGCTCTTTAGTTTGCTAAATTGGAGCAAACATCAAAGTGGAGAAAACCTGAATAGCCATTTCCTCTGATAGAGCTCTAAAGAGCAGTTTTCCCTCAGGGGAAAACAGAAGAAGAGGAAGAGGAAGTGTGTATATGTTCAGAGAGGCAATAACTTGTGCTCTTGATGCAATCCTATTTTCAATACAGTTTGAAACTGCAAACGTTTTGGGGCAGACATCATGCCTCATTCCCAGGTGCACCAACTATAGGGGGCTGACGTGTCTCCAGCCCCCTCAATCTTTGTTGGAAACGGGCCAGCCAGGCCCCCTCAATGTTGAGGCGGCCTGGCGCATTGCAGCTTCAGTGGCCGGCTCCCACAGAGGGCTTAGCCTTCTCCAGATGACGCAACGTCACATGATGTCACACACCGTGACATGCTATGCTTGAGTGACATCACACTCACGTGCGCTGGGCCATCACAATCTTGGGGGCAACCTGGCGCCTCTGCTCATTTCCAAATGCCCTGTATGGCTGCACCACAGAGTAAGAATGCCCCTCCAGATGGCAATAAAGGGACTAATTCTATTGGAAGAACATTGCAGAACAACTAATAAGGTGAGCCGATTTGCAGACTGTTCAGTATAAATCCACCACTAATGTAGTATTATGGGATGCAGGTGGTGCTGTGGGTTAAACCACAGAGCCTAGACTAGAGCTTGCCGATCAGAAGGTCGGCAGTTCGAATCCCTGCAACGGGGTGAGCTCCCGTTGCTCTGTCCCAGCTCCTGCCAACCTAGCAGTTCGAAAGCATGTCAAAGTGCAAGTAGATAAATAGATACCGCTACAGTGGGAAGGTAAACGGCGCTTCCGTGTGCTGCTCTGGTTCGCCAGAAGCGGCTTTGTCATGCTGGCCACATGACCTGGAAGCTGTACGCCGGCTCCCTCGGCCAATAATGCGAGATGAGCGCCGCAACCCCAGAGTCGGTCACGACTGAACCTAATGGTCAGGGGTCCCTTTACCTTTACCTTTAATGTAGTATTATTGCAACAAAGACATGTTGCAGAGATGGCTTTTGTATCAAGTTTCCCTTGCACTGAAATGAATGGGGCAGAATAACATAATGTCCTTTGAGAGGAAGAGTGGCATAGAGACAAAATACTTAATAACTTTTTAAAAAGTATACTTCTGTAAGATTTTGTACCACCTGAAATAACAGTATCAATCTGTGCAGGGGGCGGGGGAGAGAGAGCCTGGTGAGAAACATATTAACTCTGCGTTTTGTGAGACTTGAGTTCAGACTTCCCTACTTGAAAAGGCAACGGCACATGACCACACACTTCACAGTTGCAGCATTCCTAGGCAGGCCTTTGTAGGCCCTTTGCTGAGACACCACCTACTTTGGATGCATGCAAGGGACCCTGGACCACTGAGCTCATGGTTTTTCAAGAGCGAAGCCAGAGCCAAGAATCATTGCTCAGAAGTTGTGCGCAGGATTTTGCAAGAGTATGGGCTCATGTTCAAGCTCTTAAAACACAAAACTCACATTGTATTTTTCCAACAGTGTTCTTGGAAAGAAGGTGACACAGCCATTGCTTAATCTTTTTTTTTTTTAAAGGAAAAATACCAACACAGACATATCAAAAACGCAATGTACTGTTAATGGCAATCACATGAGAAAATGATTAGAATAAATCATATGGATAATATAAATATCTAATCCATTTAATGAAATCTTCAAAATTTTAGCTTATGATGACAAGCAATTAATATTACATTCTGGCAAAGCAATAATTTAGCTATAATGTTAATATCTAGTCTCCCAACGTTCCCTAAAAGGTTGCCAATCCATCATAAATTCCATTTCCTGCTATCTTACCCCTGTCAGTCTGATTTCACTTAATTCAATCAGCAGAATGGCCTACCAAACTTTATCCCTTCCCTGCAGTTTTGACCTCCCCAGTTTGTTAGCAATAACAAATTTGAGGGCATTGCTCAATCTGTATATTTATATTATTAATTTCTAAAAGCATTTTTTGTTCCATCAGTAATACTCTATTCTCTATATGTCTCTTCTAATTTATTTTTTGGGGTGCATGTTCACTCCAGCTTCTTATTGAAGCTGCTCGTTCAACTTGCTCTTGAACTCTCACTGGAAGAGGAAGTGAGGAGCTGGGAATCTCAGCCTCATCTTTTGCCTGGCAATAGGGCTAACCCACCTGGTTGCTCGGAAACCCGAATGAAGGACAGGAAGTGAGAAGCTTCTTTCCCTACTTACTGTTTGCAGAGTTCCCATTTAGGGTTTCAGATATCTAGGGCACGGGAACTCCCCAGCAGCACACAACCCTCTCAGCTCTCTTTCTCATGATCCTAACCATTTGAGAAGCGTACACAAACATTAAAAAAGAAGCAGCACAGATTTCCACCAAATGGCTCACAAACGGTCCTTTGGCAAATGACACAGAGGGCAATATTTGTCAGTGAGTGCCTGATATGCATGCTGCTGTCATAACTATAAAAGCGCTGTAATGGTTCACCCAACAGAGGTCATCATAACAGGGCTTGAAAAGCTGGCCAAAACTCAAAAGAGCTGGCAATGAGCTGGGCTCTTGATAAGTGCAAAGTACAAGGGGCGCACAAACCTCTCGTGATATTTGCCCCTGTCAGGGGGACTCCTTACAGGGACCCTCCCCCAGTCATCCTGACCAGCATGAGCAGCAGGTCAGGAGGAAGGAATGAGGAATGGAGCGGGGTGGAGAGAGGGCTCTCAGACGTGTCAGGGCCTAGGCACCGACCCAGCTGGTCAGAGGAGGAAGGGCAGCTCAGCGAGGTGTCGGAGGTTGGCAAAGCTCCAGCCAAAGGGCGGGAGAAGGAATGCAGCCCCTTCCGGCACCCGAATTGAGGCGCACGCCCACACGCAGGGCTAGGGGGAGGCGCTTTGGGGTGCCCAGGCTTTTATGCTGGTCCAAGACGCGACAGGAGCCATTGCTGGGTTCTGAATCGGACTAGGCAGTCATGTTTCCTGATATCTCTGCACTGTAAATAATATGCACAATAAAACTCTGAAAGACAGAGCGGACTGGAGCGTCTTTACTCGAGAGTAGCCGCAACAATCCCCTGACAGCCCCAGTCGATCATCTCTTGAGCGAGGTTCCTTTGCCTTCCATAGTTGACATGAAGGGAGAATTTCAGCTCATATCAACTTCTCTCATATCGATACCAACAAAGGATAACCTTCATTTGCCCAAATTCAGTCATGCTGGCAATTATTGGATGTCATATGACCCCAGTACCATGCAGCACAACAACAACAACAACAACAACAACAACAACAACAACAACAACAACAACAACTTATTTATACCTCACCCATCTGGCTGGGTTTCCCCAGCCACTCTGGGTGGCTCCCAGAATATTAAAAACACAATAAAACATCTAACATTAAAAACTCCCCTAAACAGGGTTGCCTTCAGATGTCTCCTAAAAGTCAGGTAGTTGTTTATTTCCTTGACATCTGATGAGAGGGTGTTCCACAGGGCGGGCGCCACCACCGAGAAGGCCCTCTCCCTGGTTCCCTGTATCCTCATTTCTCACAGTGAGGAAATCGCCAGAAGGCCCTCGGTGCTGGATCTCAGTGTCCGGGCACTTTGAATGGTGCTCGTCGAACAAGTCTAGGTCCTAGATTTCTTTTAATGAAAAACAAAACAAAACCTGGAGGCAATCTGGAGAGGTTCATATTTAATCCCATTTCCAGCTTCTTGCACAGTGGCCTATAGGAACGCTCCCTGCACATATGCCTCTGCATTGTCATGCTCCTGTGCAGCTTCAATTCACTGCATGAGATTTGTGCAGGAGAGCAGCCTGCTCACACGCACTAACTTAAAAAGGAAATTGGGTGGGAGCTGGTGTCGCACATGTGCGCGACATCACGTAAGCAATGCTTGCCGTGCACCGAGCATCCCAAACAACATGTGCCGAGTGTTGCGCTCCAGGAAGGTTGCCCCTGTGTTGCTAGTGAAGCGGTTTGGCTTTACCCTTGGGTGCACACTCCGTTGTCTCTCGAGGCAAACAGATGGCAACAACACTAGCTCCCATCACCCCAACCAGCAGCCATGTTAGCTGGGGTCAACGGGAGTTGGAGTCCAATAGTGTCTTAAGGGCCACAGCTTGCCTGCCTGGTATACAGGATGGAGGATATACAGTCGTACCTTGGATCCCAAACACCTTGAGAGGCGAACGTTTTGGCTCCCGAACGCTGCAAACCCGGAAGTGAGTGCTCTGGTTTGCAAACGTTCTTTGGAACCCAAACGTCTGAAGTGTCTTCTGCAGCTTCCAATTGGCTGCAGGAGCTTCCTGCAGCCAATCGGAAGCTGTGCCTTGGTTTTCGAATGTTTTGGAAGTTGAACGGACTTCTGGAATGGATTCCGTTCAACTTCCAAGGTACCACTGTATTTGCATTAGAGATATAAGCAGGCACATTTTTATTTATTTGCACCTCTTTTCTAATAACAAGCTAAATTACATGCCCTCCAGCATTTCTCCAATGAAGATAGGGATGTCTTTCCAATGAAGATAGGGATGTAATTCCGGGACTGTCCCTGGAACATCAGAACATTTGGAGGGTATGAAATTAAAATGCATATGTTCGTTAAGGGAACATTTTATCAGAAAGCAGACTTGAGGTCACAGAAAACCATACAGTACTTTTTTTTTAAAGAGCTCAGAATGGCAACACTGCCACCTGCTGAAAATGAGTGAAATTAACAATGGAATTTAATGCAGCCTTTGCATTTTTTCATTACTTACAAGCAACTTTGAGAATATTTCATGCTGTTCGATGAGGTGCTTTTATTGTTGTTTGAAAAAGCTTGTTTGCTGAGGCATGTGATGCCAAAGATTGTGAACATACCTGCAGCAAATTTCTTTAGGTTATTCTTGTTGTTGTTGTTTAGTCGTGTCCGACTCTTCGTGACCCCATGGACCAGAGCACGCCAGGCACTCCTGTCTTCCACTGCCTCCTGCAGTTTGGTCAGACTCATGTTGGTAGCCTCGAGAACACTGTCCAACCATCTCGTCCTCTGCCGTCCCCTTCTCCTTGTGCCCTCAATCTTTCCCAACATCAGGGTCTTTTCCAGGGAGTTTTCTCTTCTCATGAGGTGGCCAAAGCATTGGAGCCTCAGCTTCAGGATCTGTCCTTTCAGTGCTGATTTCCTTAAGAATGGATTTTCTTCCAGGACTGATTTCCTTAAGAGTGGATAGGTTTGATCTTTTTGCAGTCCATGGGACTCTCAAGAGTCTCCTCCAGCACCATAATTCAAAAGCAACAATTCTTCGGCGATCAGCCTTCTTCACGGTCCAGCTCTCACTTCCATACATCACCACTAGGAAAACCATAGCTTTATCTATACAGACCTTTGTTGGCAAGGTGATATCTCTGCTTTTTAAGATGCTGTCTAGGTTTGCCATTGCTTTTCTCCCAAGAAGCAGGCGTCTTTTAATTTCGTGACTGCTGTCAGCATCTGCAGTAATCATGGAACCCAAGAAAGTAAAATCTCTCACTGCCTCCATTTCTTCCCCTTCTGTTTGACAAGAGGTGATGGGACCAGTGGCCATGATCTTAGTATCAAATCAAATCAAATCAAATCAAATAAAATGAAAAATTCCTTTTAAAAACATGTTTATTAAGTTTTGAGAATAAAGCTGCAAAAAGTCAACAAGTTGCACAATTCAATAAAGGAGAACAAAGAAGCATAACTAAACATGACTGTGACTAAGTAAAGTACAGAGATTGTTTACATCACCTTCAGCTTCAATATTAAGAAATAAATATGGAGCAATGGGTCGGAATGAAATGAGATCAAAAGCGTCATTAACAACAACAGCAAAAATAATCAACAGCAAAAATAATCAAACAATTACCGCCCAGTCAGCCTGACATCAATATCAGGAAAGATTCTAGAGCAGATCATAAAGCAAACAGTCTGTGAGCACCTAGAAAGAAACGCTGTGATCACTAAAAGTCAACATGGGGTTCTGAAAAATAAGTCATGTCAGACTAATCTGATCTCATTTTTGACAGAATTACAAGCCTGGTAGATGAAGGGAATGCTGTGGATATAGCCTATCTTGATTTCAGCAAGGCCTTTGACAAGGTGCCCCATGATATTCTTGTAAAGAAGCTGGTAAAATGCAGGCTAGACAATGCTACCATTCAGTGGATTTGTAACTGGCTGACTGACCAAACCCAAAGGGTGCTCATCAATGGCTCCTCTTCATCCTGGAGAGAAGTGACTATTGGGGTGCCACAGGGTTCTGTCTTGGGCCCAGTCTTATTCAACATCTTTATCAATGACTTGGAAGATGGGCGTGAAGGCATTATGAGTAAGTTTGCCGATGACTCCAAATTGGGGGGTGGGGTGGCTAATACCCCAGAGGACAGGATCACACTTCAAAATGACCTGAACAGATTAGACAACTGGGCCAAAGCAAACAAGTTGAATTTTAACAAGGAGAAATGTAAAGTACTACACTTGGGCAACAAAATTGAAAGGCAGAAATACAGGATGGGTGACACCTGGCTTGAGAGCAGTACATGTGAAAAGGATTTAGGAGTCTTGGTAAACCACAAACTTGACATGAGTCAACAGTGTGATGCAGCAGCTAAAAAAGCCAATGCAATTATGGGCTGCATCAATAGGAGTATAGCATCTAGATAGATCAAGGGAAGTAATAGTACCACTGTATTCCGCTCTGGTCAGACCTCACCTGGAATACTGTGTCCAGTTTTGGGCACCACAGTTCAAGAAGGATACTGACAAGCTGGAACGTGCCCAGAGGAGGGCAGCCAAAATGGTCAAAGGCCTGGAAACGATGTCTTATGAGGAATGGCTTAGGGAGCTGGGTATGTTTAGCCTGGAGAAGAGAAGGTTAAGGGGTGATATGATAGCCATGTTCAAATATATAAAAGGATGTCATATAGAAGAGGGTGAAAGGTTGCTTTCTGCTGGTCCAGAGAAGCAGACACGGAGCAATGGATTCAAGCTATAAGAAAGAAGATTCCACCTGAACATTAGGAAGAACTTCCTGACAGTAAGAGCTGTTCGCCAGTGGAATTTGCTGCCAATGAGTGAGGTGGAGTCTCCTTCTTTGGAGGTCTTTAAGCAGAGGCTTGACAGCCATATGTCAGGAATGCTTTGATGGTGTTTCCTGCTTGGCAGGCGGTTGGACTGGATGGCCCTTGTGGACTCTTCCAACTCTATGATTCTACGATTCTATGATTCTATGGTTAGGGAAGAGAACAGTATTAAACATGTCTAATGCAGGCAAAAGGAGAATCTGTCAGCGGGAAGAAAATACCGCCTTCATAGCCATGCATGAGTTTTTGGAGGTTTGTATAATACACTGCTACAATTTAGAGGGCATACCCAGCAGAAAGTTCTCCCATGAACCCTCCATGCGATAGCTGGGCACTCTTGTTCAGGAGAACTTCTCCTAAGCTGTGTCCTCAGAGCATGTGGGCACTTGCAAACTCACAGACAGACAACATTGTGCAATATTCTCCTATGCAAACCACTCTGCAGAGGTTGTGCAGTCCTGTGCAGGAGAACTTCTTCTAGGCGGTTCTCAGACAGAAAGTTTTGTTCTTGCAAAAGAGGAAGGCACTTCCATAAGATCTTGGTAGCCTTTAAGATGGTGGCTTCTTTATGCATTTTAGCCGATGTAGCAACCTCATGGATTCCTGTTTCAGTTTGGGATTGATGAAGATCAGGATAACGGTATGGCCAGAGGAATATGCAGCTATCACATTAAAAACAATTAAGTATATCCAAACGCATTTAATGTCCCCCCAGAACATGAATGTATCTAAAATCTCAACACACAAATGAGCTATGTAGAGAATGCAGAAAGAAGCCAGAGCTTTGATTGCGTTCAGGTGAGCTTCTGTGCTGACATCCCTTGCACTGTTTCGTAGAAGATTTTTGTGCCTCCACAGAGAAGTTAGCAAAAAGATGGAAGAGGAGAAAAATATCACAAAGGGAAATAAATTTGGAAGAAGAAAAAAAAGGAAAACATACCTACAGGAATGGGATGTTTTCATTCCTGAGTCACTGCCATTGCTTAGAATTGGTGCAAATATATTACATTTCGACATAATGCTACTGCCTGTTAATGCCACAATGGTGGTGATCGCAGAGAAGACCACTGTCCCCAGAAGCAGCCAAGGCACCAGCCCAGGGAATCTCCGTTTCATTTGCAGGAAGAGAGGGTGGGAGAAGTTAGCAATTTTTACACAGTACAAAACACTGAGCCAAGTGGCAAACCAAAGTTCAGCAATATTGACAAATGTCCATGTGCTGTAGGAAGGAATGGATATTTGCATCTGTAGAAAAGCATCCTCTTGAAACAGGTTATAGCTTGTATTCTGCATCACAACTGCATGCAATGCCAATCTGAACAAGCTAAGACAACTCAGGATCATGTCGGCTCGGGATAGTTTTCGGCTTCTAATCCAGTCTCTGCAGTTAACGATAGCAATGAATCCATTTCCCACCATCCCTATGAGGGTTTCAATCACCAGGAGAACGAAGCCGAACAATTCAAATAAAGTAAGCATCTTTCTGAACGTGAAGGAGAATGTCAACTCTGTTGTAATGTGTAAAAATTACACCAATGGCTGCTGCCACCACACTTTTTTCTATGAGCAGTGGAGAGCACAATACTTCTGCCTTGTGTCTAGAACAGAAAAAACCTGTATATGGAGGGAGGGAGGAGCTCTTTCCAGTTGATTCTGTTTGGATGCAAATCACACCTGGAAAGATTCTATTACTAAACCAATATTATGTGTTCCAATGTCATAGTTGCAAATTCCACATAGGTGATAAATATCATCTTGGGAGCACTGTGTTTTGTTCCATTTTTATTGGGGGGTGGGGTGGATTCCAGAAGGTGGCCTTGGAGGTCCTTGCCCTATGGCAGGGGTGGCCAACTCCCAAGAGACTGCGATCTACTCCCAGAGTTAAAAACTGGCAGTGATCTACTGGGGTTCAGGTCAAAGTTGTTGAACTTTTTTTTAGGAAGGAGGAAGACCAATGGGGGGGGAAAATTAAGGTCAAAGTTGTTGAGTTTTTTCAGGGAGGAGGTAAAATGTTGAGCTTTTCTTACGGGAGCCACAGTTGTTCAGCTTCTTTCGGGGGAGCCAATGATCTACCAGTGATCTACTGCAGACATCCAGTGATCTACCGGTAGATCACGATCTACCTGTTGGACATGCCTGCCCTATGGCATCATCTAGGGATTTGAAGTTTCATATTACCTATGATTTTTCTCACCTATCCTGTCTCTCACTTATGCCCTTGTTGGGGAGGTTGATGCTTGTGACTTGGCATGACTTCTTGGGTTGGGGGGGGGGGGGAGAAGGTGGCCTCTCCTTCTTCGTGAGTGGCTGGCTGTTTCTTAAAGCTCCAGCCTGCTGCAGAGGATGACAGGATATGCTGGCAAAACATAATATGTAAACTGTCCGATGAGGGGCAACATGAGAGGCAGGGCTTCAGAGGCAGGCCGGAGGGAGCAAGTCTTCACTCTGGTCCACTAATGGGGCATTTAAGCTGGACACCCCCAGTGCAGTCAGTGGCAGGTCAACCCACCCAGCCACCTTGTATGTGGGGTGTGCCTTCTGGCTCCATGGGTGGCTTGTCTTAAAGACATTGCTGTGGAGATAATTGGTCATCATATTAGGGTCTGGAAAGGAATTGTGCCTGCAACCAAATAGGCCCTGTGTGGAGGTTTTTATCTTCCTCTCATAGCAATAGTCACAACTTTGGCAGTTAAGGCTTTGGGTAGAACTCTTAGTCCAGGCATCCCCAAACTTGGCCCTCCAGCTGGACTACAATTCCCATCATCCTTGACCACTGGTCCTGTTAGCTAGGGATGCTCCAGCAGCCAATCAGAAGCTGTGGGCGCCTCTGGGCTGAGCGGGAGGAAGCTGCCGGAAGCGGCCGAGAGCAGGAAAGAAGAGGCGCCGGCAGCGGCACAGAGACAGCGTCCGCCGCCCAGGCCAGCCTCCAGAAGGCACGCACAGCAGCAGCGGCCTCAGAGGAGGATCACCTCCCGCGTCCTCCTCCCCACAGTGCCCCTGTTCACCAAGTGTCCTGGCGCCCCCCAGCCTGAGCCTAGAGACGGCCCTGCAGGCAGCAGCGGGTGGCGGGCAGGCTGGCTGGCCGGCCAGCACAGCGCCCCTCAATTTCGGCGCCCTAGGCAGCGGCCTAGTTTGCCTATATTAGCGCGCCGGCCCTGAATATAGTCCAATTAGAGGAATGGAACACCGTGTAGAGTGCGTTTGAGGCTCTTACCCGTTGGGAGTAACGAACAGAGACCAAACCACTAATATTAAAGCAAAGCAGCTAGTAAGCCTGATCTTTATTAAACTGTTGCAACAGGGTGCTCACCCCCCCACACACGCAGGAGGGAGGAGGAACCTAGAACATTGGTGTGCAAGCTCTTATATAGACTTTTGAAATTGCCTGCCCTGTAGCTCAATACCACCTCCCAAACATACATACATCACAGAAAGAGGTGGTCCAAAGACAATTGGAAAGCTTTCCCCATTTCCTTCCTCCTTGCAGAGAAATATTTGAGGTCAATTTGGGAGAGTCAAAATGGCTTCAGGTGTGTTCTCCTGTACTATTTCCTACATGTGGTTTATGTACTTATGTATGTGTTTGCCTTGTATCATTTATGAACATTTATTATATATATATATATATATATATATATATATATATATATATATATATATAAGACCTTAGAATTTCTATAAAAGATTCAAACACCAGTGGTGGGAGTGTGCTAGAATTAGAGCTGAGGAAAATGGTAATGTGTACACAGCCTGGCTCAAAACTGTTTGGCTTGCGTCCCTTGCTTCCAGCACCTGCTTTTCTTTCCTTTCTATTTTTTAATAATATTTTTATTAGTTTTCAATTACAGTCCAATAATAGCCTCATTATAACAATGCCAAATTATAATACAATTACTAATACCAGTCATTCAAATACCAAATTATATAATTTAGGTGTCCCCCATGGTTTTCTTTATTTCTCCGTTCTAAAATATTTTTAATTTCAATTACATTCCAATCAAAATAATAATCCCATATACAACAACTGCAATATTAATAACTTCTATTTGTGTTGACACGTTAAATGATTTATGAAACTACAAGTGAAGCACTAAAACTATATCCTTGCTCTTCCTGTGTGTGACGATAATTCTGTCCGTGATGTTTCTTCCTGTCCTTGTAAAATGTTATGTCTATCTTCTCCAGGTTGTTGCTGTTCTCCATCATGCCTTGGGTGGAGCTAATATCCTATTGTTGTTTCAGAAATTTCTCCATTGCTCTGTCCTGTGCTTCGTTGTTTTGCAACTTTGACAACAGTTGCAAAAATCACACTGTCTTGGTAATGAACCTCATCAGTTCCTTGGCAAGTTCGCAGATTCCTTTCATCCTTCCGCCCGGCTGGAGATAACTGAGCAGTTGTACTTCAAACTAAATTGAATTCCAAGTCCTTTTAACATTATTCAGTTCAGTCCGTAAATAATAAAGGATAGGAAAGAGTCAGCTCTAAGTTTCCATCGTAAACCTCTTGCAACATAGAGCTTCCTCCCCTTTTCCTTTTTTTTTTTACACACACAGTTCCATTTAATGTTATATCCCATATCTACAATCCAATTGCATCCCTCCTCACTTGCACATATACAATCTGAATTAGCATTCAAGAGAGGGTTGCCGAAACATAAATGTAGAGAAGAAAAATTCATATAAAGAAGCCGTAGGCTCCCCTCCCCCCACCGCCTTTTGTACCGAATGACGTCTTCTCTCGAGTTCAGACCTTAACAACCTTGCAACTGGTTGAGTTCCGCAGTTTATGATCTCATCTCTTCTAGAATGATCATATATATTAGTCCAAATTAAGCTCTGATTAACAGGAGAACCTCTATTTCTTAATGGCGGCGTAGGAGGGTTATTTGCAGGCGAAGTGCTTTTGCACTCAGCGCCTCCCTGTCTTTCACAACCCATGCCGGAGCGAGAGACAGGTACTGAGATGAGCTGTGAGTGAAGCCTGTTCCCCCATGTCCCTGGTTTTCAGGAACAATATCTGTATATTCCTTAGTCATTGTCTACTACAGCGTAGTGTGCCGTGAGACGCTGGCTGGTGTGCCGCGACGTGCGGCGACGAGAAGGGCGATTTGCATTGTCAGCAAGCGCTGACCCACCGGAAAGGAAGCCGGCTGGATCACGACGCGGGGCGAGCGCAGCTCTCAACAGCCACCACCACGGCCTCGGACGTGAGAGGCGGCCGGCGGGTGCTGCTGCTGCTGTTTGTGTCGCTCTCGCTGCTCTTGCTGGCGGCGCCCGGGGCTTGGTCGGCGCGAGGCCGCGGGCCGACAAGCAGAACAGCCTCCGGAGGGCAGCCAGCAGCGTCTATGAGGGAGTGAGCGGCCGCTTCGGCGAGGAGCACGTGCGCGCCCTGCAGAAGGTGAGGCGCCTGGCCTGGACTGAGGAGGGGCAGGCCCATTGCTCCCGGGGAGTCGCGCGGGTTCCAATGGATATTTTTACAGGACACATCTTTATGGCAATATTTCTCCTCCTCTTTCCCAAAGCTCAGTGCAAACGACTGGAGGGTGGTTTTACTTTATATATAGTCAATATAGGCACAGAGTTAATTTTTTTAACTTTTTAAATGGTGGTGTGCCTCGTGATTTTTTTCATGGAACAAGTGTGCCTTGGCCCAAAAAAGGTTGAGAAACGCTGGTCTACTACCTACCTGCAAACATTGTAACTAACAATACATCTATGAAAATGATCTTCAACATTACTTCTAGTTAACAGATCCCACATTTAAAACTACAGGTTTGGAAAGCGCCCCAGAAGATTATCTCCTACTTCAGGCAGAAGATTCCCCCCACAAAGGCTGCACCCCCTACTTTAAGCTCATTTCATCTCTGCTCATTCCCATTTCAATGCTGCTTGCTCACTCTGAGGCACATAACATACAGGTGAATTGCGCATTCAAGAAAAGAACTGCAGCCATTAAGAAAAAAACAGCACCTTCAGAACTCTGATTAACCATATACCACCCACCTCACAATGTTGTGTAAATAATGTGGAGGAAATTAATATGGATATCTGAAAGTAAAGCACAGAACTAAGAAGGAACCTACATTGGTAGAACACTTGCTTTTCAGTTTTGACATGAAAGTGCATTCATTCATTCATTCATTCATTCAATACTTCATTCAGCATTTTAGTTGATGTAGCATCTTGATTGATTCCTGTTTCAGTTTGGGACTCATGAAGATCAGGATAATGGCATGGCCAGAGAAATATGCAGCAATCACATTAAAAAAGATTAAATGCACCCCTTTGTCATTAACGCCCATCCAAAACAAAGCTATTGACAAGATTTCCACAAAAACGTTAGCTACGTAGAGAACGGAGAAAGAAGCCAGAGCTTTGATGGCATTCAGGTGAACTTCGGTGCTGACATCCCTCGCACTGTTTCGTAGAAGATTTTTGTGCTTCCACAGAGAAGTTAGTAATAAAATGGATGAGAACGAAAATATCATGAAAGGAAGTATATTTGGAAAAATATATAGTAGGGTAAGAAACTCACAGGAATTTGTCGTGTTAATTGCTGAGTCATTGTTATTGTTTAGATGTGATTCAAATAGATTACATTTAGACACAATGATACTGCCTGTTATTGCCACAGTGGTGGTGATTGCAGAGAAGACCACTGTCCCCAGAAGCAGCCAAGGAACCAGCCCAGGGAATCTCCGCTTCATTTGGAGGAAGAGAGAGTGGGAGAAGTTAGCGATTTTTACACAATACAAAACACTGAGCCAAGTGGCAAACCAAAGGCTAGCCGTATTAAGAAATAGCCATGAGGCATTGGATGCAACATATATGTTCGTTATCTGAAAAGTGTCCCAGAAAAAGATGTTTATGATTGCAACCTGTATCAAAATGGCATGAGATGCAAATCTGAACACGCCAAGCAAACTCAGGATCATGTCAGCTGGGGATAGTTTTCGGCTTCTAAACCAGTCAATGCTGTTAACAATAGCAATGAATCCATTTCCCACCATTCCTGTGAGGGTCTCAATCACCAGAAGAACGAAGCCGAACAATTCAAATAAGGCAGGCATCTTTCTGAGCATGAAATAGAAGTGTTTCTTCCAGTGTAATGGGTAATATTAGCACCGGCTGATGTTGATGCTGCCCTTTATATGACCAGTGGGGAATAGAATACTCCTGCCTTCTTTCCAGAATAGAGAAACTTGCAGGGAGGGGAGTGAGCTATTTTCATTTGTTGATTCTGTTCAGATGCAAATCACATCTGGAAAGATTCTATTACTAAATCAAATAATCTGTTATGATGTCATATTTGCAAATTCGATAGTGGTGCTAAATATCATCTTTGCATCTGGCTTAACAAACAGTGATACATGATTCTTTTAGGATTTGTTTATCTTGATTAATGTTTGTTCACCAGTATGATTCTTTTTATCCGTCTGAAAACAGAGATGTCTATCAAATCACTTCATAAATTTATTGTGTTTGTGGGGGACGTGGTTCTAATTGCTCAAAAAAATAAAGCAGGGTGTTTAATTGTGCAGGCCAATAGAATTTTTTTTTTAAAAAAAGACTTTATTCATTGTTTTCTAAGTTCTTGCACCTCTTTAAGCAATCATTGGATTTGATGCTCAGGTTATCATCCTCTTATGGGACACTCAGTGGGGCTGCCCTCTGTCGCCATTGCTGTTTGCTTTGCTCATGGATGTCCACTAGGCATCCAACTATGCAAAGATACTTCTACAGAGGGTGTCATTGTGCAGGATGAGGTACACATTGTGCAGGATGAGGTACACATTGTGCAGGATGAGTGTGTTTGCAGATGACACCCTCTTATCTTTGCAAAATCCATTAACAGCCCTTTAACCACTTAAGTGGCAGCGAAAAATGTACCACAGGATAGCAGAATTGCAAATCAACTACTCTAAATCTGTGTTCCTTCCTATCAATTTAGAAACACTATAAGAGGCTGGCGACTAGCTAACTCTCCATTTGCCATAGTGCATGGAGGGTTGAAGTACCTGTAGTTAGGTATTAACCTCACTGCTGACACGGCTTCCACTTCCAGCTGCCTTAATGGAGACAGCTCCCATGACAATGGGAGATCGTTGGCGAAGGAAAAAACAAGGATGATTGAGGGTAATTATCCTTGCAAGTTGCCCCCAGGGCCAGGGGGGAACGGGCTTCACTTACAGATCATCTCGGTACCTGGCTTTTGCTCCGATATGGAATGCGGGAGGCAGGGAGGTGCTCAGTTCAAAAGCACTTTGCCTGGTCGTAACCCTCCTACGCCCCCATTAGGAAGCAGAGGTTATTCCGCTCATTAAAAGTTTAGTTAGGATTAATGTATAGACGTCTCAAGCGCCCCTGGCACCGCGGAGCGACGGATCCCTCCAGCGCCCCCGCCCCGTTTCCCAGCGCGGTGGGCGGGTGGGTGGCGCAGCGCCGTGCAGCTGACACAGGTGCGGCTGCCACAGGCGCGGCTGCGTGGCTGCTACAGGCGCTGCTGCGCGGCGGGCAGGGCGGGCAGGCACAGCGCGGCTGCCGTGGGCGCAGCTGTCCGTCGAACTGGCGGACCGGCCGGCCAGCGGGCGGGCGCAGCTCACGGCACCCTCCTGGCGGGCCGGCGCAGTGGTGCCCTGCGCCACCGGGGGTCTACCTAGAGCCGGCCCTGTATAGATGCATGCTCGAAGAGTCGGGACAAGCTTACAAACTGCTGAATTGAAACAGCTGCGAGGTTGTTAAGATGTGAATTAGAAAGAAGACTTCGTTCAGTGCAAAAGACGGTATGTGTGTGTGTGTATGGGGAGAGCAAGCCTAAAAATGGATTCTTTATATATTTTTATTTGCATAACTAATAGAATGGGAAGAAATGGAGGCAGTGAGAGATTTTATTTCTTGGGCTCCTTGATCACTGCAGATGGTGACAGCAGTAACGAAATTAAAAGGCGCCTGTTTCTTGGGAGAAAAGCAATGACAAACCTAGACAGCATCATAAAAAGCAGAGACATCACCTTGCCGACAAAGGTCCGTATAGTTAAAGCTATGGTTTCCACAGTAGTGATGTATGGAAGTGAGAGCTGCTGGACCATAAAGAAGACTGATCGCCGAAGAATTGATGCTTTTGAATTATGGTGCTGGAGGAGACTCTTGAGAGTCCCATGGACTGCAAGAAGATCAAACCTATCCATTCTGAAGGAAATCAGCCCTGAGTGCTCATTGGAAGGACAGATTGTGAAGCTGAGGCTCCAATACTTTGGCCACCTCATGAGAAGAGAAGACTCCCTGGAAAAGACCCTGATGTTGGGAAAGATTGAGGGCACTAGAAGAAGGGGAGGACAGAGGATGAGATGGTGGGACAGTGTTCTTGAAGCTACAAACATGAGTTTGACCAAACTGCGGGAGGCAGTGGAAGACAGGAGTGCCTGGCGTGCTCTGGTCCATGGGGTCACGAAGAGTCGGACACGACTAAACAACAACATTTGCATAACTGACTCAGCAAACCCCCTAGAAGCCAAATTAATATTTTAAAGCAGCAAGCAGAGTAGGAGCAAACTAGATTATAGATATGGTTTACAAATAAAAAAAAAGAAACCGTTGTTGGCTCTGCTATTCGAATCTCAGCTGTCTTTGGCACAGAGAATCAATAATAGCCAGAGACAGAGGAGATCCAACAAACACTCATTTGTTCAGCTGAGCAAAAGAGAGGGCAGAACATATCCAAAACAAATGGAAGTGCCGCGCCGAGGAGATGATTCTTATTTCTTTATAAGCCCCTTCTTTCCCCCCTTCCCTCTTTCACCCTCCCTTTTGGGGCCTCCTGGCTGTAATTGGACCAGCCTAACTAGAGAACTTGAGCAAGCTGACCAGACAGGAAATAACACCTGTTTCAATACTATTATTCTATCCTAACATAGGCACCTTCTCTGTTACATTCTTCAGCAAGTACGAAAGCTGATACAGTGGTACCTCTAGGTATGAACTTAGTTCATTCCGGAGGTCCGTTCTTAACCTGAAACTGTTCTTAACTAGACGCGTGCTTTCGCTAATGGGGCCTCTTGCTGCCACTGTGCCGCTGACACAGCTTATTTCCATTCCCATCCTGGGGCAAAGTTCTCAACTCGAGGTAACTCTTCCAGGTTAGCAGAGTTTGTAACCTGAAGTGTTTGTAACCTGAGGTGTTTGTAACTCGAGGTACCACTGTAACAGTAATTAAGACTATCCATCACTAGCAGGCTTTCACAGGAAACAAAGCAGAGACCAGACTTCAAAGAAAGAGCAGATAGCACACTGATTGAGCCATAAACTTCTGACAGACTCTTTTGCAGGAGACAAGACAGAGACAAGCATCAATGGCAGCATTATTTCTACTAAGACTCCCCATTAAATTCCTTAGCAAGCGTTCTCTGTAAAGCAAACCTATTAATTTAGCAAGCAAATATGGTGTTAGTTATACCATATACCAGGCACGTCCAACTGGTAGATCGTGATCTACTGGTAGATCACTGGCCACCTGTGGTAGATCACTGGTAGATCACTGGCTCCCCCCCAAAGCAGCTCAACGACTTTGGCTCCCCTAAAAAATGCTCAACATTTTAGCCCTTCACCTCCCCAAAAGAGGGCTTTCCTCCCACCTCAGAAAAGCTCAACAACTCTGACCTGAACCCCTAAAAATGGGCCTTCCTCCTCCCTAAAAAAAGTTTAACAACTTTGACCTGAACCTCCCAAAAGGGGGGGTAGATCACTGCCAGTTTTTAACTCTGTGAGTAGATCGCAGTCTCTTCGGAGTTGGCCACCCCTGCCATATACAAACAGAATCCAAAAAGGCTTCTGCATCTTTTCTGGGACACTCACATTTCTGAGACTCCACACTGTGTGTGTGGAATATAAAACAAAGAGAATAATTTTAAATGGGTGTGGAATTAATAAGCTGGTCTGAGTCAATTATTACTTTGTGAGAAGAAAAAGGGGTTGTTATCTTGGACAGTGACAAGATGGGAATTTGGAGACATGGTAAGGCTTTGGCAAGGCTGGACGGACAAAGGAAGAGAAATTGGAGACCTGCCAGGACTTTGGCGGGTGCCAGTTAACTCTTTCCCTTGGCTGATGTATTTATGTTGCAACTACAATTGCCAATCTACATCAGAATGAAATGAGATCAAAAGCAGCAGCAGCATCAACAACAAAAATGACCAGTTGGTTAGGGAAGAGTACAGTAGTAAACATGTCTGATGCAGGCAAAAGGAGAATCTGTTAGCAGAAAGACAAACGCCCTCTTCATAGCCATGCATGAGTTTTGGGAGGTTTGTATAATACACTACTACAGAATTAGAGAGCATACCCAACAGAAAGTTCTCCCGTGCAACCCTCCTTGTGACAGCTATGCACTGTTGTTCAGGAGAACGTCTCCTAAGCTATGTCCTCAGAGCATGTGGGCACCTGCAAACCCACAGACAGACAATACTGTACAATATACTCCTGTGCAAACCACTCTGCAGTGGTTGGGCAGTCTTGTGCAGGAGAACTTCTTCTAGGCGGTTCTCAGCAGAAAGTTTTGTATCTGCAAAAGAGGATGACACTTCCATACTGTAATGTCTTGATGACCTTTAAGATCAGGCATCCCCAAACTGCGGCCCTCCAGATGTTTTGGCCTACAACTCCCATGATCCCTAGCTAACAGGACCAGTGGTCAGGGATGATGTCCTCAGAGCATATACATAAGGGTCTGACTCTTCTGTTTCAAGTATATCTGAAGAAGTGTGCATGCACACGAAAGCTCATACCAAAATAAAAACTTAGTTGGTCTTTAAGGTGCTACTGAAGGAATTTTTTTATTTTGCTTCGACTCAGACCAACACGGCTACCTACCTGTAACTGAATTGTGATGCGTCTATTGCAGTGTGGCACAGCACTGCTACCATCTTTGGACGCCCAAAGACTGGGGGAGATGTCTCAGCCTCTAACTTTCGTCGTGGGATTCAAACCACGTTAAGCAGAGAGAATACTAACATGTGGACAGCCAGATTTGATGCTGTCAGTCTATTGTTCTTTATACAAATCCCTTGCCTGCAGCATCCTCTTTTCAGAACAATATTTACACAATCCTTTGTCATTCTCTGCTACCTACCTGCAAACTGTGTACAAAATAGATCTATATATATATAAGTGTAAAGGGTCCATGTTTGGGACTTTCCACTTTTCTCGGAAACCGCTTGATCGGTTGTGTTCAAATTTGGACACAGCGTCCAGAACCAATATGCGAGTGCCAACATAACCCTAGATTCCACACGTGCCAAACCTTTGGCAGGTAAAAACGAAATTTTCTAAAAATAAAATAAAAAATAGTGCCCTCCAGTGGACGTCAAAGGAACATACACCTCACCTGCTGCCATTGGCTGCATACTATCAGTGGCATCACAACAGAACAGTCCAACCAACTGAATATGGGCCTTTAACAGAAAACAACACCAATGCGGGGGAACCGGCCAGGCCGCAGGGGTTTGCGAGGGGGTCAGGGTGGGGCCAATCACAGGGATGAGCCAGGGGGTGGGGGGAGGAGGGGGCGGGATAAGTCACGGGTTGGGACAGGGTGTGGCCAGTCACAGGCATGAGCGGGGGGTGGTGACAGAACAGGTCATGGGTCGGGACAGAGTGGGGGTAATCACAGGGATGAGCCGGGGGGGGGGAGGGAACAGAATAGGTCATGGGTCAGGACAGGGTGTGGGGAGTCACAGGGATGAGCCTGGGGTGTGGGGAGGAGGGGGCAGAATAGGTCATGGGTCAGAACAGGGTGGGGGCAGTCACAGGGATGAGCCACAGCAATGCGTGGCCGGGACAGCTAGTACTTCTATGAAAGTAACATCCAGCATTCCGACTACTTCAACTGGTTTAGCAGATCCCTCTCTTAAAAATCAAAGGAGATCATCTAGTGCAACCTCAACCCCATAAGAATATAACCAGGGCAGGAGTGAAGACAACCAAGACAACACCTGGAAAGATTCTATACTAAATCAATATCATGTGTTCCGATGTCATAGTTGCAAGTTCCACATAGGGGCAAAATATCATCTTTGGGAGCACTGTGTTTTGTTTCATTTTTGTTGTGGGTGGTGGTGTATGGATTCCAGAAGGTGGCCTTGGAGTTCCTTGCCCTGTAGCATCATCTAGGGACGTGAAGTTTCATGCTACCTATGACAGCACAGGCAGTAACCATGAGAGACAGCACCATGAGAGACAGGATAGGGGAGAAAAATTACTTACACCCTTCTTGGGGAGGTTGATGGTTGTGACCTGGCATGGCTTCTTGGGTTTGTGTGTGTGCGTGTGTGTGTGGGGGGGAAGGTGGCCCCTCCTTCTTCATGGCTGGCTGTTTCTTCAAGCACCAGCCTGCTGTGGAGGACGACAGGATACGCTGCCAAAACATAATATTTAAACTGTGCAATGAGGGGCAACATGAGAGGCAGGGCTTCAGAGGCAGGCTGGAGGGAGCAAGTTTTCACTCTGGTCCACTAATGGGGTATTTAAGCTGGACACTCCCAGTGCAGTCAGCAGCAGGTCAACCTACCCACCTGCCCTGTGCCTTCTGGCTCTGTGGGTGGCTTGTCTTAAAGACTTGGCTGTGGAGATCATTGGCCACCATATTCGGGGCTGTAAGGTAATTGTGCCCACAAACAAATTGGGCCTGTTTGGAGGTTTTGTCTTTCTCTTTTTTAAAAAATATTTTTTATTAGATTTTAACAAGAAATACAGAAAAGAAAGAAAAACAGCATAAAAAAGAAAATACAACAGTTAAAAGAAAAAAAGGAAAAATGAAAAAAAACCCGTTAACATCATTCTAAAACTTCTGAACTAATCCCTTCAGACTTCCTTATTTCCCTTTCTTGAGTTCTTGTTGTTAAAATAATTCTCGCAGTTTCCAGATCTAACTTCACATTCTTTTTTCTAAATTTCAACTTCTTCATTGCTATTATCCATTCTTTTTATACTTTAACTTCTTTTTTACTAACATCCTCTCTCCAAAATTACTATTATTTAACCACTAATCTCTTTCCCTTACCCCAAAATATATAAAATTAACATCCAAATCTTTTACCCATTTATTTCTACCCTCACAACAAAGTTCCCACCCCCCTTTCCCTGAAGTCGATGTCTCCAGATGTATCAGCCAGGTTCTTAATACAATCCTTAATACATTCCAAGGTCAGACCATATTATATCAAACAATACCAAATAATCCAAAACCCCTCAACCCACCTCTAGTCTGTCCCATTCCAGCTTTTGCCGAACTCTTGCCCCCCTCTTCTGTAATCCCATCACTTTATGTCTTTGCTCATTATCATCCTCTTTCTGCACCCCAACTGTTTGCATCATCCCCTCTCCCACCGGGGTGCTGATTTTTCTGATCTCTTTTTTGGGGTGCTTTTTTATTCTCACCCTTTCCTTTTTCACCTCTCTCACCAGTGAAACAGTGTTTTCTCCTAGTTTTCCTCCCTGTTCCACCCCTCCCACCAGTGGAACAGTGTTATTCTCACAAGTTAAGTCCATTGGTTCAGCATATTGTCCTTCAATATTGTCTTTCTCCTCTTCTGGGTTTTTTGCATACGTCACACCAACACAGTCCTGCTCCTCCAATCTTTTTTCTTCTCCCTTCTCTTGTTTTTCAATTTCAATTAGTTCCTCTGTTTTAAAATCAGAAACAAATACTTTCACAGTCTCCTCTCTCAAGAGGCTTACATCAAGTTTGGAGATACTTACTTCCTTTGTAAGTTCCAGGACTGTTGCCAACATGGGCGTAGGCAGGGGGCAGGAGGGGGCAATTGCCCCCCTAGAAGCAGGGCCGCTGGCCAGCCTGCCCCGCTGCCCGCCCGGTGCCGTCTCCCTTCTCCCTGGCTGGCTGTGGGGCGGGCGGAGGGAAAGCCCCAGAGCCGCGCAAAGCGTTTGGCTGGCTTTCCCTCCGCCCGCCCCACAGCCAGCAAGGGAGAAGGGAGACGTCCCTTCTAGCCGGCTGGCTGTGGGGCGGGTGGAGGGAAAGCCAGGCAACCACTTTGCACGGCTCTGGGGCTTTCCCTCTACCTGCCCCGGCGATTGCAGACGGGGAGGAGGGGATCGGAGCAGCCCGATTTCGGGCTGATCCTGGCTCCCCCTCGCCCCTGCCGATCGCGGAGGGGGAGAAGGGAGTCGGAGCAGCCCGATTTCGGGCTGATCCGGGCTCCCCCTCGCCCCTGCCAATCGCGGAGGGGGAGGAGGGAGTCGGAGCAGCCCGATTTCGGGCTGATCCTGGCTCCCCCTCGCCCCTGCCGATCGCGGAGGGGGAGAAGGGAGTCGGAGCAGCCCGATTTCGGGCTGATCCGGGCTCCCCCTCGCCCCTGCCAATCGCGGAGGGGGAGGAGGGAGTCGGAGCAGCCCGATTTCGGGCTGATCCTGGCTCCCCCTCGCCCCTGCCGATCGCGGAGGGGGAGAAGGGAGTCGGAGCAGCCCGATTTCGGGCTGATCCTGGCTCCCCCTCGCCCCTGCCAATCGCAGAGGGGGAGGAGGGAGTTGGAGCAGCCCGATTTTGGGCTGATCCTGGCTCCCCCTCGCCCCTGCCGATCGCGGAGGGGGAGGAGGGAGTCGGAGCAGCCTGAAATCGGGCTGCTCCGATCCCCTCCTCCCCCTCCGCGATCGCCGGGGCGGGAGGAGGGAAAGCTGGCAAGGAAGAAGGGAGCTTTCCTTGCCCCGCTGTGGCCCCTCCCCCTCCCCTTGGCCCCGCCCCTTGGCCCTGCCCCTTGCCCCCCTGATTTTCACCCTGGCTATGCCCCTGGTTGCCAATATTAAATCCCACTGTGTGTCTTCCTGTCTGCTCTCTGGAACCTTCTCTCCCAGTCCTTTGCCAAAGACCTCCTCCATCTTTGTGCAGACAGGCAGTGAAGTTGTTATTTTTGTCCAATATAAATGAAAAGTCAAAAATCTAGTCCCACTTGGTCAGAGTCTCTCCTTTTACTCCTTCTCCCCCCCTCAAAGTCAATACTGAGCAGCCTTGAAGCAAAACAAATCCTCTTTATCTGTTTACAGCTCTCAGTCTCTCACACTCAACCAGACGCATTCCATTGTATTGTGACGTCACTCAGCAGACTGACTGATCCTTCCTTTGACCCGACTCCAGGCTCGCAGGGGGATTTTCTCATGCTAAATCTCAGTCTTTTGCAGAGATGAATGCACAGCTTACTTTTCCCTTTACTCTGCATCAGGAAAAAGTCCTTTTGCAGTATTTCTGGGTTTTCGAAGGTTACTGCGTTATTTGATTACTCAGTTGGGGGGGCGATGACTTCCTTTTTTTATCTCCGCCTCCCACTACCAAATTCTTGTTCCAAATTAATTAATTTCAACTTATTTCATCCAGATCATAACTTTTTCAGGAAGAATCCACCGCTTGCAGGCTGAAGGCTCGGGGCTTCTTTTCTTGGAGGTAACGATGGTGCCCAAAATGGCTCCTGCGACTGCCACTCAGCTGGCTCTCGGGGGCTCTTGCGGGCTTCCCGGGCAACTGAGGAATTGCTTCTGGAGCTCTGCCAGGCAAAATTTGCCCCCTGGACGCACAACCAGGGGTATTTACGGGGATCCGCGTGCCCCCACGAATTCCCCCCCCCTCTGCGATGCCAGGAACCATGGAGTACGAGGTTTCTGCGCCTCCATTCCAGTGCGGCAGACCGGAAGTTGGAGGTTTTGTCTTTCTCATAGCAATAGTCACAACTTTGGCGGTTTAAGGCTTTGGGTGGAACTCTTAGTCTATTCCTGGGTGGGTGAGATGGTGTATCTCCCTCCTCCCATTACAAGCAGGACGATATTCAAGGTACCTCAGTAAAGGGGTCTGGGTAGAAGAATCTGCCCAGAGCAGATAGACCACAGATCTTCCCAGTGTTCACCTGGGGATGGGGGTAGTCACATCTGTGGACCTGCATCTTGAGGTGACCTTTAACCCAGGCATGACTGTGGGAAGTAATGCATTGGAGCAGTGAAATACAATGTTTCTTCTTTTCCTAGAGTGGACACAGGCAGGGGGATGTTACTCCAGTATAACTTCCTGTTCCACTGGTCTGAAGCGTCCTCCCCCTGCATGTGACCAGGCAGATGGGCATGACCCTGGCTGACTCCATAAAAGTGCAGAGTCATGTCGCCATCTTTCTCTTGATGCCATTCTGCTCTCCTGCAGCCATTTTATTCTCTTGATGCTGTTCTCTTAATGTAATTTTGCTGCCTGCTGGCTCTCAGCCAGCAGCACATGGGCTCAATCCCCATGGGATTAACTCACACTATGTTCTGTAACTACCAGCTAAAGTCTGCCTTAAGGGATCATACTGTGAACTGAATGTCAGTAAACCTCTTGTTACTTTTAAGGAAGGACTCTTGTGTCTTTATTCTTTTAAGAGGGATAAAAGGGGACACCAGGAATAATCTAATTGGATTGCTTAACTATAGAGATTCAAATAAATCTGCAAACTAGCTTCCTACTTTATTGAGGGGAATCTGCTACATGACTCACTAGGGTGAGTGAACGAAGGACAATATTTAATCAATCTCCTACTATCGTTAACATTCCCACAATGACCCTGTTCAACACCTTCCTTCTGGCAGGAGGCTGATTTAGGATACACACCCAATGCCTGCGCCTAAACTTACCGTGATCTGTAATCAATAAAATTGCGGCCATTTTCAATTCCAAATATCTGTTGTGGTGCCAGTTTTTTGTCTCATCATCACCTTTCCCATCTCTTCTGTGGCTCACTTTAAATGGGCCCACAAAACCCTCTAACAGAGTCGTTGCTTCTGTAGTTCTTATTGCTGCCACAAAATGTTAAATGACTCTTAAAAGACATCTGAAGGCAGCCCTGTTTGGGGAAGTTTTAAATGTCTGGTGTTTTATTGTATTTTAAATATTTTGTTGGAAGCCACCCAGAGTGGCTGGGGAAACACAGCCAGATGGGCGGGGTTTAAATAATAAATTATTATAATATTATTGTTAAGCTTTATTCAAAGGTTTCTTGGCTAATTAGCTTTTCAACCCCTAGAACATATTTTCTGGGCCAGCCAGTTCTCTGAACTGGGAAGTACAGTAAGAAAACAAAGCATCAGGGGATTTTTTTAGAATTTTTTAAAATTCATTTTTTGGCTGAATTCCAAGAAAGCCCCCATCCCACCCCAAGTTTTCTAGATGTATAATGTGTTAGCTTCTGGGGCAGTGCACACATATGCACACAACTTGGCCAGGGATTTATTTTCACTTGAGTAAAACATTTATCTTTTAAAAAACAAACAATCTTCCTTTGCTATTTCTGGTATCCTAAATCTACATTTAAAAAGAATTTATTTGAAATAACTGACATATTGATACATTCTGCACGACAATGAGGTATAGTATTTATTGTGTGTTTCCTACTTTCCTTACTCTAACAGCCCCAAGGATTGAACTTTGTTTGGATAGAAAGCCAAAAACAAAACAAAACAAAACAAAAACAACCCTCATCCCCAAAAAACAACCACCACTAGGAACTTACAGTGATTTTGCAATAGCTAATTTATTTAGAAATATTCTGTTAAGAACATACAAAGTCTCTAAGCAGTGAGAAGTTTCAGAGGTTCGGTTTCCTTTGGAATGTGATTAGAGGGATGCTTGATGGCATTTTGAAATAGTTGTGCTTACTTAGAAATATACAAGTAGAAGACAGGTGAAAATTTAGCATTAAGCACTCCGACAGATGTCTAATAGTTCTCGGCACCCCCATCAGATTTTCAGAGAGACAGTCAGCACCACCCTATCCTTTTAGAAATCAATTCAGCACTCTCTCGCTCTCATTTCCTAGACTCGAGCTAGGTACAAATTAGCGGCTTGTCCCTCACCCGGACCACTGCATCTCAAGTCAAAAGCGGGTGGGGATGTCTTCAACCGTTGTGCAATACCTGATTTGTTTCCTTGCAACGCATCGCCCCCAAGTTCTCCAATTCAGTGGGGTGTCATGTGTGCATGCTGAACAGCTGGTCAAAAAATATACATCTCAGCTTAGCTGCCTCTTCCCACAGGGACCAACGTGGATCCTGCTGTTGTCATCCAAGGCCCTTATTTGTGTTCCTCCTGTGTGGAAACTTTGGAGGGTGGTGACATGGTAATAGGCCTGCTCAGTGGTGGCCCCTCACTTGTGGAATGTTCTCCCCAGGGAGGCAGGCATGCTGCCACCTTCATCCAGTTTTAGTTCTTTTATTTCCGCCTGGCTTTAGTTTGAGTTGCTTTTTTTAGTGTAAGTCTCTTTGAATTACTTGGGAAGGAAATGGACTAGCAAGCATAATAACTGAATAAAATTTAAAAAAAGAAACCACAACTTGCAGCTTTCTATCAGATGGAAGCTGGTTTGAGGGGAAACACGCTGAACACCAGGATTTCTCAAGAAGCTGCAGGTCACATATGGATTGTGGCTTCAGTCATGTGTAAAGGTAAAGGTAAAGGGACCCTTGACCATTAGGTCCAGTCACGAATGACTCTGGGGTTGTGGCGCTCATCTTGCTTTACTGGCTGAGGGAGCCAGCATACAGCTTCCGGGTCATGTGGCCAGCATGACTAAGCCGCTTCTGGCGAAACCAGAGCAGTGCACGGAAATGCCATTTACCTTCCCGCTGGAGTGGTACCTATTTATCTACTTGCACTTTGACGTGCTTTCGAACTGCTAGGTGGGCAGGAGCTGGGACCAAGCAACAGGAGCTCACCCCGTCGCGGGGATTCGAACCGCCGACCTTCTGATCGGCAAGCCCTAGGCTCTGTGGTTTAGACATATGTACTTGGATTCAAACACCAGTGGTGGGAGTGCACTAGAGTTAGAGGAAAATGGTAATGTGTACACAGCCTGACTCAAAACTGTCGGGCTTTTGTTATTTATACAGATCCCTTGCTTGCAGCACTTGCTTTTCAGGAACAATATCTGTATATTCCTTAGTCACTCTCTACCACCCACCTGCAAACATTTGAATAAATGATACATCTATGAAAGTAATCTTCAAAATTCCTCCTTGTTAAGCTGGTTTAGCAGATCCCAGACTTAAAACCACAGAATTGGAAAGTGCCCTAGGAGATTATCTCCTACTTCAGGCAGAAGATTCCCCCCACAAAAGCTGGATCCTCTACTTTCGGCTTACTTTGTCTCTTTCCATTCCCATTTCAATGCTGCTTGCTCTCTCTGAGGCACATAACATACAGGTGAATTGCGCATTCAAGGAAAGAACAACACCCATTAAGGAAAAAACAGCACCTTCAGAGCTCTGATTAACCATATACCAGCCACCTCACAATACTGTGTAAATAATGTGGAGGAAGTTAAAATGGATATCTGAAAGTAAAGCACAGAACTAAAAAGGCACCTACATTGGTAGAACACTTGCTTTTCAGTTTTGACATGATAGTGCATTCATTCATTCATTCATTCAAAGCGTCATTCAGCATTTTAGTTGATGTAGCATCTTGATTGATTCCTGTTTCAGTTTGGGACTCATGAAGATCAGTATAATGGCATGGCCAGAGAAATATGCAGCAACCACATTAAAAACAATTAAAAGCACCCAAATGCTGCTAATGCCCATCCGCAACAAAACTATCGACAAGATTTCCACAAAAACGTTAGTTACGTAGAGAACGGAGAAGGAAGCCAGAGCTTTGATGGCATTCAGGTGAACTTCTGTGCTGACATCCCTTGCGCTGTTTCGTAGAAGATTTTTGTGCCTCCACAGAGAAGTTAGTAATAAAATGGATGAGAACAAAAATATCGTGAAGGGAAAGAGATTCGGAAAAATATATAGTAGGGTAAGAAACTCACAGAAATTGAATGTGTTAATTCCTGAGTTAGTGTTATTGCTCGGAAGTGATTCATATAAACTGCATTTAGAAATAACACTAACATTCCCGCCTGTTATTGCCACAGTGCTGGTGATTGCAGAGAAGACCACCGTCCCCAGAAGCAGCCAGGGCAGCAGCCCAGGGAATCTCTGCTTCATTTGGAGGAAGAGAGGGTGGGAGAAGTTGGCAATTTTTACACAGTACAAAACACTGAGCCAAGCGGCAAACCAAAGGCTAGCCGTATTAAGAAATAGCCATGAAAATTCAGATGAAATGTTTAGGTTTGGCATCAGAACAGCGTCCATGAAAAAGAGGTTTATTGTCGCAGCCTGTATTAAAACGGCATGAAATGCAAATCTGAACAAGCCAAGTAAACTCAGAATCAGGTCAGCTGGGGATAGTTTTCGGCTTCTAAACCAGTCAATGCTGTTAACGATAGCAATGAATCCATTTCCCACCATTCCTGTGAGGGTTTCAATCACCAGAAGAACGAAGCCGAACAATTCAAATAAGGCAGGCATCTTTCTGAGCATGAAATAGAAGTGTTTCTTCCAGTGTAATGGGTAATATTATCACAGGCTGATGTTGATGCTGCCCTTTATATGACCAGTGGGGAGCAGAATACTTTTGCCTTCTTTCCAGAATAGAGAAACTTGCAGGGAGGGGAGTGAGCTATTTTCATTTGTTGATTCTGTTCAGATGCAAATTACATCTGGAAAGATTCTATTACTAAATCAAATCATCTGTTATGTTGTCATATTTGCAAATTCGATAGTGGTGCTAAATATCATCTTTGCATCTGACTTAACAAACAGTGATACATGATTCTTTTAGGATTTGTTTATCTTGAATAATGTTTGTTCACCAGTATGATTATTTTTAATCCCTCTGAAAACAGAGACATCTATCAAATGATTTAATAAAATTCTTTGTGTTTGTGAGGGACTTTGTTCTAATTGGTCAGAAAAATAAAGCATGGTGTTTAATTGTGCCAATCGTGCAGATTTTTAAAAAGAATTCATTGTTTTCTAAGTTCTTGCACCTCTTTAAGCAATCAGTGGATTTGTTGCTCAGGTTTTCAACCTTTTTAAGGGACACCTAGCAGGGCCTTAGCTGGCTTTGGCGAACAGCCACGGTAAAAATGTCAATGTTACCTAAGTTCTTACATTTTTTTTCAAGTTCTGCCTATTCCTATCCCTCCTCTTTAGCTAAAGAGATGGCAAAACAAACTCAATGCATTTGTGTTGGGATGCAAAATCTAGGATAAGCAACAAAACTCTCTATGGACATAGAACAAAAGAAGGAATGGGAATGCCTAAGTTAATGTCATACTATGCTGCTTTTCAAATCAAATCCTTGATCCCATTGCTCAGGGGAAGAACAGTCCAGGTCCAACTCGAGATGGTCCCTTCCACACTTTCTGTGAGAGGCCACCCTTTCTTACCTTTGTCCTTGAAGGAAAATGGACAATTCCATTTACAAGATCAGAACCGATGGCATAGAGAACGAGGAGCTAAACACTGGCCTCTTACCCTTCACCACCATTCCTGTTACTGGATCATCCAGCTTTCAAACACAGAGATAAATGTCAACAGTTCAAGGATTGGGAAGAGGTAGGCATTTATACAATCCACATGACCTGCTTCCCAGAGAGAAAACCATTTCCTAAGAGGAACGGCAAGGTAAATTAAAAGTACTACCTGGTTCCAGGTAGCTCAAGCTCATTCTTTTGCACTTTGTTTGGAGCACAAAGGAGAGGCCCTACACACATTTACCTTGTTTGAATCCTTATGCCACAGGGTAGCATATGACCTGAAGGGTGCTGCTTCCCTAATATATAGAAATCTATTCCGGTTCCCAATTAGGGGTCCGGGGACCACTGGTGGTCTGCAGAACACACACAGGGGGTCCGGGGTCCCATCCCTTGCCTCACCACAACTTTTTTTTGGTCATTTCTGCATGGTAATACCACAAATTTTATGGTCTGTTTTAAAACCTTGCAATTTTGCAAGATATTGGCCAAAATTGGTTTTGAAATCACACTAGCAATTTCGACCCAGCAATATGCAGCAATATATCGCTTTTTGCGTGAGGGAGAACAGGGCACCCAGATATCCCACTGTGATCTCAGCCAATAACACTGCTGATCTGAGCTGCCTTCCCTCACGCTGAGGGAAAACAGGGCAGCTGATTGCGAGGCGCTTGCCTTCCGCTCACACTGATCATGTGAAAACAGGGCAGCTGATTGCCCTCACTTCAAGGCACCGTGGCACTACCTTCCACGGTGTAGCAGAAAAGCAGCAGCAGCCACAGTGGACCTGCATCTGTGCTGGCTGCCACCGCTGGCTACTCCGCTGACAACAGCTTGATGCATCCCCCATCCCCTTCCATTCAAACCATGTGGTGGAGGTCACTCCGCTTCCTCTCCACCCTCCACCCATCCGTTCTCTGTGACTGCTCCTTCCCTCATCCCCACGCCTGATCTCCAATTACAGACATTGCGATTTATTGGAATATTGCAATGTTTAGCTGTTGATATATCACGATGTTGAACACCAGATATTGCTCTGCCCTAGTTTGTTGTTCTACTATACCTAAAATCCTTTGCTTATTAGGGGCTACCCCACATTTTGTTCAAAATTTTGCTTTGCAGATAACTCTACCATTGAGTTATCAATATTTTCATAAGTAGGGGGTCCGTGGCTTGGCTTTTGAAAAATAGGGGTCCTCAGTAATTAGCTCTTTCAGAGAGCTAATTACTGAGGACCCACTATTTTTCAAAATATGGTCTGAAGCTCAACATCAAAAAAACTAAGATCATGGCCACTGGTCCCATCACCTCTTGGTAAATGGAAGGGGAAGAAATGGAGGCAGTGAGAGATTTTACTTTCTTGGGCTCCATGATCACTGCACATAGTGACAGCAGTCACGAAATTAAAAGACACCTGCTTCTTGGGAGAAAAGCAATGACAAACCTAGCCAGTATCTTAAAAAGCAGAGACATCACCTTACTGACAAAGGTCCGTATAGTTAAAGCTATGGTTTTCCCAGTGGTGATGTATGGAAGTGAGAGCTGGACCATAAAGATGACTGATCGCCAAAGAATTGATGCTTTTGAATTATGGTGCTGGAGGAGACTCTTGAGAGTCCCATGGACTGCAAGAAGATCAAACCTATCTATTCTGAAGGAAATCAGCCCTGAGTGCTCACTGGAAGGACAGATCCTGAAGCTGAGGCTCCAATACTTTGGCCACCTCATGAGAAGAGAAGACTCCCTGGAAAAGACCCTGATGCTGGGAAAGATTGAGGGCACTAGGAGAAGGGGATGACAGAGGATGAGATGGTTGGACAGTGTTCTCAAAGCTACCAACATGAGTTTGACCAAACTGCGGGAGGCAGTGGAAGACAGGAGGGCCTGGCGTGCTCTGGTCCATGGGGTCACGAAGAGTCGGACATGACTAAACGACTAAACAACAACAACAGTAATTAGCTAATTGGGAACCGCTGTATTAGATCATGATGCGGGGGATACCAGAGGCCATCAAACTGCAAGGGAATCAGGCCACCCAAGATCACAAATGGGAGGGTATCTGGACCACTACCCCCCCTTAAAACCATCTCTGCTCACTTACAGGAGGCCTCACTCAAGGTCATGCTCCAATGGCACTGGATGCCAGTCAAGCTACCAAAAAAATAATCCCTCCCTTTCCCCTTTATGTCGGAAGGGTTGTGGAAAACTTGGCTTATTTTTCATGTTTGGTGGGAATGACCCCATGTTAAAAACTTTTGGAACAGAGTATTCTCCATTATATCCATAATTACAAGCCAAACCTCTTAGTGCTACTACCTTTGGACATAGGCTGGATCTACACAGATATTTAAAAACGCTATAAAAACACTATGAATAAATAAATATATGCAACTTGCCATCAAGCTCTATGGCACCATCTGATGTCCCAATGTTATAATTGCAGCTGTGTAGCTGAGTCCAACAGACTTAAACCCCATTCTGCACCACAGAGAATTAGTAGGCCTCTTATTGACTGCAGCACATTTAGCGATAGCTTATCAGTGGAAGTACCAGACTGAAACACCTCTGAACATATGGGAAAAACATATTTGGATGTCTCACAAGACACAGGAGGGCAATTAAAGGCGTAACAAAGAGACACCTTCCAAGAAACGTGGACCCCATTCTTTAATTATGTTAATGACCAAAATGGGTCAACTTTGTGAGCATGAAATAAAAGTGTTTCATCCACTGTAATGTGTAATATTTGCACTGTCTGCTGCCACCAGCATGCTTTATTTATATGAGCCGTGCAGAGTACAACACTTCTGCCTTCTCCTTAGAACGGAAAAACTTGTAGAGTAGAGGGAGCTTTTCTCATTTGTTGATTTCTGTTCTGATGCAAATCACACCTGGAAGCACTCTATTGTTTAATCTATAATATCTGTTCTGACATCATATTTGCGAATTTTCCAGAGGTGCTAAATATCATATTTGCATCTGGTGTAACAAACAGGGATTTGCGATTCTTTCAGGATTTGTTTATTTTGATTAATGTCCGTCCCCACCCCAGTATTAGTAGTTTCAATCCATCCAAAAACATAGCTGTTTATCAAAGGACAAGTTTATCGCATTTGTGAGTGGTTCTAATTAGTTGGATAACTAAAAGATTAACTAGTTTGATAATAAAAAATGTTATTTTATGCATGCCAATAGGAGGGGTGTTTATAATTATACTTCCTAGAAAAGTCGGAATTGGGGGAATTAACCATCAGGAGGTGTAAATCCAACATAATTCTTTCTCCAAGTTTTCTGCCTTTATAGAGAGATTTTACAGAAGCATACAGGTGATGCCCCTGCCCTGGGAATTGTAATACATTCAGGGTGCTAGGTTAGACCAAGGATAGGGAAAATCAGTCTCAGGGAACCAAAGCAGCTGTCCAAGCCTCTTTCTCAGGCCACCCCTCTCCACTTCTGATTTTCAGTGTCCGTTCATTCTTTTTATGGTGTGTGGTTTTTTAAAAAATGTTTCTTTGGATGGAATGAAAGTGCAAAGGTGGTGGGAGGGCACTCATCTCAGCCCTTCTTCCTTGCCCCCTCCCCAGTTTGCCTCCTCTTCCCATTTTGCTGACTGACCACTCTCTTGCATTTGCACCATGGCTTACTGGCTGAAGACTGAAGTGACTTCCTTGCAAAGCTGGGAGCCTGCCCATCCCGAGACAGATTCAAACTAACATAACCTTTAAATACTCATTTGGGAAAGTGAAATAAACCAAAATATAATTAAATGTGTTTCAACCAGTGGCCCATCAAACATGTATACAATATATAAGATATGCAAAGAATTTACATTCAACACAAAAATGATTAAAATGCTCTTAAATAACACACACACACACACACACACACACACACACACACACACACACTAAAACAGGCATTGACCCTCTGTCTCCCTTTGCTATTCCCTCTATTTTATTTTAAATCTTCAGTTTTAAAAAAAATCCTTAAAACTGCTGACATCTTGATAGACTGTGACCTTTTATTGTGTATGAAAATGGGGTCTAGTATTCACTGTGTGAATACAGTGTGAATACTGTGTGAGAAAAAAAAGAGAGAAAAGCAAAGTGACTTTGCAATAGCTATTTTATTTAGACATATAATGCTAAAAACACACGAAGTATCCAAGCAGTGAGTTGTTTCAGAGGTTCTAGTGCTTTCCTGGTTTGATACCTTTGTAATGAAGTCAACCGGGGCTTGCTGGTATTTTATTATTTAGAAAGATGGAGGCAGAAGACAGGTGAGAGCTTAGCGTTAAACACCCTAATGTGTCTCATAGCTCTTGGCTCCCCAGTCAGACTTTCAGAGAGACGGCCAACACCACCAGCTCTTTTCAGAGAGCAGCTCTCTGCACATGCTATGTCTCTCCCAGCCTCATCCCATTTCAAAGAGTTGGGCTACATACACATTCCCGGCTTAAAATGCAGCAAGGTTATTCCCCCCCCACTGCATTTCAAGCCACATTTTTCTGTTGCAGCACATACCCGAAAGATGTGGGGACAGGGTGAAGCCCTCCCCCCAATCTTGAGGGGCCAGGCCTCCCCAGAGTGGTGTTGAGCCTCATTGCGCCTCACGGTCTCCTCCTGACACATGTGATATCACAAACACGCCAGAGGCCCCCAATGTCAGGCGGAACTCAGCACCTCTGTCAACTGGGTGCTGGCCCCCCCGCCAGATGCACTTTTTATTACCCTGATGCAGACCCAAGCAATGCCTGCTGACGTGGCTGGACCCTGGAGATGCTCTGCCTGTGATGGACCATTTTACAGGCAAGGTTACGATCTGGAAATTCCTTTGGTAGCATAATTGGTGTTCAGTTTTGACATAATAGTGAACCATTAAGCAAACGGAGTAAATGTGGTATCATAAAATGCAGACTTTGAGGGCATACGCAGCAGGAAGTTCTCCTGTTCAAACTTCCTTTCAATGGCTTGCCAGTCTTGTGCAGGATAACATCTGGTAGACTGTCCTCAGTGTCTATGTGCACCTGCACACCAACAGAGAGACAGGCATCATTGTTCTTCCAAATGAGTATGCCATTTCCATAAGGTCCTGGTAGCCTTTAAGATGGCGTGTCTTCATTCAGCATTGTAGTTGATGTAGCATCTTGATTAATTCCCGTTTCAGTTTAGGATTCACGAAGATCAAGATAATGGCATGGCCAGAGGAATATAGAGCAATCACATTAAACAGAATTATTGTTATCCAATCATCTTTACTGTCCATCCAGAACAGGACTATGTCCAAAAACTCCATACAAAAATTGGATACATAGAGAATGGAGAAAGAAGCCAGAGCTTTGATGGCATTCAGGTGAGCTTCTGTGCTGACATCCCTTGCAGTGTTATGTAGAAGGTTTTTGTGTCTCCACAGGGAAGTTAGCACTAAGACAGATGAGGACAAAAATACCACAAAGGAAAAGAAATCTGGAACAATATAAAGATGGATGAGATACTTACAGAAGTCAGACATTACATTTCCCGAATTGCTGTTATTGCTTAGATGTGATTCAAATAATCTACATTTAGATATGATAGTACTGCCTGTTACTGTGACGGTGGTGACAATTGCAGAGAAGACCACTGTCCCCAGAAGCAGCCAAGGAATCAGCCCAGGGAATCTCCGCTTTATTTGGAGGAAGAGAGGGTGGGAGAAGTTAGTGATTTTTACGCAGTACAAAATACTGAGCCAAGTGGCAAACCAAAGGTCAGCAGTATTAACAAATGCCCATGAGGCATCAAATGCAATAAATACATCCCTCTTCTGAAAAGTGTCCTTGAAAAAGAGTAGGAAAATTGCATTCTGTATCACAATGGCAAGAAATGCCAATCTGAACAAGCTAAGACAACTCAGGATCTTGTCGGCTGGGGATAGTTTTCGGCTTCTAAACCAGTCAATGAAGTTAGCAATAGCAATAAATCCATTTCCCACCATTCCTGTGAAGGTCACAATAACGAGAAGGACAAAGCTGAACAATTCAGGTAAGGTAGACATATTTGTAAGCACAAAATAACTGTTTTTCCCCACCGTAATGTGTTGTATTTGCACCGCCTGTTACTGATGCTGTCCTTTATTTATCTGAGCAATGTAGAAACCTTCTGTGTAGGTTGGGAAACTGTAGAGAGTGGAGGGAGCTATTTTCATTTGTTGACTCTGTTCAGATGCAAATCACACCTGGAAACATTCTTAGTAATTCAATATCATCTTTCTTGATATTTGCAAAATCCACAGCGGTGCTAAAATATCATATTGGCATCTGGCTTAACAAAGAATGATATCATTCTTTGTTAAGCCAGATGCCAATATGATATTTGGCATCTGAAGAAAACAGGGGTGTTCAAGTTGAAGGTCCACCACACACAAAGGCTGGATCCCCCACTTTCAGCTCACTCTTTCCATTCTCATTTCAATGTTGCTTGCTCTCTTTGAGGCATATATTCCACAAGTGAACTGACAATTTTAAGGAAAGGGTCACAGACATTAAGAAACACCAACAATTTTACAGTTCTGATTATTCATACACCAGCCACCTCAAAATATGTAAATAATTTGGAAAAAGTTAATATGGCTAGGTAAAGGTAAAAGGACACCAAACCATTAGGTCCAACCCGCGGATGACTCTGGGGTTGTGGCGCTCATCTCGCTTTACTGGCCGAGGGAGCCGGCGTACAGCTTCCGCTTCTGGTGAACCAGAGCAGTGCACGGAAACGCTGTTTACCCTCCCATCTGAGTGGTACCTATTTATCTACTTGCACTTGGACGTGCTTTCAAACTGCTATGTTGGCAGAAGCTGGGACCGAGCAACAGGAGCTCACCCTGTCTGATCAGCAAGCCCTAGGCTCAGTGGTTTAACCCACAGTGCCACCCGCATCCCCAGAGTCATCTGATAGCAAAAGATGGAACTGAAGTGGAACATTGACTGCTGGAATGATTGCTGTTCGGTTTTCACACAAATCATTAAGCAAACATAGTAAACACCAGTGCTTTTTTGTGGGGCACTCTAGGGCAAACAAAGGGGGTGCTGGGGACCTGGGGACCCACAACACTTTTTTGGTTGGTGCTCAGCCCCCACACCGTGGGGCCTTTGATGCAACTTCTGATGCTTTGTGGGGCCTCAAAAGTCACACCAGAGATATTGGAGATATTGTAATCTTAAGATGTATTTTAACTAATTGATTGCCTGTTTTTATGTTCTTATGTCCTTTGTATACTGTGTTAGTTTTATGATGTTAGCCACCCTGAGGCCCGGCTCCAGCTGGGGAGGGTGGGGTACAAATAAAAATTTATTAGTAGTAGTATTATTCCCGAGACCTCCAATGCGACTTCCGGGAGAAACTGGAAGTTGTGTTCAAAATTTGTGTCCAAGGCCTTGTGGGACCTCGGAGATTGTGTCCAAGGCCTCACAAAGCTCTGACGTGGCTTCCGGTTTTCCCCAGAAGAAACCTTGGCCACAACTTCCAGGGGTCTCAGTTGGCACTGTGGTGCACACGACGTAACGTGACACAATGGCATCAACGTTGCAATGTGAAATCATGATGTCACGTTGCATCACATGCGCTGCTGGGCACACATAATCTGGGGCCCCTCCTCAAGGGTACACAGTACCAGAACCTTTGCACCAGTAAACAGAGTATAAAAACAAATGCAGACTTAGAATAATAGAGTTGGAAGAGACCACAAGGGCCATCCACTCCAACCCCCTGCTGAGCAGGAAACACCATCAAAGCATTCTTGACATATACCTGTCAAGCCTCTGCTTAAAGACCTCCAAAGAAGGAGACTCCACCACACTCCTTGGTAGCAAGGACATACTTCAAGGGCATACCCGGCAGAATGGCATACCTACCCCGCAGAATGACACAATGGGTCAGTGGGTGCAATGGGGGAGTGCATCTGGCTGTTAACCAGGAGGTTGGTGGTTCGAACCCACCCAGGGACACCTGTAGGCAGGATTCCTGCACTGCAATGGGTTGGACTTGATGCCCCGCAGGGTCACTTCCAACTCTACAATTCTATGATTCTAGCATTCTATGTCTGCAAGGGCTTGTCAGTTTTGTGCAGCAGAACTTCTGCTAAACTGTGCCCTGCACATGCACAGACAATATCGTTCTTGCAATAGAGGAGGCAAAATTGGTAGCCAACAGAGAGACAGGCAGTACTGTTCTTGCAAATGAGGATACCACTTCCATAAGGTCTTGGTAGCCCCTAAGACGGTGGCTTCATTCACCCTGTGAGACGGTGGCTTCATTCAGCATTTTAGTTGATGTAGCATCTTGACTGATTCCTGTTTCAGTTTGGGATTAATGAAGATCAGGATAATGGCATGGCCAGAGGAATATGCAGCAACCACATGAAGTAACAAAAAATTCATCCCAGTGGCTTGCATGCCATTCCAAGAGAAGAACACTGCCAATATTTCCACAAAAAAGCTAGATACGTAGAGAATGGAGAAAGAAGCCAGGGCTTTGATGGCATTCAGGTGAACTTCGGTGCTGACATCCCTTGCGCTGTTTCGTAGAAGATTTTTGTGCCTCCACAGAGAAGTTAGCAATAAAATGGATGCGGAGAAAAATATAATGAAGGGAAAGAACTGTGGAACAACATATAGAAGGATGGAATACTTACAAAAGTCTGATGTATTAATTCCTGAGTCAGTGTTATTGTTTAGAAGTGATTCAATTGTCTTGCATTCAGACATGAGTCTACTAAGCATTATTTCCTTGATGGTGGTGATGATTGCAGAGAAGACCACAGTCCCCAGAAGCAGCCAAGGCACCATCCCAGGGAATCTCCGCTTCATTTGGAGGAAGAGAGGGTGGGAGAAGTTGGCAATCTTTGCACAGTACAAAATACTGAGCAAAGTGGCAAACCAAAGGTTAGCAGTATTAACAAATGTCCATGAGGCACTGCATGCAATATATACGTTCCTCAACAGGAAAGTATCTGTGAAAAAGAGGAGAAGAATTGCAGTCTGTATTCCAATTGCATGAAATGCGAATCTGAACAAGCCAAGACAACTCAGGATCATGTCGGCTGCGGATAGTTTTCTGCTGCTAAACCAGTCAATGTAGTTAATGATAGCAATAAATCCATTTCCCACCATTCCTATGAGGGTTTCAATAACCAGAAGAATGAAGCCAAACAATCCAAATAAGGTAGGCATCTTTCTGACCACGAAATAAAAGTGTCTTCCCAGTGTAATGTTTAATATTAGCAGAGTCTGCTGCTTATGATGTCTTTTATATGAGCAGTGGAGAGCAGAATACTTCTGCCTTCTTTCGAGACCAGAACAATTTGCAGGGAGAGGAGCAAGCTATTTTCAGTTGTTGATTTTGCTCAGATGCAAATCACACCTGGAAAGATTCTCTTCCTAAATCTATATCATATTTTCTGCTGTCATTTTTGCAAATTCGACATTGGTGCTAAATATCCTCTTTGCATCTGGCTTAACAATGATAGATTATTCTTTTGCGTGTTCAGACCCAGAAACCTCCCCCCTAAATAAATTCACACATGACTCAAATTTTTGGTTTGGTTTTTGGCAGAATTTAGGCCACAACTTTATTGATTACAGAAATTGAGTGGTTGCATAGGCTCTGGTTCGACTAGCTCCCTGCACCCTTGCAGGTAGTGCTGACCCAGGACACCAGCATAGGTCAGCCAAGGGTGAACACCCGAATAGGCATAAAGCCGGAAACAAGCTATGTCCGCCACCCAGATGTTCCCCTGGACTCAGGCACAGGTACAACCCCCTCACAGGGTTGGCCAAACCTTTTGAGTCCCTGGATTCCTTTAACAGAATACCCTTCACATAGGGATGGTGAGAGCATTCTTCCATCCCTATCACCTGAACCAGTGCCTATCCGCAACCTTACAAGTTCTGACGGTTTGCTACACGGTAGGCGAAACCCAAACGGCACCAGCCAATCAGCCAAGTGGGGGAAATTCCTGCCGTTCCCCTGTCCCAATGACACATGACACACGACGGCATAGCAAGGTGATGCGCAACAAACCCTGAAGGTAGGGAGAGGTGGGCAGGAGTTCCGAATGCATGTACCGAAAGAGGAAGCTCTGGGACACGTGCATGGGCATATATAGGTCCCTCGATCCGTTTGGAATGTGCCCCATTGGTCAGATTGAACCCAACATGGAGGGACCTACCAATCGGGTGTTGTGGCTGACCAATCTTACCCACCCACAACAAAGGGTGTCAGTATTCAGGTCTCACCACAACACATGCCCTCTTTGAAGGAGGACTGAATTTATGATATCTATATTTTGATTAATGTTTGTTCACCAGTATTTTTATTTTTAATCCATCTGAAAACAGAGATGTTTATCAAATGATTGAATAAAATTCACTGTGTTTGTGAAGGACGTTGTTCCAATTGGTAAGAGATATAAAGCAGGGTGTTTAATTATGAGACCAATAAGGAAGCTGTGCAATGTTATGTGCGCCAATATGGACTATTTCTGTGGTTTATTTCTGTAGATAATGACGTCAGTAAAGTGAGATGGTGATGACAGACTTTTGGGTGTGGTGGAGAGGTTAAAGGAGAAAAATAAAATGCTTTGATGTGAATGATATTTGGACTAGGGGGAGTTGAGGGTTTAGTTATTTTGTTCATTTGCTAAGCAGGGAATCCGAGTATCGCTTTGTTTATTATTAGAGTTTTTTAATATAAATGATATTATATGAAATCTTAATGTATTATATTATTCTTTCCTCCCTATAGTACTTTCCTCCCTATAGTAATATGTATTTTGTGTGTGTGTGTGCGTGTATGTATATATACCGTATATTACGACCCAGCGTATAAGACGACCCCTGACTTTTGAGAAGATTTTCCTGGGATAAAAAGTAGCAATATATATATATATATATATATATATATATATATATATATATATATATATATATATTGCTGTAAGTCACTTGGAGACCTTTGGATGAGAAGTGACTAATGTCTAATAAAGAGAGGAGCAAGCTTTTGTCAATTGTTTATTGCATTCAGATGCAAATCACACCTGGAAAGATTGTATTATTATCTTGATATCATAAGATATACAAAGATATATAAGATTTGCAAGATATACACATATATGAAAGATATACAAGGAATACACCCATTCAAACCATCCAAATAATTAAAAAAAGAAAAGTGATTATTATTACATTATTACACAACAAAAATGTTAAAGCAGGCAGTGGTCCTCCACCTCGTTTTGCTATTCCCTTTATTTTATTGTTATGGGCCACCCCAATCTTTGCTGAGCTGTAGCAAGAGATTTCAGGGGTCTTGGCACTTAACCACAGTTTGTGTTTCCTTGGGGGTGGGGGAAGGGCACAGGGAAGTCTGCAATGTCTTAGAACTATGGTTTATTCACACATGTTTACACCTGAAGTCTTCAGTGGAGGTGGAGTTCATAGCATTAACATCTCAAGAGGGGTTTGTCCTTCCCAGCATCCAAAGCAGCACTCACTTTTCGCTCTGTAACAGCCTGCTCCAGCCAGCCCACATGGCAGATGTCCTACAGTCCCCACCTAGAGTTCTCCCCACTTCCTGATTCTTCTTCCCAGAATCCCCTGATCTCTTGTTTCCTCTCTTGTAAGACAACACTCCCTCTTCCTATGGTGACATCATGCACTGATCTTATCCTGGCAACCTCCCTATGGGCCTGGCTGAGCCTTCTGTTCGGTTGACACCTCCCCTTGGGGGACTAATGGCTGACCATCAGGAGAATTGTTTCTTCAATGTCCCACCATCACCTGGCTGGCCCCATGAGAAAGTTAACAGTAGCTGTTGTTATTCCTTGCTTAGTCCAGGAATCCATGAACACTGACGCTTCTTTGAATGAAGAGATTATGAGGAGTCCCTCCTCCCCCGATTTATAACATTATTTTAAATCTTCATTTTTTTAAAAAAGAATTTCCTTCAAACTACCAACCTAACTTCGAAAGGCATACCCTGCAGAATGGCATACTCTGCAGAATGACACAGTGGGTCAAGGGAGCAATGGGTGAATGCATCTGGGTGTTAACCAGAAGGCTGGTGGTTCGGAGCCACCCAGGGACACCTGTGGGCCGGATTCCTGCACTGCAACGGATTGGACTTGATGCCCCCCGGGGTAACTTCCAACTCAACAATTCTATGAATCTAGGATTCTCTGCCTGCAAGGGCTTGGCAGTTTTGTGCTGCAGAACATCTGCTAGACTGTGTCCTGCAAACCCACATACAGACAATATCATTCTTTAAACAGAGGAGGCAGAATTGGTAGCCTTTAAGATAGTGTCTTCATTCAGCATTTTAGTTGATGTAGCATCTTGATTGATTCCTGTTTCAGTTTGGGATTAATTAAGATCAGGATAATGGCATGGCCAGAGGAATATGCAGCAAGCACATTAATAAATAAAAATTCCACCCCAATGACTTTTATGCCCATCCAAGTGAAGAACCTTGCCAATATTTCCACAAAAAAACTAGATACGTAGAGAATGGAGAAAGAAGCCAGAGCTTTGATGGCATTCAGGTGAACTTCTGTGCTGACATCCCTCACACTGTTTCGTAAATGATTTTTGTGCCTCCACAGAGAAGTTAGCAATAAAATGGATGAGGAGAAAAATATAATGCAGGGAAAGAACTCTGGAACAACATATAGAAGCATGGAATACTTACAAAAGTCAGTAGTCTTAATTCCTGAGTTAGTGTTATTGCTTAGAAGTGATCCATATGAACTGCATTCAGACATGAATCTACTAACAATTATTGCCTCAATGGTGGTGATGATTGCAGAGAAGACCACTGTCCCCAGAAGCAGCCAAGGCACCATCCCAGGGAATCTCCACTTCATTTGGAGGAAGAGAGGGTGGGAGAAGTTGGCAATCTTTACACAGTACAAGACACTGAGCCAAGCAGCAAACCAAAGGTTAGCAGTTTTAAGAAATGTCCATGAGGCACTGTATGCAATATATACATTCCTCATCTGAAAAGTATCTATGAAAAAGAGGAGAAGAATAGCAGTCTGTATTCCAATTGCATGAAATGCTAATCTCAACAAGCTAAGACAACTCAGCATCATGTCGGCTGAGGATAGTTTTCTGCTGGTAAACCAGTCAATGAAGTTAATGATAGCAATAAATCGATTTCCCACCATTCCTATGAGGGTTTCAATAACAAGAAAAATGAAGCCAAACAATTCAAATAAGGTAGGCATCTTTCTGACCACGAAATAAGTGTTTTCCCAGCGTAATGTTTAATATTAGCAGAGTCTGCTGCTTATGATGTCTTTTATATGAGCAGTGGAGAGCAGAATACTTCTGCCTTCTTTCGAGACCAGAACAATTTGCAGGGAGAGGAGCAAGCTATTTTCAGTTGTTGATTTTGCTCAGATGCAAATCACACCTGGAAAGATTCTCTTCCTAAATCTATATCATATTTTCTGCTGTCATTTTTGCAAATTTGACAGTGGTGCTAAATATCCTCTTTGCATCTCGCTTAACAAGCAATGATAGATGATTCATTTACCAATTCTATATTTTGATTAATGTTTGTTCACCAGTATTTTTTTTAATCCATCTGTAAACAGAGATGTTTATCAAATGATTTAATAAAATTCATTGTGTTTGTGAGGGACGTTGTTCCGCTGACTTATAACAGCTGACCTTGATACCAGACTTTTGGGTTGGTTGGAGAGATTAAAGGAGAAAAATAAAATGCTTTTATCTATATCAAAAATGCTGTAAGTCACTTGGAGACCTTTAAATGAGAAGTGACTAATGTCTAATAAATGAATGAAATGAATTAATGCTTCGAGTGGTCAGGGGCCTTTTAACCTCTGGCCCACGTGATGAGCATTTAGTTTGAACGATGGACGACGGTAAACAATTTGCTCAGTGCTTTACTGACAGAATCACTCAGATCTGTTCTGACATGACCATGATGATTGTGGATTTTTGTGATTGTTTAAATGGTGAATCAGTAGGCAAAGTAGGTATTGTTTGAAACCATAATATCGTTCCAGGCTAAGCATTCATCTTTATCACTGAGACTCTACCCAGCAATGACAATTTTAGCTCCTCCCATGTTGACATATCTTTTTTCATTCTAGTCCATGTCTTAAAAATACTGTAATTGTTTGGAAACATCATAGAATTCATAGTTGTTATAGTAAAATTCAAATATTTTACTTTTTTCAACTTGGAGCCCTGTTTTATTCATCAAAATCTTTAGATCTTTTGTAGTCATATTCTTTGTTAATATTTGTATTTTCTGGTGGTTAACCTTAAAGCCTGGTAACATACCAAAATCATTGAGTTTATCCATAAGAGTATCTATTCCTGCAGTGGGTTTTCCAGAAGTAGTATCTAATCACCTGCAAAGGGCTATAATTTATGTTTCTTTTAAAAACTTTTCCCATTTGATACAGTTATCTCCAAAATTCACTTCTTGCAAATCTCTAAACAAAAACATCCCGTTCATATAGCCAAAGGCTTTTTCTGCATCCAAAAAGATTAACACAGTTGGCTTCTCATTGTGCCAATCTAGATACTCCCACATATTTAACACATTTCTAATATTATCTCTCAAATGTCTTTTGGGTAGAAATCCACATTGGTCATGATGAATAAAATCCTGTAAAATCTTCTTTAGTCTTTCTGATTTAGTAAGTTTACCCTGTATGTGAGGAAAGTTGTTCTAATTATTTGGATAATTACAAGATGCTGCGGATGCTGCCCTTTATTTATGTGACCAGGGTACAGCACAATACTTCTACCTTCTGCCCAGTACAGAAGAACTTGTCAAGAGAGGAGCAAACTATTTTCAATTGTTTATTGCATTCAGATGCAAATCACACCTGGAAAGATTGTATTATGAAATTGATATCAGAAGATATACAAAGATATTTAAGATTTACAAGATATACACATATATGAAAGATATACAAGGAGTACACCCATTCAAACCAACCAAATAATTAAAAAGAGAAAAGTGATTGAAGCATTATTAAACAACAAAAATGTTAAAGCAGGCAGTGGTCTTCCACTTCGTTTTGCTATCCGCTTTATTTTATTGTTATGGGTCACCCCGATCTTTGCTGAGCTGTAGCAAGAGATTTCAGGGGTCTTGGCACTTAACCAGAGTTTGTGTTTTCTTGGGGGTGGGGGAAGGGCACAGGGAAGTCTGCAATGTCTTAGAACTATGGTTTATTCACACATGTTTACACCTGAAGTCTTCAGTGGAGGTGGAGTTCATAGCATTAACATCTCAAGAGGGGTTTGTCCTTCCCAGCATCCAAAGCAGCACTCACTTTTCGCTCTGTAACAGCCTGCTCCCGCCAGCCAACATGGCAGATGTCCTCAGTCCCCACCTGGAGTTCTCCTCACTTCCTGATTCTTCTTCCCAGAATCCCCTGATCTCTTGTTTCCTCTCTTGTAAGACACCCCCTCTTTCTGTCGTGATAGCATGCACTGATCTTACCCTGGCAACCTCCATCTGGGCTGGCTGTGCCTTCTGTCTGGTTGACGCCTCCCCTTGAGGGACTAATGGCTGACCATCAGGTGAATTGTTTCTTCAATGTCCCACCATCACCTGGCTGGCACCATGAGAAAGTTAACAGTAGCTGTTGTTATTCCTTGCTTAGTCCAGGAATCCATGAACACTGACGCTTCTTTGAATGAAGAGATTATGAGGAGTCCCTCCTCCCCCGATTTATAACATTATTTTAAATCTTCATTTTTTAAAAAAAGAATTTCCTTCAAACTACCAACCTAACTTCGAAAGGCATACTCTGCAGAATGACACAGTGGGTCAAGGGAGCAATGGGTGAATGCATCTGGGTGTTAACCAGAATGCTGGTGGTTCGGAGCCACCCAGGGACACCTGTGGGCCGGATTCCTGCACTGCAACGGGTTGGACTTGATGCCCCTCGGGGTAACTTCCAACTTCACAATTCTATGAATCTAGGATTCTATGTCTGCAAGGTCTTTGCAGTCTTGTGCAACAGAACCTCTGCTAAACTGTGTCCTACACACCCACAGACAGACAATATTGTTCTTGCAACAGAGGTGGCAGAATTGGTAGCCATTAAGATAGTGGCTTCATTCAGCATTTTAGTTGATGTAGCATCTTGACTGATTCCTGTTTCAGTTTGGGATTAATGAAGATCAGGATAATGGCATGGCCAGAGGAATATGCAGCAACCACATGAAGCAACAAAAAATTCATCTCAATGGCTTCCATGCCATTCCAAGAGAAGAACACTGCCAACATTTCCACAAAAAAGCTAGATATGTAGAGAATGGAGAAAGAAGCCAGAGCTTTGATGGCATTCAGGTGAACTTCTGTGCTGACATCCCTCGCACTGTTTCGTAAATGATTTTTGTGCCTCCACAGAGAAGTTAGCAATAAAATGGATGAGGAGAAAAATATAATGCAGGGAAAGAACTCTGGAACAACATATAGAAGCATGGAATACTTACAAAAGTCAGTAGTCTTAATTCCTGAGTTAGTGTTATTGCTTAGAAGTGATCCATATGAACTGCATTCAGACATGAATCTACTGACCATTATTGCCTCAATGGTGGTGATGATTGCAGAGAAGACCACTGTCCCCAGAAGCAGCCAAGGCACCATCCCAGGGAATCTCCGCTTCATTTGGAGGAAGAGAGGGTGGGAGAAGTTGGCAATCTTTACACAGTACAAGACACTGAGCCAAGCGGCAAACCAAAGGTTAGCAGTATTAACAAAAATCCAGGAGGCACTATATGCAATATATACGTTCCTCATCTGAAAAGTATCTATGAAAAAGAGGTGAAGAATTGCAGACTGTATTCCAATTGCATGAAATGCAAATCTGAACAAGCCAAGACAACTCAGGATCATGTCGGCTGGGGATAGTTTTCTTCTCCTAAACCAGTCAATGAAGTTAATGATAGCAATAAATCCATTTCCCACCATTCCAGTGAGGGTCACAGCAACCAGAAAAACTATGCAGAACCATGCAAATAAGGTAGACATCTTTCTGAGCACGAAATAAGTGTTTTCCCAGCGTAATGTTAAATATTAGCAGAGTCTGCTGCTTATGCTGCCTTGTATATGAGCTGTGGAGAGCAGAATACTTCTGCCTTCTTTCGAGACCAGAACAATTTGCAGGGAGAGGAGCAAGCTATTTTCTGTTGTTGATTTTGCTCAGATGCAAATCACACCTGGAAAGATTCTCTTCCTAAATCATGATATAGATTTTCTGCTGTCATATTTGCAAATTCGACGATGGTGCTAAATATCCTCTTTGCATCGGGCTTAAGAAGCAATGATAGATTATTCTTTTACCATTTCTATATTTTGATTAATGTTTGTTCACTAGTATTTTTATTTTTAATCCATCTGTAAGCAGATATGTTTAACAAATGATTTAAGAAAATTCACTGTTTTTGTGAGGGACGTTGTTCCAATTGGTAAGAGAGATAAAGCAAGGTGTTTAATTATGAGGCCTATAGGTGAAATATTTAGAGTTACATTTCCTTTAAAAGGTGCAAACTAGAGGAATTAAAAACAAGGAAGCTGTGCAATAGTATGTGCACCAATATGGACTTTTTCTGTGGTTTATTTCTGTAGATCATGACGTCAATAAAGTGAGATGGTGATGACAGCAACATTTGATAGAAAACTTGGAATGAGTCTGACCAAACACCAGCTGGATCCACTTTGAAGACCTATTCTGTGGCAGTGCAGGCAAGAAAAAGCTTTTTTCTCTGCCTCCATTGCGTCAGGAACGAGGAGTTATCTCTGAAGGACACTGGACCCATCCACCACTGATTTATAACAGCTGGCCTTGACACCAGACTTTTGGGTGGGGTGGAGAGGTTAAAGGAGAAAAATAAAAAGCTTTGATGTGAATGATATTTGGACTAGGGGGAGTTGAGGGTTTAGTTATTTTGTTTATTTGTAAAGCAGGGAATCCGAGTATCGCTTTGTTTATTATTAGAGTTTTTTATATAAATGATATTATATGAAATCCTAATGTATTATATTATTCCCCCTACTTTCCTCTCTTTTGTAATATGTACAGTCATACCTCGGTTTAAGTACACTTCGGTTTGAGTACTTTCAGTTTAAGTACTCCGCGGACCCGTCTGGAACGGATTAATCCACTTTCCATTACTTTCCATGGGAAAGTTCACTTCAGGTTAAGTACGCTTCAGGTTGAGTATGGACTTCCAGAACCAATTACACTCATACTTCAGGTTAAGTACGCTTCAGGTTGAGTACTCCGTGGACCCGTCTGGAACAGATTAATCCACTTTCCATTACTTTCAATGGGAAAGTTCACTTCAGGTTAAGTACAGACTTAACCTGAACCAATTGTGTACTTAAACCGAGGTACCACTGTATTTGTGTGTGTGTGTGTGTGTGTGTGTGTGTGTGTGTGTGTGTATTGCTGTAAGTCACTTGGAGACCTTTGGATGAGAAGTGACTAATGTCTAATAAATGAATGAAATGAATTAATGCTTCGAGTGGTCAGGGGCCTTTTAACCTCTTGCCCACCTGTGGAGAATTTAGACTAAATTATGGCACACGGTGAACAATCTGTTCTGACTTGGACGCTATTGTTGAAATTATTTTTAATGTTACATTAAGTGCCATATTTTGTTGTTGTTTAGTCGTTTAGTCGTGTCCGACTCTTCGTGACCCCATGGACCATAGCACGCCAGGCACTCCTGTCTTCCACTGCCTCCCGTAGTTTGGTCAAACTCATGTTCGTAGCTTCGAGAACACTGTCCAACCATCTTGTCCTCTGACGTCCCCTTCTCCTAGTGCCCTCAATCTTTCCCAACATCAGGGTCTTTTCCAAGGATTCTTCTCTTCTCATGAGGTGGCCAAAGTATTGGAGCCTCAGCTTCACGATCTGTCCTTCCAGGGAGCACTCAGGGCTGATTTCCTTAAGAATGGATAGGTTTGATCTTCTAGCAGTCCATGGGACTCTCAAGAGTCTCCTCCAGCACCATAATTCAAAAGCATCAATTCTTCGGCGATCAGCCTTCTTTAGGGTCCAGCTCTCACTTCCATACATCACTACTGGGAAAACCATAGCTTTAACTATACGGACCTTTGTCGGCAAGGTGATGTCTCTGCTTTTTAAGATGCTGTCTAGGTTTGTCATTGCTTTTCTCCCAAGAAGCAGGCGTCTTTTAATTTCGTGACTGCTGTCACCATCTGCAGTGATCAAGGAGCCCAAGAAAGTAAAATCTCTCACTGCCTCCATTTCTTCCCCTTCTATTTGCCATGAGGTGATGGGACCAGTGGCCATGATCTTGGTTTTTTTGATGTTGAGCTTCAGACCATATTTTGCGCTCTCCTCTTTCACCCTCATTAAAAGGTTCTTTAATTCCTCCTCACTTTCTGCCATCAAGGTTGTGTCATCTGCATATCTGAGGTTGTTGATATTTCTTCCGGCAATCTTAATTCCTGCTTGGGATTCATCTAGTCCAGCCTTTCGCATGATGAATTCTGCATATAAGTTAAATAAGCAGGGAGACAATATACAACCTTGTCGTACTCCTTTCCCAATTTTGAACCAATCAGTTGTTCCATATCCAGTTCTAACTGTAGCTTCTTGTCCCACATAGAGATTTCTCAGGAGACAGATGAGGTGATCAGGCACTCCCATTTCTTTAAGAACTTGCCATAGTTTGCTGTGGTCGACACAGTCAAAGGCTTTTGCATAGTCAATGAAGCAGAAGTAGACGTTTTTCTGGAACTCTCTAGCTTTCTCCATAATCCAGCGCATGTTTGCTATTTGGTCTCTGGTTCCTCTGCCCTTTCGAAATCCAGCTTGCACTTCTGGGAGTTCTCGGTCCACATACTGCCTAAGCCTGCCTTGTAGAATTTTAAGCATAACCTTGCTAGCGTGTGAAATGAGGGCAATTGTGCGGTAGTTGGAGCATTCTTTGGCACTGCCCTTCTTTGGAATTGGGATGTAGACTGATCTTCTCCAATCCTCTGGCCATTGCTGAGTTTTCCAAACTTGCTGGCATATTGGGTGTAGCACCTTAACAGCATCATCTTTTAAAATTTTAAATAGTTCAGCTGGAATATCGTCACTTCCACTGGCCTTGTTATTAGCAGTGCTTTCTAAGGCCCATTTGACTTCACTCTCCAAGATGTCTGGCTCAAGGTCAGCAACCACACTACCTGGGGTGTACGAGACCTCCATATCTTTCTGGTATAATTCCTCTGTGTATTCTTGCCACCTCTTCTTGATGTCTTCTGCTTCTGTTAGGTCCTTACCACTTTTGTCCTTGATTATGGTAATCTTTGTACGAAATGTTCCTTTCATATCTCCAATTTTCTTGAACAGATCTCTGGTTTTCCCCATTCTATTGTTTTCCTCTATTTCTTTGCATTGCTCATTTAAGAAGACCCTCTTGTCTCTCCTTGCTGTTTTTTGGAAATCTGCATTCAGTTTCCTGTATCTTTCCCTATCTCCCTTGCATTTTGCTTGCCTCCTCTCCTCCGCTATTTGTAAGGCCTCGTTGGACAGCCATTTTGCTTTCTTGCATTTCCTTTTCCTTGGGATGGTTTTCGTTGCTGCCTCCTGTATAATGTTACGAGCCTCCATCCATAGTTCTTCAGGCACTCTGTCCACCAAATCTAAATCCTTAAACCTGTTCCTCACTTCCACTGTGTATTCATAAGGGATGTGATTCAGATTGTATCTTACTGGCCCAGTGGCCCACTCTATTAGCCTTTGCCCTGCTTCATTTTGAACTCCAAGGCCAAACTTGCCAGTTGTTCCTTTTATCGTGCCATATTTTAGTTGCATTGTATTCAAGAATGTAGGCAGTATTTTCCCAGATGGCTGGTGTTTGTCCACTTAAGGCTGTGGCACCCTACCTTGGTTTATGTCTGGATCACAAGTTAAATCAGAAGGCAGTGGTGAGAGAAGTTATATGCATTTGCTGGCATTCATATATACAGATGGAGCTGCTTGCATCACACAGACACACATAGAATGGCATGTGGTGCTTGGTCATTGAGTGCTGGCTGGTATGCGGCAAGAGGAAGAGGGAGAAATAATATTTGGATTTTATTTTTAGTTGGAAAGCAACTATTTAGTACAAGAGGTTTAAAGGCTCACACTGGGACCAGAGTGAGACAGAAACCAATGTCTCTTTTGTAATGTAAACATTTAAAACTAAGTCTTACAAGTACTGCAAAGCCTTTTTATTACTTGTGTTAAAGAAATTTTATTTCTGTACAAGAGTCAGATCAGAGATCTTCTGCTGGCACTATAACTAACAGCAATAGGTGATACAGATCCACCGGGTGTACCTTGGGCCTCTGCTTGTCCAGTGCTAATGGATACTTTCCAATATGACAGGATCATTGGACTTGTGAGATCTATTACACGTGTGCTAGACCCTTGCCCTTTGTGACTCATCGAATGGGCCAGCAGGGGACTGGCTGAGTGGGTGAAGGGAGTGGTCAGTGCTTCCTCCCCCTCTACCCCAATAGAGTTTATTAAAGCCTAAAATAAAAGATAAAAGAAAGTAAGATAAATAAATACAAATACAAAGGAAGAAAAAGAAGAAAGCAGAAAGACAAGGAAGGGAGGGTTTCAGAATAATAGAATCATAGAAGGGACTCTGGGTAAATCTACACTTGTAGTTTATAATGTTGAAATGTGTTATTAAAATGTGACACCAGAGTGCAAACCACTGACAAAGGGATACTGCCATTGAACATTATAGAACGTTCAATTTAATAACGGTGAGGAGGAGGAGGAGGAGGAGGAGGAGGAGGAGGAGAAGAAGAAGAAGAAGAAGAAGAAGAAGAAGAAGAAGAAGAAGAAGAAGAAGAAGAGGAGGAGGAGGAGAAGGAGAAGGAGAAGAAGGAGAATAAGAGGAGGAGGAGGAGTTTGGATTTGATATCCCGCTTTATCACTAATCGAAGGAGTCTCAAAGCAGCTAACATTCTCCTTTCCCTTCCTCCCCCACAACAAACACTCTGTGAGGTGAGTGGGGTTGAGAGATTTCAGAGAAGTGTGACTAGCCCAAGGTCACCTAGCAGCTGCATGTGGAGGAGCGGAGACACAATCCCGGTTCCCCAGATTACGCGTCTACCGCTCTTAACCACTACACCACACTGGCTCTCAATGTAGATCAATGTAGATCCAGCATCTGTCAACTAGAGTTTAAAAATTATTGAAAACATTTGCTCCAAGGTAACACCCAACTATTCTACTTTATATAAACCAGTATTTTCTTCACTCCCCAAGCCCAGATGTGGAAAGTTCAGTTCAGTTTTTTTTACAGCAAAAGCCAGCAATACAAAGTACCATAATTCCAAACAAAAAACCAGCAATAACATCACCAGAAGCAGAAAAGTTACACAAAACGAATTTGCAATGTATTATTCAATAGAAGAGATTTACGTTTCTTAATAGCTAAAGTGCAGAATTTGGCCACATCATATGATATTGGACTTGAGGAATCTTCTAGAAGGAATTTTCGTAAGATTTTGGAGGAGAGTTCCAAATAATATTGTAAGGGTATAAATTTTGATAAAAGGGGTAAAATAAGTTGAGCTCGTTCTTCACTATAAAATTCACAGAATAAAAGGATGTGAGTGACAGATTTTACCTTATTGGACATGCAAGAGCAAAGGCGCTCATGAATTCGTACCCACATAAATTTGCCGTACACCACAGCTGAGGGCATTGCCTCAAAATGGGCTCTAGAAAAGGCCCATCTATAGGCTTCGTTAGTGGTGTTAGATAAGTATCGGACAGCTGCAAAGGCTGTACTTTTTATTCCTGGGATAAAAAGTATATATATATATATATATATATATATATATATATATATATCTCTGTAAATCACTTGGAGACCTTTGAATGAGAAGTGACTAATGTCTAATAAATGAATGAAATTAATTAATGCTTTGAGTGGTCAGGGGCCTTTTAACCTCTGGCCCACGTGATGAGAATTTAGACTGAACGATGGACGACGGTAAACAATTTGCTCAGTGCTTTACTGACAGAATCACTCAGATCTGTTCTGATATGACCATGATGATTGTGGATTTTTGTGATTGTTTAAATGGTGAATCAGTAGCCAAAGTAGGTATTGATTGAAACCATAATATCGTTCCAGGCTAAGCATTCATCTTTACCACTGAGACTCTACACAGCAATGACAATTTTAGCTCCTCCCATCTCGACATATCCTTTTTCATTCTAGCCCATGTCTTAACATACTGTAATTGTTTGGAAACATTATAGAATTCATAATTGTTATAGTAAAATTCAAATATTTTACTTTTTTCAAATTGAAACCCTGTTTTTTTCATCAAAACCTTTAGATCTTTTGTAGTCATATTCTTTGTTAATATTTGTGTTTTCTGTTTGTTAACCTTAAAGCCTGGTAACATACCAAAATCATTGAGTTTATCCATAAGGGTATCTATTCCTGCAGTGGGTTTTCCAGAACTAGCATCTAATCACCAGCAAAGGGCTATAATTTATGTTTCTTTAAAAAACTTTCCCCATTTGATACAGTTATCACCAAAAAATTTTTCTTGCAAATCTCTAAACAAAACCATTCCATTCACATTGTCAAAGGCTTTTTCTGCATCCAAAAAGATTAACACAGTTGGCTTCTCATTGCGCCAATCTAGGTACCCCCACATATTTAACACATTTTTAATATTTTCTCTTAACTGTCATTTAGGCAGAAATCCACATTGGTCATGATGAACAAAATCCTGTAAAATCTTCTTTAGTCTTTTTGATTTAGTAAGTTTGTGTATTTGTGAGGAAAGTTGTTCTAATTATTTGGATAATTACAAGATGCCGCTGATGCCACCCTTTATTTATATGACCAGTGTACAACACAACACTTCTACCTTCTAGCAGAACAGAAAAACTTGTCAAGAGAGGAGCAAACTATTTTCAATTGTTTATTGCATTCAGATGCAAATCACACCTGGAAAGATTGTATAACTAAATTGATATCATAAGATATGCAAATATATTTAAGATTTACAAGATATACACATATATGAAAGATATACAAGGAATACACCAATTCAAACCATCCAAATAATTAAAAAAAGAAAAGTGATTGAAACATTATTAAACAACAAAAATGTTAAAGCAGGCAGGGGACCACCTCATTTTGCTATTCCCTTTATTTTATTGTTATGGGCCACCCCAATCTTTGCTGAGCTGTAGCAAGAGATTTCAGGGGTCTTGGCACTTAACCACAGTTTGTGTTTTCTTGGGGGTGGGGGAAGGGAACAGGGGAGTCTGCAGTGTCTTAGAAATAGGGTTTATTCACACATGTTTACACCTGAAGTCTTCAGTGGAGGTGAAGTTCATAGCATTAACATCTCAAGAGGGGTTTGTCCTTCCCAGCATCCAAAGCAGCACTCACTTTTCTCTCTGTAACAGCCTGCTCCAGCCAGCCCACATTGCAGCTATCCTACAGTCCCCACCTGGAGTTCTCCCCACTTCCTGATTCTTCTTCCCAGAATCCCCTGATCTCTTGTTTCCTCTCTTGTAAGACAACACTCCCTCTTCCTATGGTGACATCATGCACTGATCTTACCCTGGCAACCTCCCTCAGGGCCTGGCTGAGCCTTCTGTTCGGTTGACGCCTCCCCTTGGGGGACTAATGGCTGACTATCAGCAGAATTGTTTCTTCAATGTCCCACCATCACCTGGCTGGCCCCATGAGAAAGTTACTAATAGCTGTTGTTATTCCTTGCTTAGTCCAGGAATCCACAAACACTGACCCTTCTTTGAATGAAGAGATTATAAGGAGTCCCTCCTCCCCCGATTTATAACATTATTTTAATTCTTCATTTTTTTAAAAAAGAATTTCCTTAAAACTACCAACCTAACTTCAAAGGCATACCCTGCAGAATGACACAGTGGGTCAAGGGAGCAATGGGTGAGTGCATCTGGCTGTTAACCAGAAGGCTGGTGGTTTGAACCCACCAAGGGACAGCTGCGGGCCGGATCCCTATACTGCACCAGGTTGGACTTGATGCCCCTCGAGGTAACTTCCAACTCAACAATTCTATAAATCTAGGATTCTCTGTCTGCAAGGGCTTGGCAGTTTTGTGCTGCAGAACATCTGCTAGACTGTGTCCTACCATTATTGCTGACCATTTTTTAAAAGAAGAATTTCCTTAAAACTACCAACCTAACTTCAAAGGCATACCCTGCAGAATGGCATGTGCTGCAGAATGACACAATGGGTCAAGGGAGCAATGGGTGAGTGCATCTGGCTGTTAACCAGAAGGCTGGTGGTTCGGAGCTACCCAGGGACACCTGTGGGCCGGATTCCTGCACTGCAACGGGTTGGACTTGATGCCCCCTCGGGGTAACCTCCAACTTCACAATTCTATGAATCTAGGATTCTATGTCTGCAAGGTCTTTGCAGTCTTGTGCAACAGAACCTCTGCTAAACTGTGTCCTACACACCCACAGACAGACAATATTGTTCTTGCAACAGAGGTGGCAGAATTGGTAGCCATTAAGATAGTGTCTTCATTCAGCATTTTAGTTGATGTAGCATCTTGACTGATTCCTGTTTCAGTTTGGGATTAATGAAGATCAGGATAATGGCATGGCCAGAGGAATATGCAGCAACCACATGAAGCAACAAAAAATTCATCTCAATGGCTTCCATGCCATTCCAAGAGAAGAACACTGCCAACATTTCCACAAAAAAGCTAGATATGTAGAGAATGGAGAAAGAAGCCAGAGCTTTGATGGCATTCAGGTGAACTTCGGTGCTGACATCCCTCACACTCTTTCGTAAATAATTTTTGTGCCTCCACAGAGAAGTTAGCAATAAAATGGATGAGGAGAAAAATATAATGCAGGGAAAGAACTCTGGAACAACATATAGAAGCATGGAATACTTACAAAAGTCAGTAGTGTTAATTCCTGAGTTAGTGTTATTGCTTAGAAGTGATCCATATGAACTGCATTCAGACATGAATCTACTAACAATTATTGCCAAAATGGTGGTGATGATTGTAGAGAAGACCACTGTCCCCAGAAGCAGCCAAGGCATCATCCCAGGGAATCTCCGCTTCATTTGGAGGAAGAGAGGGTGGGAGAAGTTGACAATCTTTACACAGTACAAGACACTGAGCCAAGCGGCAAACCAAAGGTTAGCAGTATTAACAAATATCCAGGAGGCACTATATGCAATATATACGTTCCTCATCTGAAAAGTATCTATGAAAAAGAGGTGAAGAATTGCAGACTGTATTCCAATTGCATGAAATGTAAATCTGAACAAGCCAAGACAACTCAGGATCATGTCGGCTGGGGATAGTTTTCTTCTCCTAAACCAGTCAATGAAGTTAATGATAGCAATAAATCCATTTCCCACCATTCCAGTGAGGGTCACAGTAACCAGAAAAACTATGCAGAACCATGCAAATAAGGTAGACATCTTTCTGAGCATGAAATAAGTGTTTTCCCAGCGTAATGTTAAATATTAGCAGAGTCTGCTGCTTATGCTGCCTTGTATATGAGCAGTGGAGAGCAGAATACTTCTGCCTTCTTTCGAGACCAGAACAATTTGCAGGGAGAGGAGCAAGCTATTTTCTGTTGTTGATTTTGCTCAGATGCAAATCACACCTGGAAAGATTCTCTTCCTAAATCATGATATAGATTTTCTGCTGTCATATTTGCAAATTCGATGATGGTGCTAAATATCCTCTTTGCATCGGGCTTAAGAAGCAATGATAGATTATTCTTTTACCATTTCTATATTTTGATTAATGTTTGTTCACTAGTATTTTTATTTTTAATCCATCTGTAAACAGAGATGTTTAACAAATGATTTAATAAAATTCACTTTTTTTGTGAGGGACGTTGTTCCAATTGGTAAGAGAGATAAAGCAGGGTGTTTAATTATGAGGCCAGTAGGTGAAATATTTAGAGTTACATTTCCTTTAAAAAGTGGAAACTAGAGGAATTAAAAACAAGGAAGCTGTGCAATAGTATGTGCACCAATATGGACTTTTTCTGTGGTTTATTTCTGTAGATCATGACGTCAATAAAGTGAGATGGTGATGACAGCAACATTTGATAGAAAACTTGGAATGTCTGACCAAACACCAGCTGGATCCACTTTGAAGACCTATTCTGTGGCAGTGCAGGCAAGAAAAAGCTTTTTTCTCTGCCTCCATTGCGTCAGGAACGAGGAGTCATCTCTAAAGGACACTGGACCCATCCACCACTGATTTATAACAGCTGGCCTTGACACCAGACTTTTGGGTGGGGTGGAGAGGTTAAGAGAGAAAAATAAAATGCTTTGATGTGAATGATATTTGGACTAGGGGGAGTTGAGGGTTTAGTTATTTTGTTCATTTGTTAAGCAGGGAATCCGAGTATCGCTTTGTTTAGTATTAGAGTTTTTTATATAAATGATATTATATGAAATCCTAATGTATTATATTACCCCCCCTACTTTCCTCCCTATAGTAATATGTATTTTGTGTGTGCGTGTATGTATATATAAGATATATTACGACCCGACGTATAAGACGACCCCCGACTTTTGAGAAGATTTTCCTGGGTTAAAAAGTAGCGCTCTCTCTCTCTCTCTCTCTCTCTCTCTCTCTCTCTCTCTATATATATATATATATATATATATATTGCTGTAAGTCACTTGGAGACCTTTGGATGAGAAGTGACTAATGTCTAATAAAGAGAGGAACAAGCTTTTTTCAATTGTTTATTGCATTCAGATGCAAATCACACCTGGAAAGATTGTATTATTAAATTGATATCATAAGATATACAAAGATATCTAATATTTACAAGATATACACATATATGAAAGATATACAAGGAATACACCCATTCAAACCATCCAAATAACTAAAAAAAGAAAAGTGATTGAAACATTATTACACAACAATGTTAAAGCAGGCCGTGGTCCTCCACCTCGTTTTGCTATTCCCTTTATTTTATTGTTATGGGCCACCCCAATCTTTGCTGAGCTGTAGCAAGAGATTTCAGGGGTCTTGGCACTTAACCAGAATCTGTGTTTTCTTGGGGGTGGGGGAAGGGCACAGGGGAGTCTGCAATGTCTTAGAACTATGGTTTATTCACACATGTTTACACCTGAAGTCTTCAGTGGAGGTGGAGTTCATAGCATTAACATCTCAAGAGGGGTTTGTCCTTCCCAGCATCCAAAGCAGCACTCACTTTTCTCTCTGTAACAGCCTGCTCGAGCCAGCCAACAGTCCCCAGTCCTCAGTCTCCACCTGGAGTTCTCCCCACTTCCTGATTCCTCTTCCCAGAATCCCCTGATCTCTTGTTTCCTCTCTTGTAAGACAACACTCCCTCTTCCTATGGTGACATCATGCACTGATCTTACCCTGGCAACCTCCCTCTGGGCCTGGCTGAGCCTTCTGTCTGGTTGACGCCTCCCCTTGGGGGACTAATGGCTGACCATCAGCAGAATTGTTTCTTCAATGTCCCACCATCACCAGGCTAGCCCCATGAGAAAGTTACTAATAGCTGTTGTTATTCCTTGCTTAGTCCAGGAATCCACGAACACTGAGCCTTCTTTGAATGAAGAGATTATGAGGAGTCCCTCCTCCGCCAATTTATAACATTATTATAAATCTTCATTTTTAAAAAAAAGAATTTCCTTAAAACTACCAACCTAACTTCAAAGGCATACCCTGCAGAATGACACAGTGGGTCAAGGGAGCAATGGGTGAGTGCATCTGGCTGTTAACCAGAAGGCTGGTGGTTCGAACCCACCAAGGGACAGCTGCGGGCCGGATCCCTACACTGCACCAGGTAGGACTTGATGCCCCTCGAGGTAACTTCCAACTCAACAATTCTATGAATCTAGGATTCTCTGTCTGCAAGGGCTTGGCAGTTTTGTGCTGCAGAACATCTGCTAGACTGTGTCCTGCAAACCCATATACAGACAATATCATTCTTTAAACAGAGGAGGCAGAATTGGTAGCCTTTAAGATAGTGGCTTCATTCAGCATTTTAGTTGATGTAGCATCTTGACTGATTCCTGTTTCAGTTTGGGATTAATGAAGATCAGGATAATGGCATGGCCAGAGGAATATGCAGCAACCACATTAATAAACAAAAAATCCATCCCAATGACTTTTATCCCCATCCAAATGAAGAACCTTGCCAATATCTCCACAAAAAAGCTAGATACGTAGAGAATGGAGAAAGAAGCCAGAGCTTTGAGGGCATTCAGGTGAACTTCTGTGCTGACATCCCTCGCACTGTTTCGTAAATGATTTTTGTGCCTCCACAGAGAAGTTAGCAATAAAATGGATGAGGAGAAAAATATAATGCAGGGAAAGAACTCTGGAACAACATATAGAAGCATGGAATACTTACAAAAGTCAGTAGTCTTAATTCCTGAGTTAGTGTTATTGCTTAGAAGTGATCCATATGAACTGCATTCAGACATGAATCTACTAACAATTATTGCCTCAATGGTGGTGATGATTGTAGAGAAGACCACTGTCCCCAGAAGCAGCCAAGGCATCATCCCAGGGAATCTCCGCTTCATTTGGAGGAAGAGAGGGTGGGAGAAGTTGACAATCTTTACACAGTACAAGACACTGAGCCAAGCGGCAAACCAAAGGTTAGCAGTATTAACAAATATCCAGGAGGCACTATATGCAATATATACGTTCCTCATCTGAAAAGTATCTGTGAAAAAGAGGTGAAGAATTGCAGACTGTATTCCAATTGCATGAAATGCAAATCTGAACAAGCCAAGACAACTTAGGATCATGTCGGCTGGGGATAGTTTTCTTCTCCTAAACCAGTCAATGAAGTTAATGATAGCAATAAATCCATTTCCCACCATTCCAGTGAGGGTCACAGTAACCAGAAAAACTATGCAGAACCATGCAAATAAGGTAGACATCTTTCTGAGCATGAAATAAGTGTTTTCCCAGCGTAATGTTAAATATTAGCAGAGTCTGCTGCTTATGCTGCCTTGTATATGAGCAGTGGAGAGCAGAATACTTCTGCCTTCTTTCGAGACCAGAACAATTTGCAGGGAGAGGAGCAAGCTATTTTCTGTTGTTGATTTTGCTCAGATGCAAATCACACCTGGAAAGATTCTCTTCCTAAATCATGATATAGATTTTCTGCTGTCATATTTGCAAATTCGATGATGGTGCTAAATATCCTCTTTGCATCGGGCTTAAGAAGCAATGATAGATTATTCTTTTACCATTTCTATATTTTGATTAATGTTTGTTCACTAGTATTTTTATTTTTAATCCATCTGTAAACAGAGATGTTTAACAAATGATTTAATAAAATTCACTTTTTTTGTGAGGGACGTTGTTCCAATTGGTAAGAGAGATAAAGCAGGGTGTTTAATTATGAGGCCAGTAGGTGAAATATTTAGAGTTACATTTCCTTTAAAAGGTGGAAACTAGAGGAATTAAAAACAAGGAAGCTGTGCAATAGTATGTGCACCAATATGGACTTTTTCTGTGGTTTATTTCTGTAGATCATGACGTCAATAAAGTGAGATGGTGATGACAGCAACATTTGATAGAAAACTTGGAATGAGTCTGACCAAACACCAGCTGGATCCACTTTGAAGACCTATTCTGTGGCAGTGCAGGCAAGAAAAAGCTTTTTTCTCTGCCTCCATTGCGTCAGGAACGAGGAGTCATCTCTGAAGGACACTGGACTCATCCACCACTGATTTATAACAGCTGGCCTTGACACCAGACTTTTGGGTGGGGTGGAGAGGTTAAAGGAGAAAAATAAAATGCTTTGATGTGAATGATATTTGGACTAGGGGGAGTTGAGGGTTTAGTTATTTTGTTTATTTGTAAAGCAGGGAATCCGAGTATCGCTTTGTTTATTATTAGAGTTTTTTATATAAATGATATTATATGAAATCCTAATGTATTATATTATTCCCCCTACTTTCCTCTCTTTTGTAATATGTACAGTCATACCTCTGTTTAAGTACACTTCGGTTTGAGTACTTTCAGTTTAAGTACTCCGCGGACCCGTTTGGAACGGATTAATCCACTTTCCATTACTTTCAATGGGAAAGTTCACTTCAGGTTAAGTACGCTTCAGGTTGAGTATGGACTTCCAGAACCAATTACACTCATACTTCGGGTTAAGTACGCTTCAGGTTGAGTACTCCGCAGACCCGTCTGGAACAGATTAATCCACTTTCCATTACTTTTTTTTTTAAATAGATATTTATTGATTTTCACAGTAAAAAAGGGATTACAGAAAATTGAAAGGGGTGGGGGAGATATGAATACAAAAAAGCAAAAATTCAAGAATCAAGAAAACAAAAAGAAAACCACAAAGTAGAAAAAGTAAAAAACTGTATCACTTATCTTTATCACAGTGTATATTCTCAAGCACGCTTCCAATTTAGCAAATTCTACCTCTAAATATTCACTTTTAATACTAAATTTCTTATTTTCTATTCTAGAATAACCTCTTTTACCTAATCCACAGATTATTTACCACTTGATTTCTATTCTTAAAATATTACTTTAGCATAATTTTTTAAATATAATTTAAAATCTTTCCACTCTTCTTCAATTGCTTGTTCTCCCTGGTTGCGGATTCGTCCGGTCATCTCTGCCAGTTCCATGAATTCCATCATCTTCATCTGCCATTCATCAATCGTTGGTAACGTTTGCTGCTTCCAGTATTTAGCAATCAAAAGTCTCGCTGCTGCGGTGGCATACATAAAGAACGATACTTTTCTCTTAGGAATTTCCTTCCCTACAATGCCCACTAGGAATGCCTCTGGTTTCTTCACAAATGTGCCTTTTAGCACTTTCTTAAGTTCGTTATAAATCTTATTCCAGAAGTCATTCACCAGTGGACATGTCCACCACATGTGATAAAATGAGCCTATTTCTTTCTTGCATTTCCAACATTTATTATCATTGTTGTGGTAAATCTTTTCATTATATTCTCCTTTAATAAGCTACACGCAGTAAACTTAATATTTTCCTTCCACAACTTCTCCCAATCCTCTATCATAATATTATGTCCCACATCCTTTGCCCACAAAATCATAGCATTTTTAGTTTGTTCATCTTTTGTATGCCATTCTAGCAGCAATTTATACATTCTCGAAAGTATTTTCGTCTTAGGTTCTAACAATTCTGTTTCCACCTTTGACCTCTCAATTTGAAAACCAATTTCTCTATCCATTTTAAACGCTTCATTTATCTGATGGTATTGGAGCCAATCATCCAGTTTACCTTTCAACTCCTCGTATGTTTTTAATTTAAATTGGTCTCCATCTTGAATCAATAAATCTCTATATTTCAACCAACCGGTCTCCATATTTAATCTTTTACGAACCTTGGCCTCCAAAGGCGAGAGCCAATTTGGCGTTTTTCTTTCTAATAAATCTTTATATCTGGACAAAACCTTGAACAATGAATTTCTAACAATGTGTCTTTTAAAGCTTCCATGGGCTTTAACCTTATCATACCACACGTATGCATGCCAACCATGAACATTATCATAAGTCCAAAATATCAGCGTTTTCCAATGTAAACCACTCTTTCAACCAGCAAAAGGCAGCTGCTTCATAATAGATTTTAAAATCAGGTAGAGAGAAGCCTCCTCTTTGTTTATCATCAGTCAATATCTTATATTTAATTCTTGGCTTCTTCCCTTGCCATATAAATTTTGATAGCACCTTTTGCCATTCTTTAAAACAACTCAACTTTTCGATTATTGGTAATGGTTGAAATAAAAACAGCATCTTTGGCAATACATTCATCTTAATCGTTGCTATACGGCCCAACAAAGACAATTTCAGGTTGGTCCATATTTCTAAATCCTTCTTAACTTCATTCCATAATTTCACATAATTGTCCTTAAACAAATTTAAATTTTTTGCAGTCATATACACACCAAGGTATTTCACTTTTTAAACAAAAGATAAACCAGTTGTTTCTTGCAATTTCTCTCTCTCTTCCTTATTCAAATTTTTATCTAATACTTTAGTTTTTTATTTATTCAGTTTGAAACCTGCTACCCTTCCAAACTCTTGAATAACTTCCAGAGCCCTCTGTACACTGGACTCTGGATCTTGTAAAGTTAACACCAAATCATCAGCAAAGGCTTTAAGTTTATATTGTCTCTTCCCTACAGTTACACCTTTTATTTCATCATCTTTTCTAATCCTGTCAAGCAAGACTTCCAGGACCGATATAAAAAGCAAAGGAGAGAGAGGGCACCCTTGTCTTGTACCTTTCTCAATTCTAATCTCATCTGACACCATATTATTCACGATTATCTTGGCTTTTCGGTCTGAATAGATTGCTTTTACTCCATTCAAAAATCCACTGCCCATTCCCATTTTTTCTAAATTTCTTTTTAAAAATAGCCAAGAAATATTATCAAACGCCTTTTCCGCATCTATAAACATAAAGATGGCTTTTTTTGTTTATCTTCTGCTCCAGCATTTCCAGAATGTCGACTATATCCCTAATATTGTCTTTCAAATGCCTCCCCGGAAGGAAGCCGGCTTGATCTTGATGAATAAAATCTTTCAAAACCCTTTTCAATCTGGAGGCTAAAATATTTGCAAAAATTTTATAATCCACATTAAGTAATGATATTGGGCGATAGTTCTTAACTTGCGTTCTATCCGTATCCGGTTTTGGTATCAGAGTGATATAAGCCTCTTTCCAAGATTCGGGGGCCTCTCCTCCATTCAAAATTTCATTGCATAAATCTTTCAAAGGTTGTACTAACCAGTCTTTCATTGTCTTATAATATGCATCTGTCAAGCCATCCGGTCCTGGGGTCTTGCCCGACTGCATTTGTTGTATAGCATATTCCACTTCTTGCGTTGATATCTGTTGGGAAAGTAGAGATTTATTCTCTTCTGGGATTCTATGTAACCCAAATTTGTCCAAAAATTGCTCCACTTCCTCTTTATTTTGATTTTTTTGTTTGTACAATTGTTTAAAATATTTCTGAAAAGATTTTTGTATCTCTGTTGGGTGTTCCAGATGCTTTCCATCTTCCACTAAACTTACAATAGTGTTCAATTTCTGCCTCTTCTTCAATTGCCATGCCAGTAACTTTCCACATTTATTTGCTGACTCAAAGGATTTCTGTTTCATCCATTTAATTTTGGATTCGATTTCTTGATTCATCAGTTTAGAAAATTGAACTTGCAATGCCTTAATATCTTTCTGGACCTGTTGATTTTTAGGGTTTTCCCTCAATTTCTTTTCTTTTTCTTTCATTTGATTTAAAATCTTTTCTTTATTCGCATTAGATTCTTTTTTCTTTATTACATTCTGTTGAATTAGAAATCCTCTCATCACTGCTTTACTGGCATCCCAACCACTTTCCATTACTTTCAATGGGAAAGTTCACTTCAGGTTAAGTACAGACTTAACCTGAACCAATTGTGTACTTAAACCGAGGTACCACTGTATTTGTGTGTGTGTGTGTGTGTGTGTGTGTGTGTGTGTATTGCTGTAAGTCACTTGGAGACCTTTGGATGAGAAGTGACTAATGTCTAATAAATGAATGAAATGAATTAATGCTTCGAGTGGTCAGGGGCCTTTTAACCTCTTGCCCACCTGTGGAGAATTTAGACTAAATTATGGCACACGGTGAACAATCTGTTCTGACTTGGACGCTATTGTTGAAATTATTTTTAATGTTACATTAAGTGCCATATTTTACTTGCATTGTATTCAAGAATGTAGGCAGTATTTTCCCAGATGGCTGGTGTTTGTCCACTTAAGGCTGTGGCACCCTACCTTGGTTTATGTCTGGATCACAAGTTAAATCAGAAGGCAGTGGTGAGAGAAGTTATATGCATTTGCTGGCATTCATATATACAGATGGAGCTGCTTGCATCACACAGACACACATAGAATGGCATGTGGTGCTTGGTCATTGAGTGCTGGCTGGTATGCGGCAAGAGGAAGAGGGAGAAATAATATTTGGATTTTATTTTTAGTTGGAAAGCAACTATTTAGTACAAGAGGTTTAAAGGCTCACACTGGGACCAGAGTGAGACAGAAACCAATGTCTCTTTTGTAATGTAAACATTTAAAACTAAGTCTTACAAGTACTGCAAAGCCTTTTTATTACTTGTGTTAAAGAAATTTTATTTCTGTACAAGAGTCAGATCAAAGATCTTCTGCTGGCACTATAACTAACAGCAATAGGTGATACAGATCCACCGGGTGTACCTTGGGCCTCTGCTTGTCCAGTGCTAATGGATACTTTCCAATATGACAGGATCATTGGACTTGTGAGATCTATTACACGTGTGCTAGACCCTTGCCCTTTGTGACTCATCGAAAGGGCCAGCAGGGGACTGGCTGAGTGGGTGAAGGGAGTGGTCAGTGCTTCCTCCCCCTCTACCCCAATAGAGTTTATTAAAGCCTAAAATAAAAGATAAAAGAAAGTAAGATAAATAAATACAAATACAAAGGAAGAAAAAGAATAAAGCAGAAAGACAAGGAAGGGAGGGTTTCAGAATAATAGAATCATAGAAGGGACTCTGGGTAAATCTACACTTGTAGTTTATAAAGTTGAAATGTGTTATTAAAATGTGACACCAGAGTGCAAACCACTGACAAAGGGATATTGCCATTGAACATTATAGAACGTTCAATTTAATAACGGTGAGGAGGAGGAGGAGGAGAAGAAGAAAGAAGAAGAAGAAGAAGGAGAAGGAGAAGGAGAAGGAGAATAAGAGGAGGAGGAGGAGTTTGGATTTGATATCCCGCTTTATCACTAATCGAAGGAGTCTCAAAGCAGCTAACATTCTCCTTTCCCTTCCTCCCCCACAACAAACACTCTGTGAGGTGAGTGGGGCTGAGAGATTTCAGAGAAGTGTGATTAGCCCAAGGTCACCTAGCAGCTGCATGTGGAGGAGCGGAGACACAAACCCGGTTCCCCAGATTATGAGTCTACCGCTCTTAACCACTACACCACACTGGCTCTCAATGTAGATCAATGTAGATCCAGCGTCTGTCAGCTATAGTTTAAAAATTATTGAAAACATTTGCTCCAAGGTAACACCCAACTATTCTACTTTATATAAACCAGTATTTTCTTCACTCCCCAAGCCCAGATGTGGAAAGTTCAGTTCAGTTTTTTTACAGCAAAAGCCAGCAATACAAAGTACCATAATTCCAAACAAAAAACCAGCAATAACATCACCAGAAGCAGAACAGTTACATGAAAGGAATTCGCAATGTATTATTCAATAGAAGAGATTTACGTTCTTAATAGCTAAAGCGCAGAATTTGGCCACATCATATGATATTGGACTTGAGGAATCTTCTAGAAGAAATTTTCGTAAGATTTCGGAGGAGAGTTCCTTCCAAATACTATTGTAAGGGTATAAATTTTGATAAAAGGGGTAAAATAAGTCGAGCTCGTTCTTCACTATAAAATTCACAGAATAAAAGGATGTGAGTGACAGATTCTACCTTATTGGACATGCAAGGGCAAAGGCGCTCATGAATTCGTACCCGCATTGCCTCAAAACGGGCTCTAGAAAAGGCCCATCTATAGGCTTCGTTAGTGATGTTAGATAAGTATGGGGCAGCTGCAAAGTTAGGCCACGAGTTTAGACATCTGTAATTCTCTGGGAGTAAGTCATCTTCTTGCTGTAATTCAACATCGTGAAGTCTCTGAGTAATAATTATTTTCATGCAAAAAGTCCACAAAGCGTTTCCAGTCATTAATATCAATAATGATTTTTCTCTAGTTAAACATGTTAACTTTGCCATCTCAGCCAAATCCAGGAATTTCAGCAGCCATTCCTCCATAGTAGGTGTCGGGGACTAGACTGAGGGAGACGAGACTGAGGAGGAATGGTGGAGACGGCCCCCCTCCTCCTGAACTTCCCAGAGAACAGGAAGGCAGTATTGAATTATAACAGTGGTTTTAGGAAGGTCACAGCGCAGACAGGTGAACAGAAGAGTTGGGAGGTGTTGGGAGAAGAGAAGGGGGAGCCAGAGCAGCCAGCCAGGGCCGTCTTACCCATAGGCGCTAGGGGTGCAGGACACCCAGGCGATGGGCTCTCAGGGGTGCCAGGCCAAGAGTCTGGGGCCGGAGAGTTGAGTCTGGGGAAGAGCCCACCTGTCGGTCAGAGCACCGCGGTGGGCTCTTCTGCTGGGGGAGGCTCTGTGCCATGAGTTTGGGGGCGAGCGAGCCAGCGAGGTTCTGAAGCGGCCGGCCGGTTCCACCCTCCTGCATGCCTGGGCTTGGCGTAGGGCCATGGAGAGGCGTGCCCAGCACACACTGCTTACACCATGAGGCACCTGGCTTCACTCAGTCACCGACGCCTCGGGCTGGTTTATTGTGCTGGTTCTTCTGCTGCTTGCGTTGGTTGCCCATGCCCCAAGGCGCCCGACAGCTCTGGGGAACCTTTCTTTTAAAAAGGTGAACAGTCTCGGGGTTCCCTGCCTAAAAAAAGGTTGACAACTTTGGACAACCTGGGGGGGGGGGCGCCGGGCAGATCTTTGCACCCTAGTGCCCCATATGCTTAAGACAGCCCTACAGCCAACTGACATGTTATCACTGGAGAGCATTTCTGAGCTACCTTCTCCCAGAACACACTGTGCGTCGAAAATTTAAGAACAAAGGACTCAGAGACAGTTAGCCCCTGGTGGCCACCATAAGGGGAAGTGCTTTTTCTAGGAAGGGAGAGGGGTGGAGCTCAGTTGGAGCAACTCTATTTTTAGGAAGGCTGCATTCTTTTGTCATTCTCTGTGAATTATTGAATAAATGGCTTGGTAAGAACTCGTCTCTCTGATTCTGGGCTGCCCCGTGGGAGGGAAATGATTTCCCCGAAGCCTGACAGTAGGTGATGACGAATCTTGCCATCTTTAGGTATATAAACACCTTTATACATTCTAAATAATTTTGTAGGAGTTGAATACCAACGATATGTCATTTTATAAAAATTCTGTTTAAGATCATGATGTAGTTTAATTTTTAACCCTTTAGCCCACATATGTTCCCACTGTTCCATCTCTACAGTGGTAACTCGGGTTACAGACACTTCAGGTTACAGAAATCGTGCGGCAGCGGCACGGCAGCAGTGGGAGGCCCCATTAGCTAAAGTGGTACCTCAGGTTAAGAACAGTTTCAGGTTAAGAACAGACCTCCAGAATGAATTAAGTTCTTAACCCGAGGTACCACTGTATATTTTAACCATTTTTTGCCCATTTAATATACATTCTTTGAGTTGTTCTTCTTGCATTTCAAATTTCAACAAATTTGAACATGTTCATCAATTAGTCTCGTATGGACTGCCGGTGGGGTCCATTCTGTCCATGGGATGGGAAAGGTCGAAAAAGCTAATTAAGGAAAGAATCTCGGATATTGATCGACAAAACAACTTAACCCGACTTTCCTTAATACATAGACAACTGTACGAGCATCGATCAAATTATCTAGCTAATTATTTAAAAACGTTAGAAAACCCGAGATATCGGTGGGCCTTCACTAGGGCTCGTTTCAATGCTCTACCCTCGGCGTTGTTAACTGGTAGATATCTCCAGATTCCGGTAGATCAGAGACTATGTCCTTGTGATAACAAGGAGATTGAATCTATAAGTCATGTCCTCCTCCATTGCACATTGTATCGAGACATGAGGAAGGAGATAATTGATCCCTTGTTAAAAAACTTACCAGGCCGCTCAACAGAAACGCTTACTAGATACCTACTAGCGGATTTTAATCCAGAGTGCACTAAGAATGACCGCTTCCCCAACATAAAGGGGAGGCGCATTTTGCGCAGTCGCGCGCAGCCCCCCTTGGGAACCCTAGGGCAGACCTGGAAGTTTGGAGGCTGGCACTGCCTACCTGAGGCTGGAGGCTGGAGTCACCGCCCACTCCATCAGCCGACCAATCCGGCCGAAGGGGGCGTGCCAGGGGGATTGGCCAGGTAGGATCAGGTAGGCTTACCTGCACACAAAGAAGAGGGGCCATTCCTGGGAAGCAGCCGACGGATTCAGAGCTTTAGAGCTTTGCTTTGAGTTAGAGCTCTGGGGGCCTTTGTTAGCTTCGCTGGACGCCGGTTCAAGGTAAGTTCAGGGCCTTTGTTTAGGCCCATTTTAACATTTTGAAATTTGTTTCCCCCCCCCACCCACCTGAATTTAGGGCCCATCGACCCTGGAGGGAGGAGGGTGGTGGGCATCGTGGGCCCCCTGGCTGGATTCTGGCCCCCCCATGCAATATCGGGCCTACTGGCCTCTGGGGGGTGGCAGGCGCCTTAAGGAGCTCCAGGTGCTTCCCAGGCCCGGCGGGAGGCTTCGGCCTACCTAGGCGGCCTCCCAGTCACGTTGGAATCCATTGTGTTCTGCATGTGCGGGGTTCAAATCCCACCCTCGTCGGCCTTTTAACCCTGCATCGCGGGGGGGGGAGGGCTCTGCCATCGCGGGCGGCATCGCCACCTCCCCCAGGACTGTTTTCCGCCGGCGGGGGCCTCGGAGGCCTCCCGCTGATCCCCTGCGACGCCGGCCCCTGCCGGGCCGCGTGGGGGGGCGCGCCGCCATCTCGGGCGGCCTCCCCACCCCCCTGAAGTTTTTTCAGCGGCGGGGGGCCTAGGAGGCCTCCCGCCGATCCCCTGCGACTCCGGCTGCTGCCGGGTCGCGTGGGGGGGCCGCCATTTCGGGCGGCTTTGCCACCCCCCCTGAAGTTTATTGCAGCGGCGGGGGCCTCGGAGGCCTCCCGCCATTCTCTTGCGACTCCGGCTGCTGCCGGGTCGCGTGGGGGGGCGCCGCCATTCGGGACGGCCTTGCCACCCCCCCTGGAGGCTTTTTGTGGCGGCGGGGGGCCTAGGAGGCCTCCCGCCGATTCCCCGCGACTCCGGCTGCTGCCGGGTCGCGTGGGGGGGCGCCATTCGGGACGGCCTCGCCACCCCCCTGGAGGCTTTTTGTGGCGGCGGGGGGGCCTAGGAGGCCTCCCGCCGATTCCCCACGACTCCGGCTGCTGCCGGGTCGCGGGGGGGCGCCATTTCGGGCGGCTTTGCCACCCCCCCTGAAGTTTCTTGCAGCGGCGGGGCCTCAGAGGCCTCCCGACGATTCCTCGCGACTCCGGCTGCAGCCGGGTCGCGTGGGGGGGTCGCCGCCATTTGGGACGGCCTCGCCACTCCCCCTGGAGGCTTTTTGTGGCGGCGGGGGCCTCTGAGGCCTCCCGCCGATTATTTGCGACTCCGGCTCCTGCCGGGTCGCGTGGGGGGGCGCCGCCATTTTGGGCGGCCTCGCCCCCCCCCTGGAGTTTTTCGGCGGCAGAAGGTGCAGCGGAGGCCTCCCGCCAATTCCTTGCGACTCCGGCTGCTGCCGGGTCGCGTTGGGGGGTGATGCTGCCACCGTGGAGGGCCACGCCCCCCCCCAGAGTCTTCTTTTTGGCGGCGGGGGCTTCGGAAGGCCTCCTGCCTGTTCCTGGGGCCCTGGCATGCAGGGCTGCATGGGGGAGGGGCGCCGCCATTGCGGGCGGCCTAGCACGCAGCAGGGCACCTAAGGGCACCAGGCACCTTGGCAGCGGCCATCTTGGGGGTGGCCGCATGGCGGCGGCCATCTTGGGGGCGCCCGCACGGCAGCAGCTGGTCGAATGGCGTCAACCTGGTGCTGGACACTAGTTCACGCATGCCCGCATGCGCACAGCGGCTTACACGTACGATTAACCCTTGCATTATTTGTCTTTTGCAGCTTTGGTAGCGTTGCTTGTTGCGACTCAGTTCTTGCTTTCTTACCCTGTCTAATCTAGTTTGCTTGGATCAATTTCACTACCCCACTCCAACTGCTAGCTGATTGTGATACCACTCGGTGCTTATAGCCTACATCATGCCCCCCAAGCGCCAAGTCTCCCCACCCGTCACCAGAAGGGGCACCGTGAGGCATGACCCCCGCAAGCCGGTAAAGGCTCAGGCTGCCGCAAAAAGCAAAGGGCGCAAGGCGGGGAAAGTACGTAACAAGCCTCCCAGTGCCCCTAAGGGTAAAAAAGCCGCTGGGGGCAAAAAGGCGGCCGCCAAAACAACCCACAGGGAGAGCCCCTCCCCCTCACGCTCATCACGTGGGGGCAGTAATTCTAGATCAGAGCGTGAGGACAGCCAGGAGCGGACCATCGCCCGGCTCAGAAGGCGCCTCCGTAGATACGAGTCGCGGGGGAGTTCGGTGTCACCCTACCGTAGCAAGGGAAGCTACAGCAGTGGTTCACCTGACCGCCGAGCCCGCAAGGACCGATCGGTTTCGCCGGCCTCATCCCCCAGACGTAGAGGTAGGTCCCCCTGCCGTAGTTCTTTCGATAGGTGGGCGAGTGACAAGAGCCCCGAGTCGCGCAGTTCATGCCACCACGAGTCGCACAGAACATCTCGCCACGGATCACACGGGACATGCCACCACGAGAGTCGCCGGCATGGATGCAGGAGAAGGGGACGCAAGTGCAAGAGGGATTCCTCTGGATCTTCCACATCCTCAGGTAGGTCCAGTTCTTGTGACAGTGGGCATGGGCGGCGCATCAAAGGTTATTGGGTCACAGGCCCACATTCCCCGGGGCTACCGCAATGGGTCTGGCGCCGCCGCAATCGGAGGCACAGGCGTGAACATGGTGCCATCGCCCCATGCGGGGAGGAGGGCATTGACTCCGCTGGTAATATCAGAGAGTCCAACTTTGAGCGTACGGATGACCCCCCCTGGCATACGCCTCAATTGGAAGCTCAGGGAGAAGATCCTCAATGGGGAGTTTGTAGACCTCTTCTCCCTCCTGTCCCCGGCCTCTTCCACTAGTCAGAAATATAAGTCATCTGAGCAGCGGAGAAAGGATGAAAAGGTGACCATTGAGCGTACGTTCCGCAACTGGCTCACGGGATTTACCACTTATGCAGGGATAGTATCAGCAGCTTATCCTGATAGAGCCTGGCACCTGTACAATTACCTGCTCATCATCCTGAACGCGGAAGCCAAGGCAGGGGAGAAGGCGGCGCTCGCCTATGATCATTCTTTCAGGGAGCGAGCAGCCCAGGACCCCACCTTCAGGTGGGACGTCCAGGAAAGCAAGGCGTGGTCAGAGCTTGTCGCCCCATACTTCGAGAAACAGCCAGGGTACGATAGGCAGCAGAAGCAGGTTGCTAAGGCTACAAAGAGAACCTGCTGGGAATTTAACAATGGGGCCTGCTTCAGGGAAAAATGCCGTTATGCCCATGAATGTGAGCGCTGTGCTGGTACCCACCCTATCAGTAAATGCTACAAAGGGAAGCGGCCTTTTCGTGGCCCGCGTGGCCCGGGTTCAGGCGCATCCCAGGCAAGACATGGGGCTGGAGCATCATCCGGTTCCTCTGGGTCTCAGCCTGCAAGGGACTCTTCCCGCAAATAACCATATCTTTTCCCTAGCCCCCTCCCCTATCTCTCTTCCAGCCATGCTGCCATTCCTGCGTGAATACCCCAACAGAGAGGCAGCAGAATACATTGAGGAGGGCTTTAGAGATGGCTTTAGAATACCTGTGCAAGGCACACCTTCATGCTCAGTTGCACCCAATCAGAAATCAGTACGTGAGATGCCACACATCGCGGAAAGGAAAATTGGCAAGGAACGCCAGCTGGGCCGTGTGGCAGGCCCATTCACCGAGCCTCCATTTCCTAACCTTATAGTATCACCTCTGGGCATCGTCCCCAAGAAGGTCCCTGGTGAGTTCCGCTTGATACATAATCTATCCTACCCGAAAGGAGGCTCGGTGAATGATGCCATTCCACGTGAGCAATGTTCCGTGCATTACGCGTCCCTCGACCATGCTATCAAGCTGGTGAGGGAATGCGGCCCAGGTGCACTCATGGCAAAATGTGACATTGAATCGGCTTTCCGACTGCTTCCAGTGCACCCACATGATTTCAGGTTCCTAGGTTTCAAATTCCAGGACATGTGGTACTTTGACAAAGCCATGCCCATGGGATGCTCCATAGCGTGTGCCGCCTTTGAAACATTCAGCACATTCGTGGAATGGGCCATGAAACAGAGGTCAGGTTCCCATTGCATCTCGCATTATTTGGATGACTACTTTATTGTCCGCCCTGCAGGGTCTGACGCATGCGCCAGAGCATTGGCCTGCTTCGAACAGCTGGCAGCCGAGTTCGGCATCCCGCTGGCAGCCGACAAGACGGAGGGCCTGACTACGGTCATATCATATCTGGGCATTGAATTAGACTCCATTAACCAAACTTCCCGACTGCCGCAGGCCAAGCTCCAGACCCTAAGGGAAATGATTAGCGCTATGCTCCTCAAAGAAAAGACAACAGTAAGGGAGGTACAGGTACTGTTAGGGCACCTTAATTTTGCATGCAGGGTCATTGCACCTGGCCGTGCCTTCTGTGCCCGCTTAAATCGCCTCCTGGCAGGCGGCAGGGCCCGGCATCACCACATTAGGCTCACAAAAGTGATAAAGGAGAATCTAAACACATGGCTGACCTTCCTAAAATGTTATAACGGGGTGTCATTCTGGCAATCTTGGCTGCAGCCAAAGGAGGAGTTCCAGATACATTCGGACGCATCGGGTCGCTGTGGCTTTGGCGTCTACTTCAGGGGCCACTGGTGTGCACAACCATGGCCAGCATCGTGGCATGCAGCAGGTATCACACGTGATTTAACATTTCTTGAGTTCTTTCCAATTCTGGTAGCTCTGCGCATATGGGGGTCCCACCTCAAGGACACCAGGGTCTGCTTCTGGTCAGACAACCAGGCTGTGGTCCGGATCATTGCAAAGCAGTCCGCGAAGTCAGACAGGGTGATTCGTATACTACATCTCTTCGTGCTGGAATGCCTCAGAGGTAACATCTCCTTTTCAGCCAGGTTTATTCCAGGCCTTAATAATGAGATTGCGGATGCTTTGTCTCGTTTTCAGATGGAGCGCTTCCGAGAACTAGCGCCCGAGGCCGATCAGCTCCCAGAGACTTTTCCGGGGGAGCTGTGGAAGGTTGGAGAGCCGAAGTGATGTCAGGGATACTGAGTGCCCTTGCTCCATCAACGCTGCAGTCCTATACCAGAGCCTGGTCACAGTTTGAGCAGTTCAGAGCTAAGTGTGATCCGCGGCTCAGTCACGCGCCCAGGGAGTCTGAGGTTTTGAAATATTTAGTGCACCTCAAGAGGGGAGGCATGGCCATCAAAACAATTCGGATCCACAAGGCTGCAATCTCCTATTTCTGTAACTGCTCGCAGCACCCAGATCCATGCGACACTTTCCGAGTTAGGAAACTGATAGCAGGATGGCACCGCACACACCCTCCCAGTCCTGATAGGAGAAGGCCAATCACCTTAGAGACCCTCAGTCAGATCTGGGATGTGCTCCCTCGTATATGCTGGTCCAAGCACGAGGTTAGGCTTTTTAGGGCAGCCTTCTCTCTGGCATATTTCGGTGCCCTTAGGCTGGGGGAATGCGTCTGCGACAAAAAATCATCCCAACTCAGGGGGCTGACCTTGAAGGACGTCAGCCTAGATGGCCACAGGGTGCTTGTTAGAATAAGGGCCTCTAAAACTGACCAGCTGGGAAAAGGTGCCACCCTTACCCTGACACGCTCCACAGAAGGTGGGCCCTGTCCGGTATCGGACATACAGAAATATATCAGGGTGCGCCCGCACGGGCCAGGCCCCCTGCTAATACACTCCACAGGCCGCCCCCTGACACGCACGCAGTTCACCGCGGTCCTGCGGAAGGCCATCCAGGCCTGCGGGGGCGACCCTGCCCACTACTCCGGTCATTCCTTCCGCATAGGGGCAGCCACTACAGCGGCGGCAAGTGGGTTTCCCCCGGAGAGCATAAAGGCATTGGGCCGCTGGCGCTCAGCAGCATTTAAGGGGTATATCCGGTAAAGGCAACGGGTTCTGACAGCTTCTGTATGATGATTTATTTCAGGTACACACCCCAAGCGCATCTGGATCTTCGGCCATAGCATTGTATACTGGGCAGCGGTCCGTGCCTCCTCGGTTCTAGCCGATGAACACCTGGGCCTTCAACCGAAGATCAGCCTCACTTGGTTTGGTCACCGCGGAATGTGCTGGGATGCGCTCATGCCCTGGCTGCGTCACAAACTCACACTCCGCCAACCACCAGACGCGCTGGTCATCCACCTTGGCGAGAATGACCTGGTTGCGCGCAAGAGCATCGTCTTGATAAAAGCGGCAATTTCAGACCTGGAATGCCTTCAGGCAGCGTACCCTAGCGTTACCATATTCTGGTCAGAACTCCTCCCACGCCTATAATGGCGCAATAACACCGCCCATGTCAGACTTAACTACGCTGTTGAAAAAATCAATAGGGCACTGCGCACAGCACTCACGCGCATTGGAGGTCAAGTTGTGAAGCATCCCAGCATCAAAATTTACAGGAAGGAACTATTCAGGCATGACGGTGTTCACCTCACAGCCACAGGTTGCGACCTCTGGCTGAGCGACATAAGACACAGCCTCCTGGAATGGCTGGCGGTTTCTGGGGCGGTTCAGGTGTAGGTAGTCTTGGCGGCGAGACCCCAATTTGTGGTCTCGGGTGGCGGATGCAGGCCTTGGGCGGAATCCTTTAGTCATTTACACAAAGGGGAGGGGCGTGGGGGCGGTGACCCCCCGCCCTATTGCGGCGGCGATAACAGGGTTCCCGTAATCGGGCATCAAGGGGGGGGCATTTGGCGATGCCACTTGGCTGGTTATTGCCCTCCCCCTCCAGCGGCGGCGATCCGGGGGGCGGGCTATCTGCTTGAACATATGTTCTCCAGAGTTAGCCCAACCCCCACTCATGCTGGACAACCCTGAAGATCACCCCACCCCCTGCGGGGGGCTGGGAGGGATATACGCCCAATGCCTGCGCCAAGGTCTTCCTACATCTGAATTTTAATAAAGTTGTGGCCAATTTTTAATCCCATAAATACGTAGTCCTGTGTCATTATTCCACTCGGGGCTGCCCTGGGGGGCTGGGGGGACTCTGCCTGACTGCGCAATGTAGCTAAATTCTGTTACTACGCGTCAAGACTAAGACACGCCGTGACATCAACCAATAACAATGATAAAGCTGCCTATTAATTCGCAGCGAATAATAGTTAAAGGGAACTATCCCTCATTAAATTTTAACCCAAATTTAACTTAAAATAGGATTATGAAACAGTATGGTTCAAAGATGATATTCAAGATCTATTTTATGTATTATTGGTTTTCTTTTTCTTTTTTGCTGGTCTATGACCGTAATAAAGATATTATTATTATATTATTAACATGTTCATCTGTACACAGTTGTATTTCAAAATCTTTCTTTGTTCTATACCAGACGTTTTTTAAATCCAACTTATATCTCTCTACTAGATGCGAAAACCACTCAAATCTACAACCTTCTGCTGTTAACTGTTCCCTGGTTTCAATTTTTGATTGATTGAATTTGTATACTGCTCTATACCCACAGGTCTCAGGACAGTCACAATACAAAATCACAATATAAAACCACAAAATACATAAGTTTGTAATCTCCTGGATGCAACTGTAATAACTTGATAGGTCAACCATTTATCTTTGCCTGCCACTTCATTTCTATAGAGAGCTTCCTGTGGTGAAATCCATTAAGGTGTCTTTGGGCATTGTACCACAAAGAAACATGCCATCTGAACCTTAAATTATACCCTTCTAATTCCAAAAGTCTCTTGTTTCTAAATGTCACCCACTCCTTCAACCACACTAAATAACAAGCTGCTAAATACAATTTCAAATCAGTTGTCCCCATTCCTTTGCATTTTGCAATACTATAAATTTAACTCATGGTTCCGCCACCCATGCCATAAAAGCTTGGATAATTATTTTTGTGATTGTTCAAATAGTAAATCTGTAGCCAAAGTAGGTATTGTTTGAAACCAGAATATCGTTCTAGGCTAAGCATTCATCTTTATCACTGAGACTCTACCCAGCAATGACAATTTTAGCTCCTCCCATCTTGACATATCCTTTTTCATTCTAGTCCATGTCTTAACATACTGTAATTGTTTGGAAACATCATAGAATCCATAGCTGTTATAGTAAAATTCAAATATTTTACTTTTTTCATATTGAAACCCTGTTTTTTTCATCAAAACCTTTAGATCTTTTGTAGTCATATTCTTTGTTAACATTTGTGTTTTCTGGTAGTTAACCTTAAAGACTGGTAACATACCAAAATCATTGAGTTTATCCATAAGAGTATCTATTCCTGTAGTGGGTTTTCCAGAACTAGCATCAAATCACCCGCAAAGGGCTATAATTTATGTTTCTTTAAAAAACTTTCCCCATTTGATACAGTTATCACCAAAATTCATTTCTTGCAAATCTCTAAACAAAACCATTCCGTTCACACTGTCAAAGGCTTTTTCTGCATCCAAAAAGATTAACACAGTTGGCTTCTCATTGCACCAATCTAGGTACCCCCACATATTTAACACATTTCTAATATTATCTCTTAACTGTCTTTTAGGCAGAAATCCACATTAGTCATGATGGACAAAATCCTGTAAAATCTTCTTTAGTCTTTTTGATTTAGTAAGTTTGTGTATTTGTGAGGAAAGTTGTTCTAATTATTTGGATAATTACAAGATGCCGCTGATGCTGCCCTTTATTTATATGACCAGTGTACAACACAATACTACCTTCTAGCCAGAACAAAAAAACTTGTCAAGAGAGGAGCAAGCTTTGTTCAATTGTTTATTGCATTCAGATGCAAATCACACCTGGAAAGATTGTATAATTAAATTGATATCATAAGATATACAAAGATATTTAAGATTTACAAGATATACACATATATGAAAGATGTACAAGGAATACACCAATTCAAACCATCCAAATAATTAAAAAAAGAAAAGGGATTGAAACATTATTAAACAACAGAAATGTTAAATCAGGCACGGGACCACCTCGTTTTGCTATTCCCTTTATTTTATTGTTATGGGCCGCCCCAATCTTTGCTGAGCTGTAGCCTGTGTTTTCTTGGGGGTGGGGGAAGGGCACAGGGAAGTCTGCAATGTCTTAGAACAGGGGTGGCCAACTCCCAAGAGACTGTGATCTACTTTCAGAATTAAAATCTGGCGGTGATCTGCCCCCATTTTTTTGGGTTCGGCTCAAAGTTGTTGAGCTTTTTTTTAGGGAGAAGGAAAGGGGGGTGACCAGATTTGGTAACCTTTTTGGGGGGAGCACTGCCCAAATACTTTTCTTACGGGGGACAACAGAAACTTTTAGAGCTTTCTTGGGAGAGAGTTGCATAAAAGCACTCACAAAACTGTACACCGCACAAACTCCTTTACCCACTCCATTAACCTACCTATCAAGATTTCTTAAAAAAATACATGCCTTCATCCATTGTTAGTGTGAAACCTGCATCACCATTTTGGTAACCAACTGTTCGATATCAGGCGAGTACTGTGTCAGGGCCAGCTGCAGGAAATCCTTAAGGTGCTCATCTGTCATGTTTGAACGTTGCTCTCTCTCTCTCTCTCTCTCTCTCTCTCTCTCTCTCTCTCTCTCTCTCTCTCTCTCTCTCTCTTTCTCCCCCACCCCCTCAGCTAGGGGAACCCACCCACCTCTCTCTTTCTCCCCCACCCCCTCAGCTAGGGGAACCCACCCACCTCTCTCTCTCTCTCGCTAGCTGGCTCCCAGTGGCTCATAGGGACAGGGGGGAAATCCCTCTGTGAGTCGCGGCTCCCACTTTCCTCCCATGCACGCAAACTCTCACACACCCCTCCCTTTCTGCCGACATGAGGGAGGAGGAGCCGGGGAGCTCTAGGCAGGCAAGAGGGACAGGGAGCAATCCAGCCATTCTGTGCAACGCACTAACGCAGTCACACACATACTGGTAAGCTCAGTATCGGGAAGAGAGAAGGAGCTCTCCCTGCAATTGCTCAGGGTTATTGAGCTTTTTTGTGGGGGAGAGACAAGAGTTCTTGAGGGTTTTTTTTAGGGGGAGAGCTCTTTCTTTTCTTTTAGGCTGGCGATCACTAAGGAACCCACAATCTACCCGCGATCTACCAGAAACGTCCTGGGGATCTACTGGTAGATCCCGATCTACCTGTTGGCCATGCCTGTCTTAGAACTATGGTTTATTCACACACGTTTACACCTGAAGTCTTCAGTAGAGGTGGAATTCATAGCATTAACATCTCATGAGGGGTTTGTCCTTCCCAGCATTGGATCAGAGGCATCCAAAGCAGCACTCACATTTCTCTCTGTAACATCCTGCTCCAGCCAGCCCCTGATCTCTTGTTTCCTCTCTTGTAAGACAACACTCCCTCTTCCTATGGTGACATCATGCACTGATCTTACCCTGGCAACCTCCCTCAGGGCCTGGGTGAGCCTTCTGTCTGGTTGACACCTCCCCTTGAGGGACTAATGTCTGACCATCAGGAGAATTGTTTCTTCAATGTCCCACCATCACCAGGCTTGCCCCATGAGAAAGTTAACGGTAGCTGTTGTTATTCCTTGCTTAGTCCAGGAATCCACGAACACTGACCCTTCTTTGAATGAAGAGATTATGAGGAGTCCCTCCTCCCCCGATTTATAACATTATTTTAAATCTTCATTTTTTAAAAGAAGAATTTCCTTCAAACTACCAACCTAACTTCGAAAGGCATACCCTGCAGAATGGCATACTCTGCAGAATGACACAATGGTTCAAGAGAACAATGGGTGAATGCATCTGGCTGTTAACCAGAAGGCTGGTGGTTCAAACCCACCCAGGGACAGCTGTGGGCTGGATTCCTGCACTGCAACGGGTTGGACTTGATGCCCCTCGGGGTCACTCCCAACTTGACAATTCTATGAATCTAGAATTCTATGTCTGCAAGGGCTTGGCAGTTTTGTGAAGCAGAACTTATTCTAACCTGTGTCCTGCACACCCACAGGCAGACAATATTGTTTTTGCAAAAGAGGAGGCAAAATTGGTAGCCTCTAAGATACTGGCTTCATTCAGCATTTTAGTTGATGTAGCATCTTGACTGATTCCTGTTTCAGTTTGGGATTAATGAAGATCAGGATAATGGCATGACCAGAGGAATATGCAGCATTAACATCAATAAACCAAATATGCATCCCAATGCCTAGCATATCCATCCAAGAGAAGTATGATGACAGTATTTCCACAAAAACACTCGATACATAGAGAATGGAGAAAGAAGCCAGAGCTTTGATGGCATTCAGGTGAACTTCTGTGCTGGCATCCCTTGCACTGTTTTGTAAAAGTTTTTTGTGCCTCCATAGAGACGTTAGTAGTAAAATGGATGAGGAGAAAAATATCATGAAGGCAAAGAACTCTGGAACAACATATAGAAGCATGTAATACTTACAAAAGTCAGTTGTCTTAATTCCTGAGTTAGTGTTATTGGTTAGAAGTGATCCATATGAACTGCATTTAGAAATAATTCTACTTCCTGTTATTGCCACAGTGGTGGTGATTGCAGAGAAGACCACTGTCCCCAGAAGCAGCCAGGGCACCAGCCCAGGGAATCTCCGCTTCATTTGGAGGAAGAGGGGGTTGGAGAAGTTGGCAATCTTTACACAGTACAAAATACTGAGCCAAGTGGCAAACCAAAGGTTAGCATTATTAACAAATAGCCACGAGGCACTGTATGCAATATTTACGTTCCCCATCTGAAAAGTATCTTTGAAAAAGAGGAGAAGAATTGCAGTCTGTATTCCAATTGCATGAAATGCAAATCTGAACAAGCCAAGACAACTCAGGATCATGTCGGCTGAGGATAGTTTTTGGCTTCCATACCAGTCAATGAAGTTAATGATAGCAATAAATCCATTTCCTACCATTCCTATGAGGGTTTCAATAACAAGAAGAATGAAGCCGAACAATTCAAATAAAGTAGTCATCCTTCTGAGCCCGAAGTAAAAGTGTTTCTTCCAGTGTAATATTAGCAGAGTCTGCTGCTTATGATGTCTTTTATATGAGCAGTGGAGAGCAGAATACTTCTGCCTTCTTTCGAGACCAGAACAATTTGCAGGGAGAGGAGCAAGCTATTTTCAGTTGTTGATTTTGCTCAGATGCAAATCACACCTGGAAAGATTCTCTTCCTAAATCTACATCATCTGTTCTGTTGTCATATTTGCAAATTCAACAGTGGTGCTAAATATCCTCTTTGCATCTGGCTTAAGAAACAATGGTAGATGATTCTTTTATGATTTCTATATTTTGATTAGAGTTTGTTCACCAGTATTTAACATCTCAAGACTGTCCTTCCCAACATTGGATTCAGAGGCATCCAAAGCACCACCCACATGTCTCTCTGTAATATCCTGCTCCAACCAGCCAGCATGGCAGTTGCCCTGCAATCCCCACATAGAGTTCTCCCTACTTCCTGATTCTTCCTCCCAGAAACTCCTGCTCTTCAAACCTCTCTTGTAAGACAACACCCCCTCTTCCTGTGGTTCATACCTGCCAAGTTCCTGTCTGAGAAATAAGGGATCGGACCGGAAGTAGCAGACCGGAAGTAGCGCTGCCGCCATTTTGGAACTGGGCGGAGCATGCTCAGAAGTGAGCAGCCAGCCGCCGAGCGAGGCATTTTACCGGGCAGCGGCTGGCTGCTCGCTCGTGTGGGAGGGAGAGCAGCTGCTTCCTTTGAAATCCGGGGAAATTACGGGATGTCTAACTATCTGGGATATCAGCAGGAAACGGATTGAAATAAGGGAGTTTCCCGCAAAAAAACGGGAGGGTTGACAGCTATGCTTCTCCACAGCACCGTTGGTTCATAAAGCAGCCACCCCAATGCTGTGTAAATAATGAGGAGAAGGTTAATATGGATATCTGAAATCAAAGCACAGAATGGGGAAGGAACCTCCTTTGGCAGAATAATCGTCATTCGGTTTTGACATAATAATAAATCATTAAGCAAACAGAGTGAATAGAGTATCAAAAAATGCAGAAAAGGGCATACCAAGAAGGAAGTTCTCCTGTGCAAAGCTCGTTACAATGGCTTTTGCAGTCTTGCAAGAGGAACATGTACACCTACAGGCAGGCAGGCAGGCAGGCAGCATTGTTTTTGCAAAAGAAGAAGCCACTTCCATGCAGTCTTCGTAGAATTTGAGATGGTGGCTTCAGATTCTTAGTTGATGTAGCATTTTAGTTGATGTAGCATCTTGATTGATTCCTGTTTCAGTTTGGGATTAATGAAGATCAGGATAACGGCATGGCCAGAGGAATATGCAATAATCACATTTAAGAGAAAAAAATGCTTCCCAATACCTTTCATGCCCTTCGCAAACAAAACTAACGTCGAAATTTCTACAATAAAGCTAGCTACGTAGAGAATGCAGAAAGAAGCCAGAGCTTTGATGGCATTCCGGTGAGCTTCCGTGCCGACATCCTTTGCAGTGGTTTGTAGTAGCTTTTTGTGCCTCCACAGAGAAGTCAGTACGAGGATGGATGAGGACAAAAATATCATGAAGGGAAATAAATTCGGAACAACATATAGAAGGAGAAGATACTTACAGGAGTTGAAAATTTCATTTTCCGAGTCACTATTATTGGTCAGAGGTGATTCAAAAGAATTACATTTAGAAGCATTGGTTTTGGATGTACTTATTCCAGTGGTGATGATTGCAGAGAAGACCACTGTCCCCAGAAGTAGCCAAGGCACCAGCCCAGGGAATCTCAGCTTCATTTGGAGGAATAGAGGGTGAGAGAAGTTAGCGATTTTTACACAGTACAAGACACTGAGCCAAGTGCCAAGCCAAAGATCAGCTGTATTGATAAATGACCATGAGGTGTAATATGCTACTATTTGGTGCTTGAATTGATCAGTCTTCATGAAAAAAAGGGTAGAAATTGCAGCCTGTATCACAACTGCATGAAATGCAAATCTGAACAAGCCAAGGCAGCTCAGGATCATGTCAGCTGGGGAGAGTTTTCTGCTTCTAAACCAGTCAATGAAGTTAACAATAGCAATGAATCCATTTCCCACCATTCCTATGAGGGTTTCAATAACAAGAAGAGCAAAGCCGAAGAATTCAAATAAGGTAGGCATCTTTTTGAGCATGAAATGAAAGTGTCTCCTCCACCGTAATGTGCAATATCTGCACTGTCTTCTCCCACCACCACAATTTTTTTTTATAAGAGCAGTGTAGAGCACAGTACTCCTGCCTTCTCCCTAGAACAGAAAAACTTGTAGAGAGAGGAGGGAGATATTTCATTTGTTGATTTTGTTCAGATGCAAATCGCACCTGGTGGGACTCAAATGCTGAATCTGTAATATCTCTTCTGATATCATATTTGCAAATTCTACAGAGGTGCTAAATATCATCTTTGCATCTGGTTTAACAAACACGGATATGTGATTCTTTTATGATTTGTTTATTTTGATTAATGTTTGTTCACCCCTATCAACTTTTCAAATCCATCCGAAAACATACTTTTCTTATTCTTCAAAGGTTCAATAAGTTGACTTAGTGTCTACTAATTGGTTGAATAATTAAAGCAGGGTGTTATATTTGTATGGGCAATGGAGGAATGTTTACAATTACACTCCCAGGTAAATAGGAATTGGTGGAAGTAAAAATACAGGAAGTGTAGAGAGATTTTACAGAAGTGTAAAGGAGAGGGGAAATCAAAACCTGCCCAATATACTTTGCTGCCTGAGGTCAAAAAGAAAATGCCCCCCCCACCCTGGTAATTGTAATTAAGGGTGCTGGGTTAGACCATGGATAAGGAATATCAGACCCAGGGAGCAAATGTAGCCCTCCCAGTCTCTTTGTTGGGTTTCCAGCCACCCCTATTCAGTCTTCATATGCATGCTCCATGAATTTCCTTAAAACTATTGATGTATTGATATATCTCGGCTACGAGTCTTGAGTAATCTGTTCCCGGCCTTGCAAGTCTCTTCCACCTGGCCTAGCTAGGTGGGCCCACACTGACCACATCTTTGAGAGATGAGCCCCCTAAATAGACTTCTGGGTTGGGACATGGTTCAGCTGGTTTCAGGTTTGTTATTATTGTCCCCATTGCCTAAAATGTTTTTAAATTTTTAAACTGGATTTAACTAATACATATTTAAATTTGGGCGGGGGAGTTGGAGAGGATGTGTGTGGCAAGAGAGGAGCTGGGGAGAAGAAGGGGGACCTAATCACAGTGGTTTGGGATAGGGGGAGGTATGGGGGAGGAAGTGGGGCAGGCTGGGCTAGGGGCACACCGCATAGGCAGTTGGTGTCTGTGATGGATGTCAGCCCCTCTTCCAACCTGGGGAATGCCTTGCCTCGGGTCTGTAGCTGTTGTTCCTAAATTCCAGGTCGGCTAGGAATAAGACCTTGGAGTAAGGTCTTAAGTGTCTCAGGGCTGTAATCACCTCTCCTCATAGGAACCGACATAAACTCTGTGATCAACACCTGAAGCCCACCTTCATGTGCCTCAACAAGAGGTCTGGAGGGTGGGAACACAGGAATGGGCCTTTTCTGCGGTGGCTCCCTTTGTGGAATGCTCTCTTGCAGAAGGCTCTCCTGGTCCCTTCATTACAAATCTTTAAACGCCAGGCGAAAGTGTTTCTCACCAACCAGGCATTGGGCTGATTAACATTCTTTGGCCCTGAAATGTGTCAATGGAGGGAGGGTTGTTGCTTTGTTTTGTTTTATTATGTATTTTGCGTTTCCATTTTGCATTTTTATGTTGTGAACTGCCCTGTGATCTTCGGATGAAGGGCGATATGCAAATGATGATGACGAGAATAATAACAATAGTAACCTTTAACTGTGCATGATAATGAGGTCTAGTATTTATTTTGTGTTTGCCAGATTCCTCATTCTGAGAGCCCCATGAGTTCAGTTTTGCTTGGGTGAAAAAGAAGAAGAAGAATGCTTTGATGGTGGAATGCTTTGATGGTGTTTCCTGCTTGGCAGGGGGTTGGACTGGATGGCCCTTGTGGTCTCTTCCAACTCTATGATTCTATGATTCTATGATTCTATGATTCTAAGAGAGAAAAGCACCAGGGACTTACGACTTTGCAATAGGTATTTTAATCAGAAAGCTACTGTTAAAAACACACAAAGTATCCAAGCAGTGAGACACTTCAGAGGCTCCAGTGATTTGCTGGTTCAGCTTGGGAATTAAGTCAGTTGGGGCTGCCTGGTGTTTTCCTATTTGGCAATATACAGTAGAAGACAGATGAACGTTTAACAATAAACACCCTAACATGTCTCTTAGCTCTTGGTTCCCCAACAGATTTTTAGAGAGATAGGCAGCACCTTAAATTCCTTTCAGAGATCAACTCAGTGCTCTCCCTCTCCCTCGCCTTTTCCCCATCACATTTCTCAGACTTGGGTTATGACATACACACGAGTGGCTTGAAATACAGCAAGGTCATTCTCCCCACTGCATTTCAAAGCACATTTTTCTGTTGATGCACAAAGCAGAGAAGGGACAAGGATGTTTTCATTTGTCATTTGGAGAAGGGAGACACAAGAGCAGAGTGTCTCAGTGCTGCTCTCTCACTTAAAAAAATGCTCTCCCCAGGGAGGCATGCCTGGCACCAGCTTGTTGGGGTGTGTGTTTATCTTCTACCGGTAAATCTTGTTATCTTTATATGCCCCACAGACGCTCACCAACACAAACCAGTTTTAAGCGAGGTTGTTTTACTTGGTACACACAATACACATACTCTATGTACACACTTTATACAGGTTACATGGAGCCTTCTCTCTCTGAGCCCAGAGAGGGCATTTTGCTTCAAAGTCCTTTCTGTGTTAAGGTTCACAGCTAAGTCCAAATTCAGTTTTTTTCAGTGCTCTGCAACTATAAGAGTTTTTTTGATGTTCTGAAGTCTGGCAGTTTTCTGACTTCTTCCTTGGACAATCTCTTCAAAAAGTCTTAACTCAAATCCACAGTTCCATCAGAAAATGCAGAAAAGGGCATACCCAGAAGAAGGTTCTCCTGCACAAACCTCCTTAGAATGGCTTGGCAGCCTTGTACAGGAGAATGTTTGGTAGAGTGTATCCTCAACTCATATGCGCGTGCGCACACACACACACACACACACACACTTAAACAGATAGTATTGTTCTTGCGAGGGGCTGTCACATCCATAAGATTTTGGTGACCCTTAAAATGATGGCTTCATCCACCATTTTAGTTGATGTAGCATCCATATTGATTTCTGTTTCAGTCTGGGACTCATGAAGATCAGGATAACAGCATGGCCAGAGGAATACGCAACCATCACATTAAAAATAAGTATTGATATCCAAGCACCTGTAATGCCTATCCAGTAGAAGACTATGCTCAAAATCTCCATGAAAAAACTAGATATGTAGAGAAAGAAGAAGGAAGCCAGGGCTTTGATGGCATTCAGGTGAACTTCTGTGCTGGCATCCCTTGCACTGCTTTGTAGAAGGTTTTTGTGTCTCCACAGAGAGGTTAGTAATAAGATGGATGAGAACAAAAATATCATGAAGGGAAGGTAATCTGGAATGGCATATAGAAGAATAACATACCTACAGTAGTCAGACATTTTAAATCCCGAGTCATTGTGATTGCTTAGGAATGATTCAAATAGATTACATTTAGACATAATGCTACCGCCTGTACTTGTCACAGTGGTGATGGTTGCAGAGAAGACCACAGTCCCCAGAAGCAGCCAAGGCACCAGGCCAGGGAATCTCCACTTCATTTGCAGGAAGAGAGGGTGGGAGAAGTTAGCAATTTTTACACAGTACAAGACACTGAGCCAAGCGGCAAACCAAAGGTCAGCAGTAGTAATAAATGTCCAGGTGGTGTAGCCTGCCATTTTTACATACGTTAATTGAACAGCGTCCGTGTAAAAGAGGGCAATACTTGCAGTCTGTATCACAACTGCATGGAATGCAAATCTGCACAAGCTAAGACAAGTCAGGATCAAGTCAGCTGGGGAAAGTTTTCTTCTTCTATGCCAGTCAATGAAGTTAACAATAGCAATAAATCCATTTCCCACCATTCCTATGAGGGTTTCAATAACAAGAAGAGCAAAGCCGAAGAATTCAAATAAGGTAGGCATCTTTCTGAGCATGAAATGAAAGTGTTTCCTCCACTGTAATGTGCAAATATCTGCACTGTCTTCTCCCACCACCACAATTTTTTTTTATAAGAGCAGTGTAGAGCACAATACTCTTGCCTTCTCCCTAGAGCAGAAAAACTTGTAGAGAGAGGAGGGAGATACTTTCATCTGTTGATTTTGTTCAGATGCAAATCTCACCTGGTAGGACTCAAATGCTGAATCTGTAATATCCCTTATGATAATATATTTGCCAATTCTAGGTAAAGGGACCCTTCTACAGGGGTGCTAAATATCATCTTTGCATCTAGTTTAACTAACAACGATATGTGATTCTTGTACTTTTTGTTTATTTTGATTAATATTTTTCCACCCGTATCAACATTTCCAATCCACCCCAAACCATACTTTTTCCTCAAAAGGTTCAGGAAGTATACTTTCTTTCTATGTGAAGTTGTTCTCATTGGTTGACTAATTAAAGTAGGAAGTTATATTTGGCAGGCCAACAGGAGGAATGTTTACAATTACACTCCCTGATAAGTAGGAATTGGTGGAATAGGTGCAAGCAAGAGCCTGCTCTGTCTCAGGGATAGCCAAAAACCACACGAGACAGTGAGTGAAAAAGAAGTCCAGAGTATTTTCTTTTCTTTTCCGCGCAGAAAGGACGAGCAGGGATATTTTCCCAAATTAACTGGCCATGCACCAATGGATTCCGTATCATTTTATAAACTTAATGGAATGTATATTTCCATTAAGTTTAATTTCCTATCCAATCGAAACCCTTCGTTTCCTTCACCCCATTCACTTTTAAGGCACTTTAAGCATATTCCCTGCTGTCTCCCTATGATTGGTCCAAATTACAAATACTATGAGCATGTGTACTAACGAACATCTTAAACAAAGAGAGCGTTGTGTGATCGGCCCATTAGCTCAGACAAAGGGAGTGTTGCGCGATTGTTCACCTTTACCAAATTCTTTGGGCATGCTCAGTACGCCAGGAGCTTATTTTGTAATTCTACTTCAGAATTAAACGTCAGGAAGTGTAGAGAGACTTTACAGAAGTGTAAAGGAGAGGGGAAATCAAAACCTGCCCGATACACTTTGCTGCCTGAGGTCAAAAAGTAAATGGTCCCCCTGCCCTGGTAATTGTAGTTACTTATGGGTGCTAGGTTAGACCACGGATAAGGAATATCAGACCCAGTCTCTCTGATGGGATTCAGGCCACCCCTCTTCAGTCTTGATATTCAGTCTCCTTGAATTTCCTGAAAAATATTGACGTATGCATGCACACGAAAGATCGTACCTATGACAAACTTAGTTGGTCTCTAAGGTGCTACTGGAAGGATTTTTGGGGGGTTATGTATTAAGTTAACTGCAGTACTCCTTCTGGCCACCGTGGCTGCAGTTCTTACCCTGCCTACTGTGACTGCATTCTCACTCAGGTCCACAATGGGTGTTATGTATTAAGTTAACTGCAGTACTCCTTCTGGCCACCGTGGCTGCAGTTCCACTGTGGCTGCAGTTCTCACTCAGGTCCACAACATGCAAATGAAGGATTGAGAGTGCTGTTCATGCATTGAGTAGCTAGGGGAAGTTTGTTACTGTTGCAAGTTACTGAGTACTATATAAGCCAGTTGGCTAAGCTACTGTTCAGCTTGGACTCAGCTAAAATAAAGAGCTGGTTGTTTTGAGAGCTGTGTCTTCATCCTTCTTACCCACTATTCTACATTTTTATATTGTTTCGACTACGTCAGACCAACATGGCTACCTACCTGTAACTAATCACAGTGGTTTGGGATAGGGGGAGGTATGGTGTGGGAAGTGGGGCAGCTGTGTAAGGGGCACACAGCACAGGCAGTTGGTGTCTGTGATGGACGCAAGCCCCTCTTCCAACCTGGGGAATGACAGCTGTCCTATCAACCATGCCTTGGGTCTGTAGCTGCTGCTCCTGAATGCCAGTTTGGCTCAGGGGCATACCCAGGATCAAAATTAGGGGGGGCAAGGGCGGGGGCAAGGGGCGGGAGGGTAGGGGCCACAGTGGGAATGTGAGCGGGACTACATTGCCTGCACTGCCCAGCTCTTCCGAGGAGGCGGCCCCAGGCTCCCGCTCCCGGCGCGAAGCTCCAGAGGCGCGCGGGAAATGCGAGCCTGTGGCTGCCTCCTCCGCTTACGCTCCCCGCTCCTGCTTAGCGCTCCTCCGCTTACACTCCCCGCGCGCCTCTGTAGCTTCGTGCCGGGAGCGGGAGCCTGGGGCTGCCACGCTGGGCCCCTCAGCCTTTTGCTTCTAGGGGGGGCAATTGCCCCCTCCTGCCCCCCTGCCTACGCCCATGGTTTGGCTAGGAGTAAAGCCTTGGAGTAAGGCCTTAAATCTCTCAAGGATTGCTTCTCCTCCTATGAACTGACCTAAACTCTATGATCAACACCTGAAGCCCACCTTCATGTGCCTCAACAAGAGGTCTGGAGGGTGGGAACACAGGAATGGACCTTTTCTGTGGTGGCTCCGTTTGTGGAATGCTCTCCCGCAGAAGGCTCTCCTGGTCCCTTCATTACATATCTTTAGATGCCAGGCGAAAGTTTTTCTCTTCAACCAGGCATTTGGCTGATTAACATTCTGTGGCCCTTAAATGTTTCAATAGAAGGAGGGTTATTAGTTTGGTTTGGTTTGGTTTATTATGTATTTTGTGTTTCCATTTTGTATTTTTATGTTGTGAACTGCCCTGTGATCTTGGGATGAAAGGCAATATAAAAATGATGATGACGAGAATAATAATAGTAACCTTTTATTGTGCATGATAATGAGATCTAGTATTTATTTTGTGTTTGCCACATTCCTCATTCTGAGAGCCACATGGGTTCAGTTTTGCTTGGGTAAAAAAGAGAAAGAAGAGAGAAAAGCACCAGGGAGTTACAATGACTTTGCAATAGGTATTTTAATCAGAAATATACTGTTAAAAACACACAAAGTATCCAAGCAGTGAGACACTGTTATGAGTCATTCTGCAAAGAAACAGAAAAAGATGGTTGTAACTTTAGGAAATGTTTTTGTGAGTTCTAGGTGTGGTTTTCTAGGCTGATTAGGTACAGCTGGTGATGAGTTCAAAAGGAGGAGAAGTTGCAGTTTGAATTCGCCTGCAAAAGAGAACACCCATATGCTTTGTGTTTGTAAGTTTCTAAGGTTATAAATAAAACACTTGCTTGAGTATTTTACACCTGTCTCATGGTTCTGTCGTCTGCTGCCAGGAAGATACAGCTCCAATAGACACTTCAGAGGTTCCACTGCTTTGTCAGTGGGGGCACGCTGGTATTTTATTATTTGGAAATATACATTAAACACCCGAACATGTGTCATAGCTCTTGGTTCCCCATCAGATTTTCAGAGAGGGAGAGGCAGCAATTTAAGTTCCTTTCAGAGATCAACTCAGTGCTCTCCCTCTCCCTCGCCTTTTCCCCACCACATTTCTCAGACTTGGGTTATGACATACACATGAATGGCTCGAAATACAGCAAGGTCATTCTCCCCACTGCATTTCAAGGCACATTTTTCTGTTGATGCACAGACCAGAGAGGGGACGGGGATGTTTCCAAGTAATGCACTTTGTTTCTCCACATCGGCTACCCACACAACTGTAAATCAATGACTGCCAACTGTGCATGAACAACACCTGTCTAGAATGTACACCCCTTGGATTAACGGTGTCTCAAGACATGAAGTAAACTACTCTCCTTGTGCCACCTCCTCCATTTGTCTTTTGGGCAGGGGAGACACAAGAGCAGTGTGTCTTAGTGCCAATCTCTCATTTAAGGAATGCTCTCCCTAGGCAGGCATGCCTGGCACAATCTTGTTGGGGTGTGTGTTTATCTTCCTCCTGTAAATCTTGCTATCTTTGTATGCCCCACAGATGCTTCAGTCAAGTGGTTAAGCTCACTAACACAAAACAGTTGTTTTAAGCAAAGTAGTTTTACTTGGTACAAACAAAACACACACTCTATTTACATATTTTATACAGGTTACATGATGCCTTCTGTCTCTGAGCCCAGAGAGGGTATTCTGCTTCAAAGTCCTTACTGTGTTAAGGTTCACAACTAAGTCCAATTTCAGTTTTTTCAGAGCCAAATGTGCCCAGTAACACAGTTAAGAGAGTCACGAAATGGCTGCAGTTGCATTGTGGGGCATGAGTAATCTCTGCTGACTCATAGAGAATTTTCCCATTAACTGCCTTTCTTAACACATCTTTCTCCAATTTTAGGTGCCAGGTGCTGGGTCCACCATTTACAGCTCACTCGGTCCATTCCCATTTCAATGCTGCTTGCTCTCTCTGAGGAGCATGCTCCACTGGTGAACTGAGCCTCCAAAGAAAGAGGTAGAACCAACTTCTCCACAGCACTGTTGGCTCATACAGCAGCCACCCTATTGCTGTGTAAATAATCAGGAGAAGGTTAATATCTGAAATCAAAAGCACAGAATGGGGAAGGAACCTCCTTTGGCAGAATAATCGTCATTCAGTTTTGACATAAGAATAAATCATTAAGCAAACAGAGTGAATAGAGTATTGAAAAATGCAGAAAAGGGCATATCCAGCAGAAAGTTCTTCTGTGCAAACCTCCTTAGAATGGCTTGGCAGCCTTGTGCAGGAGAATGTCTGGTAGACGACATCCTCAGTGCATATGTGCACACACACATACACACACACACACTACACAGATAGCATTGTTCTTGCGAGGGGATGTCACATCCATAAGGTCTTGGTGACCCTTAAGATGATGGCTTCGTTCAACATTTTAGTTGACGAAGCATCCTTATTGATTTCTGTTTCAGTCTGGGATTCATGAAGATCAGGGTAACAGCATGGCCAGAGGAATACGCAACCATCACATTTAAAATAAGTATGATTACCCAAGCATTTGTAATGCCTATCCAGTAGAAGACTATGTTCAGTATTTCCACGAAAAAACTAGATATGTAGAGAATGAAGAAGGAAGCCAGGGCTTTGATGGCATTCAGGTGAACTTCTGTGCTGACATCCCTTGCACTGCTTTGTAGAAGGTTTTTGTGTCTCCACAGAGAGGTTAGTAATGAGATGGACGAGGACAAAAATATCATGAATGAAAGGAAATTTGGAACAGTATATAGAAGGACAACATATTTACAGTAGTCAGACATTTTAATTCCCAAGTCACTGTGATTGCTTAGGAATGATTCAAAGAGATTACATCTAGTCATAATGCTACTGCTTGTTATTACCACGGTGGTGATGATTGCAGAGAAGACCACAGACCCCAGAAGCAGCCAGGGCACCAGCCCAGGGAATCTCCGCTTCATTTGGAGGAAGAGAGGGTGGGAGAAGTTGGCAATCTTTACACAGTACAAAACACTGAGCCAAGCGGCAAACCAAAGGTTAGCAGTATTAACAAATAGCCAGGAGGCACTGTATGCAACATATATGTTGCTCATCTGTAAATCATCTATGAAAAAGAGGAGAATAATTGCAGCCTGTATCACAACTGCATGAAATGCAAATCTGCACAAGCCAAGACAACTCAGGATCATGTCGGCTGGGGATAGTTTTCTGCTGCTAAACCAGTCCATGAAGTTAATGATAGCAATAAATCCATTTCCCACCATTCCTATGAGGGTTTCAATAACCAGGAGAATGAAGCCGAACAATCCAAATAAGGTAGGCATCTTTCTGAGCACGAAATAAAAGTGTCTTCCCACGGTAATATGTAATATTAGCACAGTCTGCTGCTTATGATGTCTTTTATATGAGCAGTGGAGCGCAGAATACTTCTGCCTTCTTTCAAGACCAGAACAATTTGCAGGGAGAGGAGCAAGCTATTTTCAGTTGTTGATTTTGCTCAGATGCAAATCACACCTGGAAAGATTCTCTTCCTAAATCTGTATCATATTTTCTGCTGTCATATTTGCAAATTTGACAGTGGTGCTAAATATCCTCTTTGCATCTGGGTTAACAAACAATGATAGATGATTCTTTTATTATTTCTATATTTTGATTAATGTTTGTTCACCAGTATTTTTATTTTTAATCCATCTGAAAGCAGAGGTGTTTATCAAATGATTTAATAAAATCCATTGTGTTTGTGAGGGACGTTGTTCTAATTGGTTAGAGAGATGAAGCCGGGTGTTTAATTATGCAAGCCAATAGGTGAAATATATAGAGTTACATATCCTTTAAAAAGTGGAAACCAGAGGAATTAAAAAAAAAGGAATCTGTCCAATGGTATGTGCCAATATGGACTGACCTGCTGGGAGCCGGAATGGAGTCTAGAACAGGGGTTGTCAACATGGTCCCTACCACTAGTGGGCGTTTCAGTGTTCTAGGTGGGCGGTAGGGGGTTCTACGCACAAGCTGAATCGTCCTTCCAGCGAGCACTGGTGGGCAGTAAGGAAATTTTACCATCAAGAAAGATGCATTAGTGGGCGGTAGGTATAAAAAGGTTGACCACCCTTGGTCTAGAATGTACACATGATAGAGCACTTCTGCGCATGTGTACTTGGCAAAACTGTTTTCTGGTTTGCCATGTTTGCAAGATGAAAAGACACATCCTGAAGCAGACGCAACATGAGGTATGACTATATGGACTAGCCAGGCATGTCCAACAGGTAGATCATGACCTACCTGTTGATCACTGGATGTCTGCGGTAGATCACTTGTAGATCATTGGCTTCCCCCAAAGAAGCTGAACAACTGTGGCTCCCCTTTAAAAGCTCAACATTTTACCTCCTCCCTGAAAAAAACTCAACAACTTTTACTTGAACCGCGACATTCCTCCTTCCTAAAAAAAGCTCAACAACTTTGACTTGAACTTGATCACTGCCAGTCTTTAACTCTGGGAGTAGATCACAGTCTCTTGGGAGTTGGCCACCCCTGGACTAGTCAAACAAGACAGAGAGTCATATACCACCAATTGATTGACTGTGAGAATGGTTAAGATCAGAATTAGAAAACTGGAAAGAAAGAAAAAACAAGGAAGAAAGCAGAAGATAAATGAAGGACATTATCTCTTGAAATACAGAAAAAGGGAAGTCCCCCTTGAAAGTATTTAACTTGGACTGTATAATTGGCTGTATTGTCTTATTTTTTAAACAAAGTGGCAAGATTTGGTCTGCTTTCTTATTAATTTGAATGTTTTATTGGAAAATGAATAAAAATTATTTACAAAAAATAAAATAATAGAATGTACACACCTCACATGAAGCAAACTCTTCTCCTTGTGCTACCTCCTCCTTTTGTCTTTTGGAGAGGGGAGACACAAGAGCAGTGTGTCTCAGTGCTGCTCTCTCACTTAAAGAATGCTCTCCCTAGGGAGGCATGCCTGGCACCATCTTGTTGGGGTTTGTGTTTATCTTCTTCCTGTAAATCTTTTTATGCCCCACAGATGCTTCAGTCCAGTGGTTAAGCTCACTAACACAAAACAGTTGTTTTAAGAAAAGTTGTTTTACTTGGTACATACAAAACACACATCCTATTTACATATTTTATACAGGCTACATGATGCCTTCTCTCTCTAAGCCCAGAGAGGGTATTTTGCTTCAAAGTCCTTGCTGTCTTAAGGTTCACAGCTAAGTCCAAAATCAGTTTTTTCAGAGCCTTGCAACTGAAAGAGTTTTCTGAGTTCTGAAGTCTGACAGTTTTTTGACTTCTTCCTCAGACCATCTCTTCAAAAACTCTGCACTCAAATACACAGTTCCCACAGATAGCCTTCAACAATTTTTGCTACCACGACCCATACAGTATTTTGTAAACAGCACTTTTATACAGAAAGTTTATTGCCAAATGTGCCCAGTAACAAGATAAGAAAGTCACAAAATGCCTGCAGCTACATTGTGCGGCATGAGTAATCTCTGCTGACTCATAGAGAATTTCCCCAAATGTGCCCAGTAACTCAAATGTGCCCATTTGACTCATAGACTATTAACCCATTACCTGCCTTTCTTAACACATCTTTATCCAATTTTAGGTGCAAGGTGCTGGGACCCCCATTTTTAGCTCACTCGGTCCATTCCCATTTCAATGCTGCTTGCTCTCTCTGAGGCACATGCTCCACTGGTGAACTGAGCATCCGAAGAAAGAGGTAGAACCAACTTCTCGACAGCATTGTTGGCTTATTCAGCAGCTACCCTATTGCTGTGTAAATAATCAGGAGAAGGTTAATGTGGATATCTGAAATCAAAGCACAGAACGGGGAAGGAACCTCCTTTAGCAGAATAATAATCAGTCAGTTTTGACATAAGAATAAATCATTAAGCAAACAGAGTGAACAGAGTATTAAAAAAATGCAGAAATGAGCATACCAAGCAGGAGGTTCTCTTGTGCAAACCTCCTTAGAATGGCTTGGCAGTCTTGTGCAGGAGAATGTCTGGTAGACTGTATCCTCAGTGCATATGCGCGCACGCACGCACGCACACACACACAGATAGTATTGTTCTTGCGAGGGGATGTCACTTCCATAAGATTTTGGTGACCTTTAAGATGACCTTGAACATTTTAGTTGATGTAGCATCCTTATTGATTTCTGTTTCAGTCTGGGATTCATGAAGATCAGGGTAACAGCATGGCCAGAGGAATATGCAATTATCACATTTAACATAAGTATTGTTATCCAAACATCTGCAATGCCTATCCAGGATAAGACAATGCTCAAAATTTCCACAAAAAAACTAGATATGTAGAGAATGAAGAAAGAAGCCAGGGCTTTGATGGCATTCAGGTGAACTTCTGTGCTGGCATCCCTTGCATTGCTTTGTAGAAGGTTTTTGTGTCTCCACAGAGAGGTTAGTAATAAGATGGACGAGGACAAAAATATCATGAATGGAAGGAAATTTGGAATGGTATATAGAAGGACAACATACTTACAGTAGTCAGACATTTTAATTCTCGAGTCACTGTTATTGTTTAGGAATGATTCAAAGAGATTACATTTAGTCATAACACTACTTCCTGTTATTGCCACGGTGGTGATGATTGCAGAGAAGACTACAGTCCCCAGAAGCAGCCAAGGCACCAGCCCAGGGAATCGCCACTTCATTTGCAGGAAGAGAGGGTGGGAGAAGTTAGCAATTTTTACACAGTACAAGACGCTAAGCCAAGCGGCAAGCCAAAGGTCAGCAGTAGTAATAAATGTCCAGGTGGTATAGTTTGCTATTTTTACATGCATTAATGGAACAGCGTCCATGTAAAAGAGGGCAATACTTGCAGACTGTATCACAACTCCATGGAATGCAAATCTGAACAAGCTAAGACAACTCAGGATCAAATCAGCTGGGGATATTTTTCTGCTTCTATGCCAGTGAATGAAGTTAACGATAGCAATAAATCCATTTCCCATCGTTCCTATGAGGGTTTCAAGAACAAGAAGAATGAAGCTGAGCAATTCAAATGAGGTTAGCATATTTCTGAGCACGTAATAAGAGCGTTTCTTCCACTATAATGTTTAAGATTAGCTGATGCTTTCCTTTATATGACCAGTGTAGAGTTCTGCCTTCTATCTGGAACAGAAATGCTTGTAGAGAGAGGAAGGAGCTATTTTCAGTTGTTGATTCTCTTCAGATGCAAATCACACCTGGAAAGATTCTATTACTAAATCTGTATCGTCTGTCCTGTTGTCATATTTGCAAATTCTACAGAGGTGCTAAATATCATCTTTGCATCTGGCTTAGGAAACAATGATGCATAACTCTTTTTCGATTTGTTGATTTTGAAAAATGTTTGTTCGATAGTGTAATCCAGCTGAAAACATATTTATCTACTAATTTAGTAAGTTTCTTGTGTTTGTGAGGGAAGTTTTTTTGATTATTTGGATAATTAAAGCAGAGTGTTTAATTAGCCGGCCAATAGCAGGAATGTCTGGAATTACATTTCCTAAGGAAAATGGAAAGTAGAGGAATTTAACATCAGGGAGCTGTGTATTGGTATTTGTCAGCCTGAACTTTTTCTAAACTTTATTTCTGTAGATGATGACACTAATAGAGTTGGGATAAGTTGATGGAAAAGAGATACCAATTTTGACATATTGTAAGATGTTTCTCTTAAATGTGACCTTGAAGGCATGCGTAAAATATCCTGGCCTGTCAGGGGGACTCCCTACAGCCGCCCCACCATCATCCTGACCAGCACTTCGCCCAGGGAGAGCGGGAGCAGCGGGTCAGGCGCAGGGAATGTGGAGTGGAGCGGAATGGAGGAGGGAAGGCTCAGCAAGGTATCAGAGCCCTTGTACCGCTCAAGCCAACAAGTGGAGGAAGGAAGGCTTAGCGAGGTATCAGAGCCCCTGCACTGCCCTAGCCAACAAGTGGAAGAGGGAGCACAGCCTCTTCTGGCGCCCGAATTGAGGCGTGTGCCCAAACACAGTTTTAGAGGGCGGCGTTTCAGGGTGCCCAAGCTATTATGCTGGCCCCGGAGCAGAAGAGCGCCATTGCCGGATTCTGCGAGTGACTAGAAGGTCATGTTTTCTGCTATCTCTGCACTGTAAATAGTATGCACAATAAAACCCTTAAAGACAGAACAGACTGGAGCGTCTTTACTCAGGAGTAGCCGCAACAATCCCCTGACATGACCTCTTAATACTTTAAGGAAAGATCAGGAGGCTAATCTGGTGTTACCACTGAACTTTAATTATCACATCCTGTTAAAAAAAATGGGTTTCACATATATAATATAATCAGGGCTTCCCCCCCCCCCCCGCCAAGCCGGACTCAGTTCTAAGAGAACAAGTGAGGTGTTAATGGTTAATTCTGGCACCCTTTTTTTCTAGAAAAATAATGCTGCATAGAATCTTCTACCTAAGTTAACCCCAGTATTCAGGGAACACACAAGATAACCACTTAGTCATTTCTCACTAGGTCTTGTCCTTTCAATTACAAACTGGACAAGGTTAACAAAATAGCAAACAGACAGGAACTTATAGGAAATAAACAATGGTGCAAAAAAAAAGAATATAATGGCAAACACTTATCCAAAAATACCCCCGTCCCTTTCATAAAATATACTGATATTTATAACTTTGCTGTCTGAAAACAGCATCCTCATATCCAACACTATCTTTCTAGAAAAAGAGGTTCCAGAGCTCAACATAAACTTCTCCCTTGATGGCCATGGCGTCCACCTGAGAGATGCCGGAGCTGAGCTAAGGGTTAAGGGAAAACATATGTTCGTAATTGACACGTGCGACGAAAAGGTCCCTTCACTTTCAGTCTTATAACTTTGACCTCTCATTTATTAAAAGCACTAACAGGGATTTCTGAGGTAAATCAAACCTCCCATTTATCCCTCTAGCCTTTCTTTAAACCCTCTAGCACTCGTGGGTTTTCAAACATAAAAGAGAGTCCTCTTCCAGCCTAAACGTGGCTAGGTACCTATATAGACTTGGGGCTATAAGTAAGACTGTTCCTATGTTTCACTTCACTAGAAACTCCCTTACTGTAAAGCTAGCCTCCTTCCTGAGGTAACTTTATTATCATCCAGAACTTGTCTCCTCCTTTAGCCCCCCCCTTCTCTTGGTGCACTCTCAGCCACAAACTAACCTTCCTCCTCTAAAAGGCAGTTTTGACAGTTTAAAAGAGTTCCCCACCACCTGGGTTCCTGGGTACCTTAGCTGGAAAATGAAATAGACGATTACTGGTATGACACTTTAAAGATGGATATTTATTGGCTTGAATCTTAATGCTTGCTTTCTAGTAACATTGGTACAAACTTAATTTCACAGGTAACGTTCTTGGTAATCAAATAACAGAATACCTATCAACTACTTCATCTACTCTAAATCTACCTTCTCCACAACCACACAAGCTCCCACAAAAAAAGCCCTCAACCGCCAACTGACATAACGGTTCCCCTTTCCATTTAAACCCCATGCAGGCCATGCCTCCCATGGAATGTTGCTGCCAGTTAACCAGGAGTCTGGGTTAACCCTTCGATAGGTCGGTTGCGAAACAAAAACATAACATAACAGTTTTAAATTCGCCACAACACCTCTTAATTCCAGCAAAAGATTCTAAACCTCCTGATAGTGTGTGTAGGAATACATGGGAGTGCTGGATACAAGTGGGTTCAAGTGCACACCTTGTAAAAGTTGATAGTTTAACCTCAACATACTCTATGGTTAATGAAATTAAAATATTTTTCTGCTTTTGTAGAGAGGTTTTACAAGATGGTTAAAGTTGGGGAAAGTGTCAAAAACAGGGTTGCAGCTACAGTATAATGCAGGAAGAGAGTAAGGCTGAAAGATTAAAGAAGGAAATTTGACCAAAATAAATGGTCACGCAGGTGATCAGAACAGTGATACACAGGTCCTGCTATCAGAAAGCTCGTTATTCACGAATTCAGTTTTCTGAACACAAAGGATTATATCCAAACTTGGTTGGCTGCAGCAAGAAATCATTGGGGCGGGTAGGGAAAAGAGGGAGATTGGACAAATCATGGATTTGAAATGTTTCCATTGGAAATAATGGAAATTGTCAACCCGTAAGGTAAATGCTTGCCTAAATAAGGTACCATTTCCTGGGAGCGCATTGTGTTCAGCAAGTGGAACCTGTGTGTACTTGTCACTTTATGCATGTGACTATTAACTATTAACAAAGCAGAGTCTGTATTCAGCCCTTTACAGATGTTCTAACTGGGTCGTCATTCAAGAAGAATTCCAAGCTGATCTATATTTGTTTATAAGGGCTTCTGTCCTTAATATCCTCAAGGCAGGGACAACTTTCCAGTATCACATCAAGAAGTTACATTTATTATGTACACAGCATAAGTGAATGACAGTATACAACAGGGCCCAAAACTAAGGCCCAGGGGCCGGATGCGGCCCAATCGCCTTCTAAATCTGGCCCACGGATGGTCCGGGAATCAGCATGTTTTTACATGAGTAGAATGTGTCCTTTTATTTAAAATGCATCTCTGGGTTATTTGTGGGGCTAAGGAATTCGTTCATCCCCCCCCAAAAAAATAGTCCGGCCCCCCACAAGGTCTGGGGGACAGTGGACCAGCCATTTTTTAAGTTCAGTGGTAACACCAGATTAGCCTCCTGATCTTTCCTTAAAGTATTAAGAGGTCAAGTCAGGGGATTGTTGCGGCTACTCCCGAGTAAAGACGCTCCAGTCTGTTCTGTCTTTAAGGGTTTTATTGTGCATACTACTTACAGTGCAGAGATAGCAGAAAACATGACCTCTCAGTCACTCGCAGAATCCGGCAATGGCGCCCTTCTGCTCCGGGGCCAGCATAATAGCTTGGGCACCCCAAAACGCCGCCCTCTAAAACTGTGTTTGGGCGCACGCCTCAATTTGGGCGCCGGAAGCGGCTGTGCTCCCTCCTCCACTTGTTGGCTAGGGCAGTGCAGGGGCTCTGATACATCGCTGAGCCGTCCCTCCTCCACTTGTTAGCTTGAGCGGTGCAAGGGCTCTGTGTTAGGGTTAAAAGCAAAATCAGCAGAAACTGGTTGAGAAACTTACACATAGAGACCAAGGCTTAAACAAATGCTTGGTTTAATGGAGAAAGTAAAAATATCAAAAATTAAATTAGGCTTGCACAAAATACCCACACAACCAAACCACCCACCAAGAGCACACTGGGAAAACGCCCAGCACAGAGGCAACACACAACACCCCTGATATACCCTGCATCATCAGCAACACCTGTAGAGCTGCTCCACAGCTGCAGAGCCCCAGTCATTAAATCTTTCCTGACTCTTAAAGGTACAGTGAAACAATAATGACACTTTTACACAATCATTCAACATATCCCCTGCAGTTCATTATTGTGAAACAGAAACAAACTTTGTACATGTCTTTCATGTGCAACTTTTGGAAGTGCTTTAGTAAAGATGTCTGCAACTTGTCTGTCACCGGGGACATATTCAAAAACAATTGTTTTGTCAGCAATCAAATTCTTTACAAATTGTAAACGTAATCTCAACACTCTAGTGCGCTGTGTGTTGGTTTCTGAGCACAGGATAGCAAGTCCACTCTGGGAATCGAGATAAACTTTTACTGGGAGTGACACTGGCATCTTTAAGTCTTCAAATATTTGTAAATACCACTCTATCACGGATGGCCTGAGTACAGGCATATAACTCACTTTCAGTTGAAGAAAGACAATTAATCATTTGATTCTGTGCTTTCCATTCAAAAGGACACCCATTATAAAAATAAACCATACCAGATGTACCTTTGTAATTATTTTGCTCTACAGCATGAGATGCATCACAATATATTTCAAAACCTTTGTCAATAGATGGTGTAAATTCCAACCTATAATGTTTTGTGTGTTTGAGGTACATCACCACTCTCTTAAGAGCTTTGAAGCATTGGGTAGTGGGTTTTTCTACAAATTTTGCCAGAAAATGAAAAGCATAAGTTACATCTGGCCTTGAAACTCTTTGAATAAAATTGAGCTTGCCTATGGCAGAGCGATACAAAGTTTTGTCAGAGAACGTGTTATTGCCATCTGTAAAAGTAAAACCACATACCATAGGCGTTTCTTTCCCATTTGCATTCTTTAAACATAACATTTCAACAAGATCATCTATTTTTGCAGTTTGATGAATCAGATAAGAACCATTTTTGCCTTCTTCAATTTGCATGGATATATAGTTTTTAGCTTTACCTAATTCTACCACATCAAATTTTTCTTGTAACAGTGACACTATCTGTGTATATTCATGTTTAGTTTTTGTAGTAATTAGTATATCATCTACAAACACACATAATTTGGTCACAGAATTTCCATTTTCTTTTGTAAATACACAGTTATCTGCCTTGCCTTGTGTAAAGCCAAAATTCAGCAATTCCTTCACTAAAGTCTGATGCCAGTTTTTACCACTCTGATGCAAACCATAAAGAGATTTATTTAGTTTGCACACTACTCCTTTAGTGGCGATTACGCCATCAGGGACACGCATAAAAATTTGTTCTTCTAAATCTGCAAACAAATAGGCAGTTTTTATATCTACATGATAGACAGAATGTCCACGCTGGGATGCATCTTTTAACAAAAGCTTAACAGATTCATATTTTACGCTCGGTGAGTAACACAAATCATAGTCTTCACCTGGGATTTGCTGGAAACCTCTGGCTACTAACCTAGCCTTGTACCTTACAACTTCGTTTTTATCATTCATTTTCACTTTATAAACCCATTTTGAATCAATAACTCTCATGTCTGGGGTTTGTGGTACAAGAGACCAAGTGTTATGCTCTTTTAAAGAAGCTATTTCAGCATCCATAGCTTTGTACCAATTTACAGCTTCATGCAAAGGTAATTTTTGAACATCGTTGTAGCATTTTGGCTCAAAAACTACTTTATTGGCATTGTTGTTGTTTAGTCGTTTAGTCGTGTCCGACTCTTCGTGACCCCATGGACCATAGCACGCCAGGCACTCCTGTCTTGCATACACAGTGTATAACTGCTCTTTTGAAAACCGTCTTGGTTCCTGTCTCTTTCTGTCTGAACGTCTTAGTCCTGAAGAAGAGCTAGGCCCTTCAGAATCAGAACTATTTGGACTTCTAGCTTCAGACTGTAAATTGCTATCATCAGACTGATGAGACTCTTGTGGGCTTTTCTTACTCCCAGAAAATTCAGAAGAACTTAACCTTTCTTTAGGTGTCTGTGTCTTTAAATTTTCAAACAAATCACCAGACACAACAGGCTTTTCGTCTTCAGATTCACTAGTATCCCCTGCTCCAGCTTCTTCCTCTTCTACTTCTACTTCCTCCTCATCAGCATTATCTAAACCATCACTATCTTGAAAAATAGCAACTCTATTCCAATTTACAGTTTCAATCATGCTTCTGGTAATATGAAATTTGCCAGTTGCTGGTACATAAACTCTGTACGCCCCCTGCTGGTAGCCCATAAACTTTCCTTGAACACTACGCTCATCCAACTTGTGTCTAGCAGGGTAGTGAATAATAACGTCTGAACCCCAAATTCGCAGGTATTTTAAATTAGGGTGTTTTTTAAACAACATTTCATAGGGTGTAACATTTAAACTAGAATGATAGGATCTGTTTTTAACAAAAAGATAGGCATGAAGAGATTCCGCCCAATATTCTTTCCCCAAATTAGCATCATGCAAGTAAGTTTTAACACCTGCCTGCAAATCACGTTGCACTACTTCTACAATCCCATTCTGCCAAGGACTTCTAGGGCAGGACAACTCGTGAACAGTCCCCTGCGCTTCCAGGAAATGTGAAAATTCCTCAGAAACAAATTCTCCCCCCCCTGTCAGAAAACAAATGCTTTATAGGTTTGTTAAAGTGGGTTTTTACCCAGTTGCAAAAAATCTTGTACTTCTCAAGTGCTTGTGACTTTTCAGCAATGGTGTAAACAAAACAATATCTGCTGTACTGATCAATAAGAGTAAGCCAATATTTTGAATTTCCTAAGGAAGGAGGGAGTGGCCCTACTAAATCACAATGCACACGTTCAAATGGCTCTGTTACTTTCCTGCCTGAGCATTTACCCTTTCTTGCAACTTTTATCTTATTCTTACAACAAGATACACATTGCATATAGTATTTACATGGCTTTAAGTTTAGTCCATCAACAATCTTCTCTGTCTTTATCACATCTGTGAAATTTAAATGTCCCAAAAGTCTATGCGCCTCATGAATACATCCGGAGTGAGGCTTTACATTTCTCAGCCCCTGACTTGGCTGGGTTACTCTACAGTTCACAGGTGGCTGTGAATGCTTTTTAAAATATAGTCTATATAAACCTTCAGACTCTCTGGCATACAATCCACGCTTTCCCCCTTTGTAGAACTCACATAGTGATTTTGTGAAGCACACAGTTACTCCTTGGAGTGCAAAGCAACTTACTGATAATAAATTGTCCACTGATGGGCAGCAAGTGCAATTTGCTATTGTGATGTTTAAGGAGTCAAGTTTCACAGTACCTCTGCCAAGCGACTGTAGAACGTCGGAGTTGGCCAGATGAATGGTGCCAACTTCCTCTTCGAAAGAAATAAACAGACTTCGGTCGTTACAAAGATGAATTGACGCCCCGGAATCTACTACAAATGATTTCCACGTGTCATCTTTAATTACTTTACGACCTAATTCACGAACATGGAATGCTCGCGGCTCACATCCATCTTTACAATGTGCTGCTGACTGCTGGGTTGCTGTCTGTGATTTACGAAATGGAACAGACCCTGAAGCATTTTGCTTTTTAAATCTGCAGTCCCTCGCAAGGTGCCCCTGCTTTTTACAAAACCAGCAATGCTTGGAAGTTTTGAAAGCAGATGAATCACCACAGACTTGCATACGGCGTTCCTCATTATTTTTAGAAATAGGAGTGCTAATCCCACAAGCCTCCCTTCTGTCCAGCTCGCTCATCAATCTTGCTGTTACCCCTTCCACAGTTAATTTTGCTGGAGGTACAGCAGATATCTGGCTAGCTATGGCAGACGCTGACTCCTTTCTAACATGCACTGCCGCAAGACTGTCCCACATTTCTTTGGCAGTTTTCTTATTTCTTATATGCACAACTTGCTGATCACTAACAGCCAAGTTAATTAATGCCCTTGCTTTAGCATCACCTTTCGACCAGGCTTCGGTCACAGGAGCAGCAGGAGGGTCCTCGGTCACGTACTTCCACACATCACGGGAAGTCAGAAGTGCTTCCATAGACTGTAGTTCTCGGCCGTTAGTTGCGGGAATGTTAAAGCCTTCTCAGCCTCAGCAACACGGTCTGCCATGCTGGAACTTTTCAACCACCAGCCCACGAAACCGTTGCAGCAAAAAGAAGGAAAAAAACCTTTCTAAACCTTTCTCCAAAAACTAACATGTGCAGTTCCACGCTCAACCACTGGGCCCATAACCCAGATGTTAGGGTTAAAAGCAAAATCAGCAGAAACTGGTTGAGAAACTTACACATAGAGACCAAGGCTTAAACAAATGCTTGGTTTAATGGAGAAAGTAAAAATATCAAAAATTAAATTAGGCTTGCACAAAATACCCACACAACCAAACCACCCACCAAGAGCACACTGGGAAAACGCCCAGCACAGAGGCAACACACAACACCCCTGATATAGCCTGCATCATCAGCAACACCTGTAGAGCTGCTCCACAGCTGCAGAGCCCCAGTCATTAAATCTTTCCTGACTCTTAAAGGTACAGTGAAACAATAATGACACTTTTACACAATCATTCAACACTCTGATACCTCGCTGAGCCTTCCCTCCTCCATTCCGCTCCACTCCTCATTCCCCCTGCCTGACCAGCTTCTCCCGCTCTCCCTGGGCGAAGGGCTGGTCAGGATGATGGTGGGGCGGCTCCCTGTAGGTAGTCCCCCTGACAGGCCAGGATATTTTACGGCATGCCTTCAAGGTCACATTTAAGAGAAACATCTTAAAATATGTCAAAATTGGGATCTCTTTTTCCATCAAGTTATCCCAACATTATTAGTGTCATCATCTACAGAAATAAAGTGTAGAAAAAGTTCAGGCTGACAAATACCAATACACAGCTCCCTGATGTTAAATTCCTCTACTTTCCATTTTCCTTAGGAAATGTAAATCTAAACATTCCTGCTGTTGGCCGGCTAATTAAACACCCTGCTTTAAATATCCAAAAAATCAAAACAACTTCCCTCACAAACACAAGAAACTTACTAAATTATTAGATAAATATGTTTTCAGCTGGATTACACTATCAAACAAACATTTTTCAAAATCAACAAATCGAAAAAGAGTTATGCATCATTGTTTCCTAAGCCAGATGCAAAGATGATATTTAGCACCTCTGTAGAATTTGCAAATATGACAACAGGACAGACGATACAGATTTAGTAATAGAATCTTTCCAGGTGTGATTTGCATCTGAAGAGAATCAACAACTGAAAATAGCTCCTTCCTCTCTCTACAAGCATTTCTGTTCCAGATAGAAGGCAGAACGATTGTGCTCTACACTGGTCATATAAAGGAAAGCATCAGCTAATCTTAAACATTATAGTGGAAGAAACACTCTTATTACGTGCTCAGAAATATGCCAACCTCATTTGAATTGCTCAGCTTCATTCTTCTTGTTCTTGAAACCCTCATAGGAACGATGGGAAATGGATTTATTGCTATCGTTAACTTCATTGACTGGCATAGAAGCAGAAAACTTTCCCCAGCTGACTTGATCCTGAGTTGTCTTAGCTTGTTCAGATTTGCATTCCATGCAGTTGTGATACAGTCTGCAAGTATTTCCCTCTTTTACATGGACGCTGTTCCATTAATGCATGTAAAAATAGCAAACTTTACCACCTGGACATTTATTACTACTGCTGACCTTTGGCTTGCCGCTTGGCTTAGCGTCTTGTACTGTGTAAAAATTGCTAACTTCTCCCACCCTCTCTTCCTGCAAATGAAGTGGAGATTCCCAGGGCTGGTGCCTTGGCTGCTTCTGGGGACTGTAGTCTTCTCTGCAATCATCACCACCGTGGTAATAACAGGAAGTAGTGTTATGTCTAAATGTAATCTCTTTGAATCATTCCTAAACAATAACAGTGACTCGAGAATTAAAATGTTTGACTACTGCAAATATGTTATCCTTCTATATACCATTCCAAATTTCCTTCCATTCATGATATTTTTGTCCTCGTCCATCTTATTACTAACCTCTCTGTGGAGACACAAAAACCTTCTACAAAGCAGTGCAAGGGATGCCAGCACAGAAGTTCACCTGAATGCCATCAAAGCCCTGGCTTCTTTCTTCGTTCTCTACATATCTAGTTTTTTCGTGGAAATTTTGGACATGGTCTTATACTGGATAGGCATTGAAGATGTTTTGATATCAATACTTATGTTAAATGTGATAATTGCAAATTCCTCTGGCCATGCTGTTATCCTGATCTTCATGAATCCCAGACTGAAACAGAAATCAATAAGGATGCTTCGTCAACTAAAACGTTGAAGGAAGCCATCATCTTAAGGGTCACCAAAATCTTATGGAAGTGACATCCCCTCGCAAGAACAATACTATCTGTGTAGTGTGTGTGTGTTTGCGTGTGTGCGCACATATGCGCTGAGGATACGGTCTACCAGACATTCTCCCGCAAAAGGCTGCCAAGCCATTCTAAGGAGGTTTGCACAGGAGAACCTCCTGCTTGGTATGCTCTTTTCTGCATTTTTTGATACTCTGTTCACTCTGCCTGCTTAATTATTTATTCTTATGTCAAAACTGAATGACAATTATTCTGCCAAAGGAGGTTCCTTCCCTGTTCTCTGCTTTGATTTCAGATATCCATATTATGGTAACCTTCTCCTGATTATTTACACAGCAATAGGGTGGCTGCTGTATGAGCCAACAGTGCTGTGGAGAAGTTGGTTCTACCTCTTTCTTCGGATGCTCAGTTCACCAGTGGAGTATGCGCCTCAGAGAGAGCAAGCAGCATTGAAATGGGAATGGACCGAATGAGCTAAAAATGGGGGTCCCAGCACCATGCACCTAAAATTGGATAAAGTTGTGTTAAGGAAGGCAGTTAATGGGAAAATTCTCTATGAGTCAGCAGAGATTACTCATGCCCCACAATGTAACTGCAGGCATTTTGTGACTCTCTTATCTTTGTTACTGGGCACATTTGGCGATTAACTTTCTGTATAAAAGGGCTCAGTTTAAGAAACCGTCATATTACTTTTTTCCCCTCAAAAAACCACAGGGGGGCTTATTTTCGGTGGGATGTCTTATTTTTGTATTACGGTTTTTATGGTACCTTATGGTCTCCTCGGCCGGGCCAGGCCGCTGGCTTGGGGCACTGCTGGGCTCTTTGAGCTGCTAGGCGCTCCGCGTGCTCCAGCAGCCAGTTCCGGGTGGCGGGACAGCAGGCCTTCTCGGCCGGGCAGAGGCGAGGCCGCTGGCTCCGGCGCTCTACCTGGCGCTGCTTTGGGCGGCAGGATGGCAGGCCTCCTCCTCCGGCTGCTGCCGCAGCTGGCGTACAAAGTCCCACTGGCTGGCTGGGGTGCTCGGGAGAAAAACGGCAGAGACAGATGGCATGTTTGCCCCCTTACTTGGGTAACTGGCAGCGGGTCAGGTGGGGGGAATGAGGAGTGGAGCGGAATGGAGGAGGGAAGGCTTAGCGAGGTATCGGAGCCCCTGCACTGCCCTAGCCAACAAGTGGAAGAGGGAGCACAGCTGCTTCCGGCGCCCGAATTGAGGCGCGCCCCCAAACGCAGGTTTAGAGGGCGGCATTTTGGGGTGCCCAAGCTATTATGCTGGCCCCGGAGCAGAAGGGCACCATTGCCAGATTCTGCGAGTGACTGAGAGGTCATGTTTTCTGCTATCTCTGCACTGTAAATAGTATGCACAATAAAACCCTTAAAGACAGAATGGACTGGAGCGTCTTTACTCGGGAGTAGCCGCAAGAATCCCCTGACATGACCTCTTAATGAAGTTGTGGCCAATTTTAATCCCATAAAACGTGGTCTTGTGTCATTATTCCGTTCAGGGCTGCCCTGGGGACTGGGGGGACGGGACTGCGCCTGAGTGCGCAAAACATATGTTCGTAATAGACACATGTGTTAATTCAAGCAAAAGATTCTAAACCTCCTGATAGTGTGTGTAGGAATACATGGGAGTGCTGGATACAAGTGGTTTGAAGTGCATACCTTGTAAAAGCTGATAGTTTAACCTCTATGGTTAATGAAATTAAAATATTTTTCTGCTTTTGTACAGAGGTTTTACAAGATGGTTAAAGTTGGGGAAAGTGTCAAAAACAAGGTTGCAGCTACAGTATAATGCAGGAAGAGAGTAAGGCTGAAAGATTAAAGAAGGAAATTTGACCAAAAGAAATGGTCACGCAGTGATCAGAACAGTGATACACAGGTCCTGCTATCAGAAAGCTCGTTATTCACGAATTCAGTTTTCTGAACACAAAGGATTATATCCAAACTTGGTTGGCTGCAGCAAGAAATCATTGGGGCGGGTAGGGAAAAGAGGGAGATTGGACAAATCATGGATTAGAAATGTTTCCATTGGAAATAATGGAAATTGTCAACCCGTAAGGTAAATGCTTGCCTAAATAAGGTACCATTTCCTGGGAGCGCATTGTGTTCAGCAAGTGGAACCTGCGTGCACTTGTCACTTTATGCATGTGACTATTAACTATTAACAAAGCAGAGTCTGTATTCAGCCCTTTACAGATGTTCTAACTGGGCCGTCATTCAAGAAGAATTCCAAGCTGATCTATATTTGTTTATAAGGGCTTCTGTCCTTAATATCCTCAAGGCAGGGACAACTTTCCAGTATCACATCAAGAAGTTACATTTATTATGTACACAGCATAAAGTGAATTGCAGTATACGACAGGGTTCCCAAACTAAGGCCCGGGGGCCGGATGTGGCCCAATCGCCTTCTAAATCCGGCCTGCGGATGGTCCAGGAATCAGCATGTTTTTACATGAGTAGAATGTGTCCTTTTATTTAAAATGCATCTCTGGGTTATTTGTGGGGAATCCGTTCATATTTTTTTTCAAAATATAGTCCGGCCCCCCACAAGGTCTGAGGGACAGTGGACTGGCCCCCCTGCTGAAAAAGTTTGCTGACCCCTGATATACAACAAAGCAGAACAAGGGCTGCCGCATCCTGCTTTGTTCTTATTTCGCAGCCAGAAACAGAAAATGGTTTCAAAGGCTAAGCAAAATAAATAGAAATCGGAACAGCTCAGATATTTGCATCTGCCATGCTTCTGATGGAAATAAGTGCAACTTCTCTTCAAATATCTCCATCAACATTATTTGCTTCTTTGCTTGGACCCCCATTCAGCCGTCACCGAATACTGGCAGTATAACTGGCATACTCGAAGGCACCAGGTAGAAGAGGACCAGTTACCCAAGTAAGGGGGCAAACATGCCGTCTGTCTCTGCCATTTTTCTCCTCGTCATCTATGTGTGTCAGTCCCTTGTGGGAACAGCCACCAGCGCATTTATTGTAGCAGTGAATCTTGTCAGTTGGGCTAAAGGCATTGCCCTGACCCCTAATGATCAAATCCTGCTCTCCCTCGGACTGTCCAGCCTCTGTGTACAGGCCACCTCAGCCACAGGCGTGTTTTCATTTCTCTGCTTTGGGGAGCTCCTCTTCACGGGGTTCTGCATGCTAGCGTTTTGGTTGTTCTTCCTCTTCGGTAACCACAGTAATTTCTGGCTTACTGCTTCATTATTTGGATACTACAACCTGAAGGTGATGAACACCCAACAGCCCTTCTTGCTGTGGATGAAGACAAAGTGCATGAAGTATACGTTTCAGCTACTATGCTTCAGTTTGGTGCTAAGTTTTGGATTTAGTCTGCTGGCAGTTTACCAAGTTTTCCGTAACACGTTTCCTGAAACTTCAGCCAATCTCACCAGCAATTATTCGAACTCCTTCTCCCGCCCCTACAACAACTTTCCAGGGAAGCAGTTCTTTTCTTTGATGGACACTACTTGGCCCCTTGTTGTCACATCCTTCCATTTTATACATCTTCTTAAGGGTATTTGGAAACACATCCAGAAAATGAAGAGGACCATGACAGGCTCTGGAGTACCCAATCTGAGTGCTCACAGAAACGCCAGCCATACCTTGACGTGCCTCCTGATTCTCTATGTTTTATACTACGTTGCGTGGTGTGCAATTAATTTTGAAATTCTTCCACTTTCCAGCAATGGTTTTTTAATGTGTATGGCAGCATTCTCCATCTTATCTTCAGCACAAGCAGTCACCTTTATCGCAAGGAATCCTAAACTCAAGAAGCAAGCCCTGGGGATCCTCCAGAATTTCAGACCGCCCGCAGCTAAAGCTCAGGGTCGGCCTACAGGTGACATTTCATGTGTGACTTCTCCCCTGTAAAATATTAGATGATAGAATTTTAAAATCATTTCTCCATTAGGGATTGTCTACATAAAAAGAGAGCGCCTCAGGAAGGTGTTCAAGAGGAAGGCTCCCCCCCCCTTTCCACGCTATAGAGAAGAGCTAAACTTGCATAAATTCAGAATTTGGGAACAGAATTAGAATTTGATACTGCTTCTGAAGTTCACATTTGATAGAAACTTTTCAAAACAAACAAACAAAACACCCTGTTCACATTTGTTGATGTATATTAACTTTCAATTAGCCAAATGCAATATTTTAAAAGTGTATTTTGTTGAGTTGTATTAATCAAAGAATCTTAAGGCACCTTAATGGCTAATACATTTAATATGGCATTTGTTAGTCTTAGTTGTTTTGTTTTTGCTGCAAGAGACCAACATGGTTAACCCGTCTGGAAAATCTTATCAAATTATGTTATATATGTAAGATAAACTATAGTTTCAGTTACAGTAATAAAGAAATGTCACATTTATAAATGTAGGTACTTTGTTTTGCCAACAATAAATAAAAGGCATCTAATCTGGAATAATCTTTTTTGTGTCTGTGTCTTTTCTCTGGAGTCTAATATAGTAGATCAGTTTGATGTTATGGCATTTCTGTATAGTTTGCTTTCCAGTTCAGTTATTGAAGGCAGAGAGAGAAATATCAAATGCTTAACATAATTTATTTAGGCTGCAGTTTTATAGATAGGTAGATATAGATATAATTAGTTTATGAAAACGGACATATATTTCATATAACTTTATTATAATTTTATAATTATAAAAGCTATTTGGAGGATCAGTGGGTTTTCTTTGTCCTCTCTGAAGATCATTTTCAATAGGAATGGCTTGGGAAAACAGGGTGCTTTTATTTTTCTGGAGAGTTATGGGCATAGCTGTGAAGTTCTCCCTTTTTTAAAGGGAAATTCCCTTATGCTGAATAGGCTTTTTCCCTTTACTTGCAAGGAAGCCTATTCAGCATAAGGGGATTTCCCTTAAAAAAGGGGAGAACTTGCCAGCTATGGTTATGGGAATGGGCCACAACAATGCAGGAAGACAGAAAGAATTATTTGGGGCACTGTTTTCTGCTTCCACAGCCATTGCTTTCTTATTGTGGGCATTGTGGCTATCGGTGCAAATTGGGCATGGATAGAGAAGGCAAAGAACTGCTAGTGGTGACAGTAGAATAGAATTGGGATCAATTACCTTTCCCTTGTTCCCCACACCAATCGGGCACTGCACTTCTGTGCTATGTTTTCAAAGACACCCCCAAAACCCATGGAGATGATAAATATTCATATCCTGCCTTTCTGAAATGAGATCTTTAGGGCAGTTATTACGTGAAGATAAAATAAAGAAAACAAGGACTCATTTTAGTGTAATTAGCTACAACACACTGGTGATTTAACGAAAAAATAATGAACGGCTTGTCGATGAGCAACTTCACTTTCTCTCTGTTAACAAGGCCCACTGCAGCTTCTTACTATGGTTAGCTTCATAGCCTTGTAGAAAAGTTGTTTCCTTAATTGAACCCTTTGTGACTTGTTATAAATATACCTGAGATATTCTCCGTGAGACATTTGTGCTGAGTTTAATGAAGTAAGATGAACTAATGAACTACACAAGAAGTTTAGGACTCAATAGTTTGAGAACTAGGATGTGTCGCTAATAGACACATTTTGCCTTGAATATCTATTGTATACGGGAGATTAACTCAGGACAATGAGAAATTTCGGATAGAATGGAGTAAATTTATGGATTATGCTAAAGATAATTACAGTGGTACCTCTACTTACGAATAACTACTTACAAATGTTTCTACTTACGAATGGAGCTCCGTCCGCCATCTTGGATGCGGTTTAATAGGATTTTTTCTACCTACGAATTTTTAGATAGGGTTGCTTCGACTTACAATTTTTTTCTCCCAATGCATTCCTATGGGATTCGACTTACAATTTTCTTCTACTTACGAATGTGCATTCAGAACGCATTAAATTCGTAAGTAGAGGTACCACTGTACAAGGGAATGAAATCGCTAGTGGTAATGACATAACTCCTACATCGTTGAGAGTATATTTGGTTTAGATAATACGAGAGTGGATTGAAATATTTTACCATTAGGTGGGAGGAGGGAAGTCATAGGGTATGGAATCTATGTTGTATAGTTGTATTGTTGTATTGTTGTATTGCTGTATAAATAAATAAACATTTATTGGTCAAAAAAAATTGTGTTCATGTAGAGTAATTGTGAAGCACCGTCCCCATTCCTTCTTCATGCAGGGAAGCTCTCTTTGACGTAACTTGATGCTATGTCATCATCTTCTCACCAATGGCTGACCTAAGGCATCATCAGTCTCCGTCCACTGCAATATTTGCCCCATATCACATTCAATCCATAATACAGTTCAATCCATTATACATAGTTCTCAGGGTCCACTTACTCTGTCTGGTATGTAACACCCACCCAATACTGAATTGGATTAGGGTCATTAGTTATGAGTTTCCTTGGCAAATGTTAAAAAACAAAAGCAATCAAAAATCTAAATAGTATTGCAAAAGTTGAGTGCCTCCCCCTCTCTCTGCTGAGTGGTGGCAAGAGCCCATGAGGTTCCAGGCACACCCCAGGTCTTTGTTCCTTTGGAGACATGGCAGAGGCTGTCATGGCTTTCAGAAATATGGTTTATTCACCTATTTACACCTTCAGCCTACATGGAGGGAGTCCAGCTCTTACAAGCTATGTACCGTTTATGAATAATTCTTTAAAAAAAACACACACCCACAAATATTTTGAGGGAGGAACTATTTATTTGTTTGTTTGTTTGTTTGTTTATCCACCCACCCCAATGTTACTTTCCACTTCCTCTTAAAACATAGGATAATTTGATGAAAGACTCTCAGTTAGTTTCATGGCTAAGTTAGCCATGAAACTAACAGGGAGGTAAATAGAGAAGATGCTAGGTGTTTTTTATATTTACCATGCGCCACACAAATCTCACCCATGCTTACAAACAAATCAACACATAAAATAAACACTGTTAAGTGCTGAATGGCAACCCAGAAACTCCAAGACCACTGCAGTCCATCCGTCCGTCCCCGTCCGTCCCCGATAGCAATGGGAACAAATATTTTCCACTTCTAGCAAGGTGAGCTTAGGCAGACCACGTTGAATGCCAACATAGACACCTGCATGCTTAAGCCAAATATTGCTGAGAAGAAGACATAGCAGGGTGAGAGACTCTAGCTCAGAAAATTTGCTGCAAAGGCATTTGTCCTTTTTCAAGCTTTCATTGATTTCTCTTTATAAACATTTATGCACGTGGATCTGCTTACTTCAGTTGTGTTGTAGCTTTTAGATAATCAAGCACTGATACAGAATTCTTTCCATTATGTAAACACCAGTCATGTCTAGCTGGAGTGGAAAAGATGATGTGGAATAAGGACAAGATCACAGCAGCAAATCAGCACATCTTCTCCTTATTGAATGCTAAGATAAGGTGGAATTGCATACTCCTCTTAAACAGGATTATAATGCAATCCTGTAGAGCAGGCATCCTCAAACTCAGATGTTTTCGGACTACAGTTCCCATCATCCCTGACCACTGGTCCCGTTAGCTAAGGATGATGGGAGTTGTAGTCCAAAAACATTTGGAGGGCCGGGTTTGGGGGTGTCTGCTGTAGAAAGACAGCATATGCATGACTTCCCCCTACATTTACCTTCCTCTCAAGGCAGGCTTTTCAGTTATTTGTCCCTAAACTCTGTATTCTCTGTCCTTTCCCCAAATTTTCAGAGCGTTTCCATCCAGCTGTCATTTTGTATTCTCCAACTGGTGGGACTGTGCAATCTGATTACACTTGCCCCCCCCCGCCATTTAGAAGGACCATCGTTTGCCACAGACCATCTGCTCAAACATTATGCTTTACAAGCCATTGGAGTCTTCCATGTAAAGTAATGTACAGGGCATCTCACACCTTGTCATCACAGACAACTAACCCTAACCCTAAATAACATGCCATGCTCCGTGAGAGGGTTTGCACCTCTGTAGCACTTTCAGCAATGCCCCCTTTACTTCCTTATTCCTTAGACTATAAATCATGGGGTTGAACATGGGAGTGACAACGCTATAGAACAAGGATATCATTTTGTGGTGATCTGAGTGGCTTGAACCAGGCCTCATGTACATGAACATAGCACTTCCATAAAACAGTGCCACCACAGTCATGTGGGACGCACATGTGGAGAAAGCCTTGTGTCTGCCTTCAGCAGAACGGATCTTCAATATGGCTGCGAGGATGCGGACGTATGTGGTGATTATGAAGGAGAAGGGGCATAGAAGCATGAAGACACCATCCACAAACATCATGATTTCATTGAGTTGAGTGTCAGCACAGACCAGTTTCAGCAGAGCCAATATCTCACAGTAGAAGTGGTCAATGACATTTGGGCCACAGTAAGGCATCTGTAGAGTCTGGACTGTGTGCACCATGGCTACGAGGAAGCCACACATCCAAGATGATGCCGCCAACATGACACAGACTCTATGGTTCATAACGAGTGTGTAGCGCAGAGGGTGACATATTGCTACAAACCGGTCGTACGCCATCACGGCAAGGAGCACACATTCAGTGATGCCAAGGCCCAGGAAGAGGTAGATCTGAGCACCACAGCCAGCAAATGAGATGGTCTTCTTTGGGCTCCAGAGATTGGACAGCATCTGAGGAACAGTACTGGTTGTGTACCAGATGTCCACAAAAGAGAGGTGGCTCAAGAAGAAATACATGGGTGTGTGGAGTCGAGAATCCAGCCAAATAAGCATCAATAAAATCCCGTTGCCAGCTAGTGTTATGCTGTAGACCACAGAGAAAATCCCAAAGTGAACCATGTGCATCTGTGGGCTGCTGGAAAGACCCAAGAGGATAAATTCTGTCACATCAGTTTGATTCCTCATCTTTTCCTGACACTACAGAGGAGGAAACAGGCACCATGTAAAATATAACAGCATACAGCAGGGGTCCCCAACCCTTGTGGGCCTCAGGAAACATCTGGGAATCTAAGATGTCATTGTGGGCACTGCAAAATACAATTTCACAGAAGAAGAACTGGCCATGTTCAGACCCCTCACCCAAAACAGGCAAAAACCAACTCCTAGAAAACAAAACTCCTAGAAACAGGCAAAAACCAACTCCTAGAGAACAAAATTAGATCCATAGGCATTGAGCTGGAGCCCTTGTATAATTCAAGTGAGCAATATATCTTCCACAATGTCCAAATCAGATTAAAGGATGTTGACAGACAAAACATTGTGGCAGCTGCAAATAGAGTTCGCTCCCCCATGTTCTATGATTTAAATATCTTAGAAAATAGGGTCAACTATGTTACAAAGCTAATAATCCCAGCCCAACGTAGGGCATTTATGCTGGCCCGACTGAATGTCTTTCCCTCGGCATTGTCAGGGGTAGATATCAGAACACTCCCAGAGACAAGAGATACTGTAGATGTCTCTGAATGTGCCGGATACTAGAGCATATTATCTTTCATTGTCCACTCCAGAGCATGCTGCGTGAACGTGCGTTGTCCCCCCTTCTGGGTGTTCTGACACCGCAGCATGGTGGAAATGTTGGATTCTGCCTGTCTGACATTGACCATAAGGTGACTGCGGGAGTAGCTGAGTTCTTGGCAGCAGTGTCTCAAGGTGTAGTTTAATAGGAAGAAATCTCAGTTTACACACACACACACACACACACACACACACACACACACACACAGTGTATGCAGTTTACTGTTGCCTCTTTGTATGCATTTTAAATACTTTTGTATGTGACTCTTTTTCTTGCGGTTCTATTTGTAAAATGCCTAATAAAGGTTTGATAGTCAACAGGCAAAAATAAAAATAAGCCCTGTGTCCAGGACTGAAACCTAAGGAAAACAGAAACAGAACTCCAACCTGCAGGGGGTGGGGTGGGGCAAAATCCAAATAAATATGATCCAAACATGTTCTGGAGCATCACATCACCATACCAAATAATTGCTGTAGCATCAAACAGATGCTACAGCAAATGCTGTCTGCAAGAAATCAAACTCACCATGGAGTAATAATGCCTTCCTCATATTCCACCAGTCAGATATATGGTGTGCCTCTACTCCAGGCTATATGTCAAGTTAAAGGAAGATACCTCATTTACTCTTTTACAGACAGGAGGTGAGGTCTGTTTTAAGACATATTGGTAGAGACATACAATAATAAACCAGCCATGTTGGGTATTGCCAGTGGAGGTCACTGGTGTTTTCAGCTTGTTACAGTGTTCATTGAAGTGAGATAGGCAGCAAAGAAATTCACCATTGTGTTTTAAAGACCAACTAAGTTTATATTTTGGTATCTGAAGAAGTGTGCATGCACACGAAAGCTCATACCAAAATATAAACTTAGTTGGTCTTTAAGGTGCTACTGAAGGAATTTTTTTATTTTGCTTCGACTCAGACCAACACGGCTACCTACCTGTAACTAGAACCATTGTGTTTGTAATATATGTATAGGGATATTTTTCCTTGATGAAGTAAGAAATGGACACATTCCAGAATTGTCTCCGAACAGAGAAGATATAGCTGAAACCAAATGGGAGCTGCAGAAGAATAAGATTCTGAGACTGAGTTAAAGTAGCACTCACAAATTAGCAACTGAGCAAAAATTGCTTAAGACACTATCATTATACTGGAAAAGTAAAACACATACTGACCTGAATGAATGAGAAACAGCAACCCACTAGCCTATCTTGTTCAAACAGCTACATCCTATTCTTGATTAGGTCAGTTTTGTAGAAGACCTTGGATGGGAAACCCTTGAAAGCCATCGGTCTCAGGCCATCATCCGGAGGCTACAGTGAGTTTTATGGAGAATGCAGCACACAGAAAGAGGCGTTTTCAGTTATGCACATTTTTTAAAATGAAATGTAAACTTTGGTTTTCTCATTACGTACCCAGATCACAGAGGCTTGAAAGAAATTGCCAAGTTGTTTCCCCTATGAACCTAGAAAAGCATGTCAGCAGTGACTCCTAAAACAGTATGCATGTTTACATTATCTTCTGGGCCCATCCACATGGGGACCAGGAACAAATTATTAATCCACAGGGGCGGGAAGAAGAACATGACTAGATTCCGTCTACAGAGGGTTTTGCCAACATTTCTGAGGGATTTCTTGTTCCTGATTTTTGATGTAAACATCCTACTGCTTTAAAGGAGCCTCGGAGATCCCATTCCAAACTAATTTTCTGATAAAACTCTCGAATTCACTGGGCATTGGGTAACAGACTTTAATCTAAACCAACTTTCATTTAATCTAAACCAACATTTGAGGCAGATGTGGACATAGCTGGTTGCCAATTGAGAAGTTAAGGAGTATTTGTTGTTGTTTAGTAGTCTTAGTGGTGTTTGACTCTCCGTGACCCCATGAAACAGAGCATGCCTTGGAAACTGTCACTTTCTTCTTCTTCTTCTTTTTTAAAGCAATTTATTAAATTTTCCAATTAAGCACATTTAAACAAAAACAAACCACACATACAACCACAGACACAACAACACATAATAAACACAAAATTTTTCTTCTAACATCTTGTCAATTATTACAATTTTCTTTGCTCTGCTGAGCTTTGACTTCCCTCCTTCCCCCCATTCGGTTTTCTTGTCCACTCCTATCTCGCAGTTTCTTTATTCCTTCTACTTAAAATCAATTCGTAGGATTTATTTCAGTCCTGCAAGTGTCTTTAAACTTCTACAGTTCTTCTCCATATAGTCCACAAATTTACTCCAGTCCTTTTGGAACCTTGACTCTCCCTGGTTTCGGATCCTGCTAGTCAGTCTTGCTAATTCTGCATAGTCCATCATTTTTGTCTGCCACTCATCAATCGTCGGTAACTCTTGGGTTTTCCATTTTTGGACTAACAAAGTCCTAGCCGCGGTTGTCGCATACATAAATAATACTTGATCTCCTTTCTCTATCTCTTGTCCTATAAGTCCTAATAAGAAAGCTTCCGGTTTTTGGGGAAAGGTATATTTAAACATCTTTTTCAGTTCATTATATATCATTTCCCAAAATCTTTTGATTTTTTCGCATGTCCACCACATATGATAGAATTCACCATGCTTCTCTTTACACTTCCAGCATGTTTTGCTACTCATCCTAAACATCTTAGCCAATTTTACTGGTGTTAGGTACCATCTATACATCATCTTCAAAACATTCTTTTTCAGGGCAGTGCATGCAGTAAATGTCAATGTTTGATTCCACCGTTTCAACCACGCATCATATTCAATATTATACCCAAAATCTTTTGCCCATTTTATCATCGCATCTTTTGTCAATTCATCTTTCATATACCATTCTAACAACAAATCGTACATTTTTGACAACAATTTTGTTCTGCCTTCCAACAAATCTATTTGAAATTTAGACCTTTTTTTATCATTTATAAACACATCATTTACTTGGTGATATTGCAACCATCCAGTCAGACATTCTTTAATTTCATCATAAGATTTCAACTTCCACCCCTTTTCTGATTTCCTCAATATCTCCTCGTATGTGGCCCTCCTCCCTTCCATATTTATCTTTTTAACTGTCAACACCTCCACAGGTGAAATCCACCATGGGGTCTTAGTTTCTAACAGTGATTTATTTATTTCCCACACCTCATATAAAGACCTCCTTATCACATGATTTGTAAAACCTTTGTGAACTCTTTTTTTATCATACCAAAGATATGCATGCCAACCAAATCTGTTGTCGTATCCTTCCAAATCTAATAAGTCTGTATTTCCCAATGTTATCCATTCTTTTAACCAACAGAGACAGGACGCCTCATAGTATATCCTCAAGTCTGGCATGGAGAATCCACCTCTTTCCTTTCTATCCACTAAAATTTTATATTTTATTCTTGGTTTCTTCCCCTGCCAGACAAATCTCTGCAAAGCTTTTTGCCATTCTCTGAATTGTCCTGTCCCTTTTATTATCGGTATCGTTTGAAATAGAAATAACATTTTGGGTAGTACATTCATCTTAATTGTTGCTTCATTCTATTCCAGGTTTCCAAATCTTTCTTTATCTCTTTCCACACCGGTTCATAATTGTCATTAAATAGGTTAATATTTTTTGCTGTCATCCATATTCCCAGATATTGTACTTTTTTCGCCACTACGACACCATGTTTCTGTTGTAGTTCTTCCTTTTCCTCCATCTTCATATTCTTAATCACCATTTTTGTTAATTTAACTTAAATCCTGCCAGCTGCCCAAATTTTCCTATCTCTTCTATAGCTTCTGCAACACTTTCATTGGGATTTTCCAAGGTTAAAACTAAATCATCCGCAAAGGCCTTCAATTTAAACTCTTTTGCACCTACTTTAATTCCTTTAATTGTTTGGATTTCTCTGATTCTATTCAATAATACCTCCAGGACCGTAATGAATAATAACGGTGATAACGGGCATCCTTGTCTGGTACCTTTTGTGATTTCGAAATGTGGTTTGCCAGTTCCTTCTCCAGGTGGGTCACATTTAGTCTAAACTCTTGGCTATGACCTGTCCATCTTGGGTGGCCCTGCATGGCATAGCTCATAGCTTCTTGGAGTTATTCAAGCCCCTTCGCCATGACAAGGCGGTGATCCATGAAGGGTAAGGAGTATTAGAGACTCTTTAAACTATCAGCATATCATGTGGGGAAATTGTGCTTGGATTGTACCAATGGAGGCTACCATGTCAGCGAGAAGGTTGTGTTATTCTTGTATTAATAACTTTCAGAATCCAGGAAGTCCATAAACATAAGATAAACTGTATTAATTATTTACAGAATAGTCTCTGTTAAAGGAACCCATAGCCCTTCCAGTCTCATTTTGTTCACTTAAGCAAAACCCACATAAAGTGAAAGTGTGCTCACATCTTTCCCTCCCACAAAAGAAAGGAACATATCAACCAACCAAGCCTAAGGGTTGGCTTCCTCAGCTTTGTAGATCTACAACGTATAGTTAGTATTTCCACTTCTTTTCTCTGAAAATCTGGACACAACAACAAAATGAGTTTTTTGAAAATCGCCAAAATCTACACTACCAATCTACACTACATCCAGATTTTCCAGGACATGTAAGTGATTTCCACCTGGAAGCTACGTGTCGGGGCTGAATACCGGCTATGTCCGTATATAGTGTTGGAGATTCATTCCCCGTGTTTGCATTCATGGGATTGTTGTCTATCATATGACATGAAGGTTATGGGCCCAGTGCCAGCAGAGGAAGCACCAGGGGCTAATTTTTGTCCTGTTTGGGGTCTCCTGGATCCGGCAGTGTGAAGCAAGCCTCTTCAGAGACAGAAGAGAAAAGGCTGCATGGAGATGGTGATTACAGCAAATGCCTAAAAGAGAAAGTAAGAGGCAGGCTGGACTGTTTTGTGCCAATGCTAGCGGGCTTGCGCACAGAAGGCAAGGAGCCTTTGAAGTACTTGCCAGGCAATTAAGGCTGCAGAAGAAGGCTTGATTTATAGCCGTCTGATAAGGATAGAAAAAGGTTCCAGCTTGAGCTAAGCTGCGGAATGGACCTTTTGGAAGAGTAGCGACCCCATTCCCTAGGTTTATGTGGAGGGAACTGGGAGGAAGAAATCCCAACCCCTGAGTTACATAGAGGGAAGGGAAAAGCGACCTGATGTGGCAGGACTTTGCTAAGAATGTAGCCTTGATTTACGTGCTACAGAAGGGAAGGCGTTTCCCGATGCTTTTGAGGCATTTTCCTGAGAGGAGAATGGAGAGCGGCAGAAAGCGAAAGTTGTCTCAACCCTGACAGTTGGATTCGTGCCGTGGCAAGGCTTTGCCAAGACAGTACTGGGGGAGGGAGCAGTTTCCCACGATGCTACGTTGAAGTAGCAGGCATGGACTTTGAGTTTAGGAATGTGAGGGAGCAGTACTTTTGTTCCCCAAACTGCAAAGGTGGTTTGATGCTGTGTCTGATGCCAACAGCCAGAGTTGTGTGTTCAGCAGGAATTTCATCTGCGACACATTGGACATTCCAAGATGGCAACAGGCTGTCTAGTATGCCGGGGAAGTTCGGAGGGCTGGACTTTGCTCTCTCCGACGCCCACATGAAGTGGGAGGCAATGGTTCCTGAAGCCAAAAGCTCCAGTCGTGTTTGGAGGCGTTTTGGAGGGAAACTGCATTGTTTTCTGTTCTGGGGGGGGGGGGGAGGACTCTCCAGAACGAAAGAAAGAGAAGTGACTTGTGGCGTCATCCCAATCATCACTGCAACCAGCAGGTGGCACTGCTGAGGTCGAAGCAGTGGAAAGTTTGTCCTGTGAGAGGTTTGGACAGGATCCAAATGTCAGGAACATTTGCAGCATTCCAGGTCGAGAAGCCCAGTGTGGCTGTTCCGTTTCAGGCTGTAAACAGAACACAACCACCCAGAAGAACGAAAGCAACATATAATTGGCTTGTTCTTCCTATGTAGTAATATAAACATGGGGGATGGTGGGAAGGTTGGAGAGACATGTGATGTTATGTCTGATAACCATTCTTTTCATGCAGGATGTGTGCATGGGTCTTCCAGATTGCTGGTGTCTGACACGAAGATGGGCAGGTGTTCCAAATGTGCTCAGGACAAAGCAAACGGGGGGGGGGGGAGACAATATGGGGATCTCACAGAGACACCCTCTTGGTAATGGAGATGATGATGATGACAGCGACAAGGCAAACCCGGAAAAAGCCAAGATGCCAATGATTGGATCTGACATGTGGGTTCCAAAGTCACAGAGCGATATGCTCGGCAAACATAGTTTCAAGGTCTTTCCCTGGATTTAGACAGAGTTTCTGATGGGAACTGTGACAAGATAAACCCAGAAAAAGCCAGGATGCCAATGGATGGGTCTGACATGTGGGTTGAGATGTCACGAGGCAGGGAGCATAGATTCTTCCTGTGGTATGGAGGCATGTACAGAGTACTAAGGCCTCATACCGAGCTGATTTTACTCACTATAGTTGTTGAGTGCGGTGCAGAATTGGGGGGGGGGAATGAGGGTATTTTCCAAGGTTACCCCACTGCAGAAGGCTTACTTACTTATCAAACCTTTATTAGGCATTTTACAAATAAAACCATAAAAGAGAAAATAGCATATAAAAGCCTTGAAATATATATAAAAAAGGCAGCAGTTGGCTACATAGACTGATTGTATCTATGTGTAGAATCTGTGGTTTTCCCTGTTAACCTGCTCCTTGGAGGACTGCTACCAAAAACTCGGCTACCCCTGCCGTTACCCTTTGGTCAACGTCAGATAGGCAGAATCCCACACTTTCACCTTGCTGGGGTTCCAGACCACCCAAAAGAGGGGACAGCACACATTGACGGAGCGTATTGTACAATGGACAATGAAAGAGAATATGCTCTACAGTGTCTGGGACATTCATAGAACATCTGCAGAATCTCTTGTTTCTAGGAATGTTTTGATATCTTCCCCTGACAAATGCCGAGGGAAAAACATTCAGACGGGCCAACATAAAAGCCCTACGTTGGGCTGGGATTATTAACTTAGTGACGTAATTGGCTCTGCTATCTAGGATATTTAAATCATAGAATATAGGGGAGCAAATTTTGTTTACAGCTGCCTCAATATTTTGTCTCTCGACATCCTTTAGTCTAGTTAGGATATTATGAAAAATGTATTGCTTGCTAGAATTGTACAGGGGCTCCAACTCGATGCCTAAAGATTCAATTTTTTTTCAAGGTACTGATACCATCTTGATTTATAGGAGTCTTTGAGCAAATCAGCGAGCACACTTGATGGGGAGCAGCGAAAATGGCAGCGTAACCAGTATTTTATCGAGGTGGTCCAAGCCCAGTATTCCATTGTGTGTATGCCTATTTCTGCACACATTGTTTCATATTTGATTACAGTTGGGAGTCAAAGAATACGTCTCAGAAAGCTGGAATGGACCCATAGCGGGAGTCGGCCCATGCTTGGACCCATAGCGGGATTCCATAGAATATCTGGGATAGCACTTTTGTTTGAAATATCTGGTTGGCCGCAGGAATAAATTGATTACCTTTCTGATAATAAAAACTGCTGATGAGGTACACTTTGCCTGTTTTATGGCATTTGTACGATGATTTGCCCACCCTAAATTGCTCTGGAATAAAATTCCCAGATACCTATAGATTTTCACTTGTTGGATTTCTTGCCCTCTTATTTTCCATTTCTCTAATTTCCAACCATTCGAGAAGACCAAATTTTTTGTCTTCTCATAATTTATAGAGAGTCTGTTAGATTCACTGCGGAAGGCTCTGATACAAAATCTGCTGCTGATGATAACACTGAGGTGAGTTCCACTGATACAGTGGAGGAGATGTGCCAGATGTGCAGATCAGGAGGAGCTACAAGGGGTGAAATGCCCACCAGGTATGCTCAGGAGTTTGCTAACACAGCTGTTGCAGATTTAGCTGTGGTTAGTGGCTCGAGACAAGTCTTGAAACCCAAAGTCTTGAAAGGGGTGCAGAGTTTGTCCTCAAGGGACAGGAAACCACGCCCAAAGGCTGTAAGGGTAGACACTGTTTCCTCAGAGAAGGAAGCAGAACCACGTCCAAAGGCCGTGTGTGACAACACTGATTCCTCAGAGAGGAACGAGGCTAGGATTCAAGTCCCAACAAAGCCAAGTGTGAGACTTCCTGATAGTCAGAAGGGTTGTGACTCCAAGACTAGTCAGAAGAGCAAGATGGTAAAGCCCAAGGCTAATCCAGTTGCAGGTAGTTCCAAGGGTGGAACGGGTGATACAGAGGTACACTGTGTGTATGACATCTGTATGGTTGTTGCAGTTACACCGATGACTGCGACACGGTTCATGAATCGGGGGAGGTTGTTGGAGATTCATTCCCTGTGTTTGCATTCATGGGATTGTTGTCTATCACATGACTGTATATGTTTTACATTCCACAGAGTGGGAAGTGACAAAGACAGGATGTTTGTGATACTGGGTTTCCTGAAGTGGGGCTGTTGTCCTTTGTTCTCTCTCTTTGCTGTCTGATGAGAGAGAGAGACAGAGAGAGAGGGAGAGAGAGAGGGAGAGGGAGGGAGAGAGCCATGTTGCAGTGCTCCATGTGTGTTTATATGTAAATAAACGTAGATTAGCCAAATGCTGTGCTACTGAGTTCTGCGGATCTGTGAAGTGTGCTGATGTCAGTTGGCATCAGTCGCTGTGATGTTCGGGCAGGAAGAACAGATAATAAAAATTGTATTGAATATAATATGCTCTTTTAGAATAATTTATTATATTAAAGCAACTAGTTTTCCTACCAGAAACCCATGTTGAAACATTATCAGAAAACGTGAGAACCCATCTTTCATTAACGGTAACTAGCTTTGGACTATTCTTCTAGAAACCCTATGCTGAATAATCATTTGACCAAACCCAAAATCTTGCTCATTTCTTGTAGCAATAAAGATTGAAAGCTTTGACCAAATTATTTGTTAAAAGAGCTCAAGAAACAGAAGACTATAAGGAGAACCAGTGCTGAGCATCCCACCATTTTCTTTTGGTTACATCTGAGCTTGATAAGTGTCCAGAAGACACCATGGACCTCCTAAAGTGCAGCAATAAAACGGCTAGCACATTTGTAAAGCCACGCAAGGTCCAGTATGGTTTCAAATTGGATGAGGGACCATGTGTTGAGATGCCTGCACTGCAGGGGGGTTTGACTAGATGACCCTGGGATCCCTTCCAATGCTACAATTCTGTGATACTCCTCCCTGCATGATTACCTCCCTAATACCCAAACAAACAATACTGCACTAGGGAACATACATATCGTGGGATTCGGTGCTCAGTTCAAAAATACTTTAAAAGGGAGCTTGGGACAGGACCTCTGAGGAATTTTGTAGTGAAAAGCTATTTCTGTTTCAAATAAACAGGTTCAATAAGGAATGGGTTTATATAGCATCTGCTACTTCATTTCCTGGAACATCCTGTGAGCTAAACCGACCTGATAATAGCCGCACCTCGGATGATGTCTCTCACCCTGGATTGGTGCCACCCTAGCATCATTTGTCTGACATATCCAGGTAAACAACTTTCCTAGGACCAGTGCTTTTTTTCCTTAAAAAAAATGTTTAGGGGTACTCTCATTTGCGTGGACAAGCAGAGTCCCCAAAACCTCAGGCAACCCCCAAGCGGAATAATGACTCAAGACAACTTAGAACAGTTTAGGGAGCTGGGTATGTTTAGCCTGGAGAAGAGAAGGTTAAGGGGTGATATGATAGCCATGTTCAAATATATAAAAGGATGCCATAGAGAGGAGGGTGAAAGGTTGTTTTCTGCTGCTCCAGAGAAGTGCCCACGGAGCAATGGATTCAAGCTACAAGAAAGACGATTCCGCCTAAACATTAGGAAGAACTTCCTGACAGTAAGAGCTGTTTGGCAGTGGAATTTGCTACCAAGGAGTGTGGTGGAGTCTCCTTCTTTGGAGGTCTTTAAGCAGAGGCTTGACAGGCATATGTCAAGAATGCTTTGATGGTGTTTCCTGCTTGGCAGGGGGTTGGACTGGATGGCCCTTGTGGTCTCTTCCAACTCTATGATTCTTATGATTCTAACTTGCTATGGGATTAAAAAATGGCCACAACTTTATTGAGATTCAGATGTAGGGAGACCTTGGCTCAGGTATTGGGCGTTTATCCTTCCCAGTCCCCAGCCAGGGATCTGGGAGACTTCAGGATTATCCAGAATGTATTGCGATTGGGCTGGCTCTGGAGATCCCCCCCCCCCGTTTGCCGCTACTGGGTATGCTCATGCATTTCATGTGATACTGCAGAGTTTTGTATACACTATATTCTGCTCATGATATTTATATCCTGCTTACCAGCAGGGTTGTTTTTCATCAACGCAGCAGAGATAATGCAGAGAGCGTTAGTATATATATATCTATCTATTCCTCTTTGTTGCATGCCGTGCAATTGTATACACAGTTACTGGAAAGCAAGTCCCACTGGGTCCAGTGAGACCCATTCATAAGTATCTGTGCATAACAGTGTATTTTAAAATCCCTGTGTTATACTTGGGGTTTGGCATTATCAGAGTTTACTGCACAGAGACATAGCATGACATTACAGTGGTACCTCGGGTTAAGAACTTAGTTCATTCCGGAGGTCCGTTCTTAAGCTGAAACTGTTCTTAACCTGAGGGACCACTTTAGCTAATGCTACTGCTGCGCTGCCACTGCACGATTTCTGTTCTCATCCTGAAGCAAAGTTCTTAACCCGGGGTACTATTTCTGGGTTAGCGGAGTCTGTAACCTGAAGTATCTGTAACCTGAAGCATCTGTAACCCGAGGTACCACTGTACCCTCAAACACTGCATATATTGATGCTTTCCCCCTATATTTTTGAGTTTACCTGATGCAGGAATAATCTGCTAAATTGGTGGAAACCGGGGGAAATGTGTTCCGCTTGGGACCACAGATTTTGTTTCTGTTTCCGTGTGGGCGTATCAATGGTAATTTTAGATACTGTACTGCAATTTCCAAGCCAACTACTTCCTTCAGTTACCTGAAGGAATCTGAATGGTATCTGAAGAAGTGTGCATGCACACGAAAGCTCATACCAAAATAAAAACTTAGTTGGTCTTTAAGGTGCTACTGAAGGAATTTTTTTATTTTGCTTCGACTCAGACCAACACGGCTACCTACCTGTAACTACTTCCTTCAGTGTTTTCATTTCTTTTCCGGCTGTGCTTGTAACGTTTCCCAGTGTACTCCTGAATGGAGTGTACACTTAAAAAAAATATTTTAATGGTTTTCCTATAATATATAATGTTAACGAACCACAGAAAACTAATAAAAATTGTGTTTGCCATTCCGCGTCTGAAATAATAGCAAATTAAAAGGCACGGATGTGGGTGGTGCTGTGGTGTAAACCACTGAGCCTTGGGCTTGCTGACCGGAAGGTCGGCGGTTCAAATCCCCGCGCTGGGTGAGTGCCTCTTGTTCGGTCCCTGCTCCTGCCAACCTAGCAGTTCGAAAGCATGTCAAAATGCAAGTAGATAAATAGGTACCGCTGCGACGGGAAGGTAAACAGCGTTTCCATGCGCTGCTCTGGTTTCACCAGAAGCAACTTAGTCTTGTTGGCCACATGACCCGGATAAACTGTCTGCAGACAAACGTCAGCTTCCTCAGCCAGTAAAGCAAGAGGAGCGCCACAACCGCAGAGTCGTTCATGACTGGACTTACCTTTCAGGGGTCCCTTTACCTTTACCTTTTAGAAAGGTCTAAGACAGTCATAAACTGTTTTGCAACAGGTTCAAGGCAGACACCAGAGCGCATTTCTTTAATTAACTTAATTTACTGCCATGGGATGTGGTGATGACGGCAGCTGATGTAGACAACTTTAAACCACCTTTTACCAAACTGGAGTGCTCCAAATGTTGTTGGACTCCAGCTCCCATCAGCCCTGACTATGACCCATGGTGGTTGGGGCTGAGGAGTTTGTAATCCAAAACATCTGAAGGGCACCAAGTTGGGGAAGACTGCTTTTAAATAAATAGACAAATTCATGGTAGACAGTCCTATCAATATCTATGAGCCATTATGCCTAAATGGACTTCTTGTATGGAAGTAGTGTTGGGAACAGATAGGGCTGGACATCACTCTGCATTGCTTTTGAGAAGCTGATAGTATCCGGCTTCTGTTGGGAACAGAAAGTGGGGTCAGATGCGTACATAGCCTGGTCCTGCAGAGCAGTTCTTATGATCAATGAAGTTGCCAAAAAGAGGTAGGTCCTTAAAAGGCTTCTACATTTGTGCTTCTTGCTCTATAGCAACACTATTACAATTATATTCTCAAAATAAAGAATGTTTTAATTCCTCCCTCCCCCAAAAAAGTGTTTAGTGTCTGAACAAAGCCCACACACATACCATTTTACATGCCAGACCTCTTTCTGTGTGATTGGGAAGCCTGCTTTTCCAGGCAGCTCTGGATAACTATCAACCATGTCTAGCTCTTTCTATTAATCTCTCTCTCATTTCAGAAATAAAATAAAAAAAATTCCTTCAGTAGCACCTTAAAGACCAACAAAGTTTTTATTTTGGTATGAGCTTTCGTGTGCATGCACACTTCATGCACACGAAAGCTCATACCAAAATAAAAACTTAGTTGGTCTTTAAGGTGCTACTGAAGGAATTTTTTTATTTTGTTTCGACTCAGACCAACACGGCTACCTACCTGTCATTTCAGAAATGAGAGCCAGGATGTGGGGCTGCATTGCTTTGAAGCCCAGTTCAAATTAATTTCCGGCATCACTTGCTTTTGAAAGCACTCTATGTAAACTGAAAACAGTGAATTATATTTTTGTCAAAGTTCAAATCTTTATTGCGTTAGCATACAGCCATAGCAAAATAAAACAATACAAAAATGCCAGAGACAAGCAACGAAACATAATTCAAAGCGGTATTGTTGGCGTAATAGCATTTAAATTACCCTAAGACAATGATGCAAAGGTTTAAGTGCCAGCGCCAAAAATCTAATATGCGGATATATGTGAAGCATAAAATAGCCCAAAATAGGCTCGACACATTGAGTTAAAAATATAAAAGAGAGCATTAAAACAGGTCCAGGCATAGGACACACTACCCTGTCAGGGTAGCCCTGAGTTTCAGAGCCTGCACTATGAAGATTGCCACCCCACGTGAAATTTTGGGATTTGCGTCCACAAGAAGCGATTTCAAACAGTCTTCCTTAGATGTAATGGTGGACGGGATCAAGAGGAGGAGCTTAGATCTTATTGGCTCATAAATGGGGCAGTAGAAAAAGAAATGTATGAAGTCCTCTATTTTTGTCATTACAGGTGAACAAGCCAATCCTCCTTGGGTATCACAACTCTTAGGTAAAGGTAAAGGGACCCCTGACCATTAGGTCCAGTCGTGACCGACTCTGGGGTTGCGCGCTCATCTCGCAGTATTGTTCCGAGGGAGCCGGTGTATAGCTTCCAGGTCATGTGGCCAGCATGACAAAGCCGCTTCTGGCAAACCAGAGCAGCACACGGAAACGCCGTTTACCTTCCCGCTGTAGCGGTTCCTATTTATCTACTTGCATTTTGACGTGCTTTCGAACTGCTAGGTTGGCAGGAGCTGGGACAGAGCAACGGGAGCTCACCCTGTCACAGGGATTCGAACCGCTGACCTTCTGATCAGCAAGCCCTAGGCTCAGTGGTTTAACCCACAGTGCCACCTGGGTCCCCATTGCAACTCTTACCGCATCCTATACCTAGGGTATGTTTAAAATAGAGTAAAAGATATCTTACAGGTATTATCCCTCTTCATTAGATGATCTCCTCCACATTTGCATTATTACATGTGCTGGAAGAAGTGGAAGAGTGCCTGCTGGTGCCATCTTTGAACTAACATGTTCCACTCGCCCCATATGTTCAGAATGCTGTGTGCAAAGGGAAGCCTATGTGTGTATTAGCTGAACATATGTAACTTCCATGCAGTTGGGAACTCTGATAATGCAGCGCTCCAAATAGCATGGAGCTAATTCTACCCATGTGGGCTCCCTTCTGCATCCAGCTCAAAGACCAGACATGCAGCATCTCACGCAGGGTTAGAGGTATGACTCTACCACCTCCTTAACATGTTAGTGCACCCATGAAGGAGGGCTATTGTCTGCATAAGAGTCTATTGATGATAAGTATGACCAATACTTTTCATTCCCTTCATTTAAATGCCAGCATAATAATAATAATAATAATAATAATAATAATAATAATAATAAATGCCAGCATCATGCTATTCTTTTTGTTCAGAAATGAGACTGTAAGGGCATCATGAGGAACCAAACATTTGTGGCTGAATTCCTCCTGCTTGGTCTCTCTAAGAGCTTGAAGATCCGTCTTTGGCTGTTTGGGCTTTTTTCGGTGACCTACACCATCACTCTGGTGGGCAACTCAATCATACTGACGCTTATCTGGCTGGACCACCGACTCCACACGCCCATGTACTTCTTCCTGAGCCACCTTGCCTTTGTGGACATCTGCTATACATCCAGCACAGTCCCCCAGATGTTGGTGAACCTCCAGAGCCCAAGACAAACCATCTCGTTGGTTGGCTGTGCCGTTCAGATGCATGTCTTCCTGGTCTTGGCTATTACCGAGTGCATCCTCCTGGCAGTAATGGCGTATGATAGATATGTGGCAATATGCCACCCACTGCACTACACGGTCCTCATGAACAAGAGAGTATGCATGAAGCTAGCCGTGGCAACCTGGATGAGTGGCCTTTTATTGCCAGTGGCACACACAGTCCTCACCTGGCGGTTGCCATTCTGTGGTCCCAATCTGATCGATCACTTTTTCTGTGAAATGCCAGCATTGCTGAAGTTGGCATGTGCCGATACCAAGATTGTTGAAAAGGTCACTTCGGTGGGATGCATTTTCACCTTGCTTATCCCCATCTCCTTTATCTTGATGACTTACATCCGCATCCTGGCTTCCGTCTTGAAAATCCAATCTGCCCACGGCCAGCACAAAGCATTCTCTACTTGTGTTTCTCACGTATCAGTGGTGGTGCTTTTCTATGGCAGCGCCATGTTTATGTACATGAGACCAGAGTCTAGTCACTCAGCAGATTCGGACAAAATAGTCTCTCTTTTCTATAGCATATTCACCCCCATGTTCAATCCCATGATATACAGCCTGAGGAACAAAGACATGAAAGGGGCCTTGGTCAAAATTCTGCCACAGCACAAGCTTTGTTGATGGAGAAACTTGATTCCAAAGTGGGCTACTTTTTTAAAGTTCAAACCCCTTATTTTCAGAGAAGTAGTAGTCACAATGCTGTTGTAACAAATATAAATTGCTAATGAAATAGGTGTACTTTGCAATAATATTATTTCTGCTACGTTGTCAAGCAATTAAAGAAAATATTGCATCAAGAGGTTTTATTTTATCACTCTGGACTGCACTGCAACATTTTTTAAAAATCCAGATTTTAGTGATTTTGTTTAAACCCAGCTAAAAGGGGAAAAAAACCCAAAGAATAATAAAAAAAACATGTCACAGCCTAGAAGAAGAAAACTACAAAGATACAGCATAGCTTCAAAGGGATGGTAAAGTATTAACTCATACAAAAATTCCCTTTAGAAATCATAAAGCTATATAAAAACAAAAGTATTATCCACCTGTGAGTTCCATCACTATTGAAAATAAAGGTTCTATAAAGTCTTAAATGAGGCAGATGTTAGCATATACTAGTGAGACTGAATGACTGTGTGTGTCAATACTCATTTAACAAATAAAATTATGCCATATTTTTTTGGGGGGGATTACTCAATCTCTGTTCGTTAGATACTTTTTTTTTAATGAGATATCTTTTCAAGGAGGGCGATTTGCCAAAGCCTGCAGTACTAGCAATCCGAATTGTTAAGATCAAAGGTCTCCCAGGGTTTGACAATGGAGTCCTGGGCTGTTTTAAATGATGGGAGATAAATTATTTGCTTTTCAAGTCCTGTTCTGTTTCCATATACAGATTCAAAAGAACCAGGTGGAAAAGTGGAGTCACAGTATGTTTAGTTATCAAAGTGATCTCAGTGAACAATTTATTCCAAAATTTAGTCACCTTTGAGCAGCCCCACCACATGTGCTTATATGTACCAACTCTGCAATTGACATATCACTTTTATTTTATTTTATTTATCATACTACACTTTAATTGTCTTATTAGTGCCAGGATGTCTGTGTTATTAGTTTTTGGTTTTGTGAATAGTCATTGTTAGTGAGACAGCACACCTTTCATCTCTTTCTGACCTTATCATTTACGGATAACTTCTCCCAATCCTAACGTATATGGGCCTGCAATTCAAGACAACACTTTCTGCTGTGACAGATCTGCAGTTTGGGTTTCCAGGACAACTCATCAATTAGCCTAAAGACTGAGATGGAAACATTCAACCTCTCCTGCCACATTTGTCAGAGTGAAACATCCATGTTTCTAATGCAACCTTCTCTTTGCAAAATCTTTTCAAACACAACACATACAAACATTACATTTTATGCATATTAAACATATCTTTAACACCCTACCTAAGACCCCATTCTCCTAGGAGGGACTTAAAAACACTTTGCAGTCTTTATTCTCTCTCAGGTAAGCCCACCATTTTCTTCTCTTGGAAGAAATGTAGATTTAAGAGCAAGGGTCATTGCTGGCTTCCAGCTTCCAAAATTCCAAATATTGAATCTCCCTAGCTGGAAGATTCGTGCAGCCTGATTTCTTACATTAACACAAAGATTGCATACTTTGTTCCTGAGATGTTTTAAGTTCAATTAAACTCAGTGGGGTATACTTCAGAGTGAATGTGTTTAAGGGCAGCTTGTTACTGGTGAAAACTGCAATACAGTTGTAGCACCTTGTAGTAACAGAGCAATCCTATATGTGTCTATTCAGAGGTAAAGTATACTGAATTTAATGAGATTTAGTCTCACAGATGGATCCTTGAGCACTCACTTATTAAAATAATAGTATTGTTATAGATTGGGGGGACCCCCTAAACCCTAGAAATTAATAAATAGTAGGCTTTTTATTATTTGGGGTGTGAAGGGAGAAATACAAGCTGGAGAGGAATTCCTGGATTAGCCTATGCAAAATGACCTGGCCAAGCTAGGGCCATTAAGAAACAATCGAGGGCCATTGGCAATGCAATAGAATTGTCCTCCCCCCCCCTCCTAAGGTGTGAACAGACACTGGGGGGTGTTGGAAGGTTGCCAAGGTAACTATGTGATTGAGGTGACAGGAAAAGGGAGTCTGGTAGCAAGGGGTTCTGTGATGAAAAAGGAGGAAGAGAGACTGGGATCCATCTTGGGCAGGTTGGCTGAAGGCTGGCCTGAGAGAAATGCCTTTGACTCCAGGGCTTCACTGCTGTGAAGAAAAAGCCCCTCTTGAAATGACCATGCTGTAAGATCTGGACTCCCTCCAGGCAGACTGAAGGTGTAAATAGGTGAATTAACCATATTTTTTAAAGCTATGACAGTCTCCGCTGTTTCTCAATTCTCCAGAGGAACACGGGCCTTGGGTGAGTGTCTGGAACCCCATGAATTATTGCCACCATTTGTCAGAGTGGGGGAGGCACCCAACTTTTTAAACAGTATATAGCTCAGGACTGAACTGTGGTTCTGACAGCAGACTCTTAATCTCAGAGTCGTGGGTTCAAACCCCATGTTGGGCAAATATTCCTGCCTTGCAGAGGGTTGGACTAGATGGCCCTCAGAATCTCTTGAATTTCTACAATTCTATGATTCTATCTTTCTCCCATAGCTCAAAGACTGCTTGATATTCCATTCAAAATCAACCCAGAGGGAAAGAGCAGGCGAGAACGCTAAAGGAATCTATTAGTAAAGGGCTAAGCTCTTCCTAGGGACAAGGGTGGCGCTGTGGGTTAAACCACTGAGCCTAGGGCTTGCCGATCAGAAGGTTGGTGGTTCGAATCCCCGCAACGGAGTGAGCTCCCGTTTCTCGGTCCCAGCTCCTGACAACCTAGCAGTTTAAAAGCACTTCAAAGTGCAAGTAGATAAATACAGCGGGAAGGTAAACAGGGTTTCCGTGTGCTGCTCTAGTTCACCAGAAGCGGCTTTGTCATGCTGTCCACATGACCTGGAAGCTGTACGCCGGCTCCTTCGGCCAATTACACGAGATGAGCGCCGCAACCCCAGAGTCAGTCACGACTGGACCTAATGGTCAGGGGTCCCTTTACCTTTAAGCTCTTCCAACGTACCTAGACTAGACAGCAGAAAACTCATTGAAATATAAAATGTTTCACAAAAGATATATTCTAGCCCCATATTAGCTACAAAAGCGTTCCCCAACTTGTTGTCTTCCAAATGCTTTTGTCTACAATTCCCCTAACACTCCAGCCAGCATTGCAATGGTCAAGGGAGTTCAAGTTGGAAACAGCTTATTCATTGAATTCTTAAGTGGAAATAGAAGCTGGATCCTTCTGTACACAAATCATGTGTTCTCCCACTTGAGCTACAGCCTTCCCCAGATCAACAAAGATTTAAAAGTGTGCAGAGTAACATCTCGTGATGCTTTATTTTTCTGAAGGGAGTAAGAGACCTGTGTATGCAGGGGAGACTGAATAATCCTTACAACAATGCTGAAAACCAACAGATGAGTGAGTTTTAACACTGCTTATTTGCTAAAACGGTGATTTGTTTATTTGCTAAACCATACAGCTCCTGATTTTCAACCAACATGTGATTGTGACGATCAACTCAAATCACTAGCTATAGACTGAATAAGCAGCAATAAAACAATCCAAAACTAGCAACAGATAAGCAAAATATATGTGCTAAAGACATATAGCTATTATATAACAATAGCCAGTGCTTTTTTTTCCTTTAAAAAATATATGTTTAGGGGTACTCTCATTTTCCTACTCATATTGAAATACTGCCTCTCAATGAGGCCAAACTTAGATTCACAAAATGTTGAGGAGTATGCACACCCCCGCGTCCCCCCAGGAAAAAAGCACTGACAGTAGCTATATTAACAGAGTGTGATCAAAAGGTATTTTCAGGTATATATGCTAGGTTGCAAGCATATAGTATTCACTTCCCTGTTTGAGAGGAACTTCCTTGAACTTAGTGGGACTTACTTCTGAGTAGAGAATTGAGCTGTAACTCTTCTGAAAGATGTAATATTTTATCTAAAAGATGCATGCCAGATATTTGTTCTCTCTCTTTTTACCAAATATTTTTCCCCCTGCACGCATTATCAATGATGACAAGAATTGATGGAAAGCAGAAATAACCTATAAAACAGTGGTTCCCATATGCTCTCCCCACCACGGACCATTTGAAAGTTGCTGAGGATCTTGATGATTTTGTTTTCTGCCTGTTGAAGCAGTTGCATCTTGATGATTTTGTTTTCTGCCTGTTGAAGCAGTTGCAATGAGCACCAGTGCTCGATGCTGCATGCTATTTAATTGTATTATTTCTTACATTGTATTCTATTGTACAGTATTACAATCTGAATTCCATGGACTTTTATATAATTCAAATGGTTCTTCACAGACCACTTGAATGAAGCTTGCAGACCACTGTATGGGAACTTCTGCTATGAAGGACATCTCTGGACCAAATCTTTCCATGATATTAGATAGATGTCCCAATATCCATAACTCTGATCAGGAGACAGCATCCAAAAGGAGACAAAAGAGGAAGCAATATGGAATGGTAATGTTACTTGTACTTCAACACTTTCTCCAAAGGGCAGATTTCATTAATATATTGCTGCAGATCAGTGTCTGAGTCTCTGGTCCACTGTATTGGAGTGTTCAGCATTGAATAGATATCGCAATAGCACCCACAACTATGGATACAGAGAAGTACAGTACAAACTTCGATAATAAATTCTCTTTCTATACAGAAAGAGCAGTGATTCTCAAGTAGTTCAAATTTGCAGCCATTGCTACTAAACCTACAGATTAATTTAGGCATGGTGTCCGAGAAGGAAGTGCTGCTTCACCTCCCTCTTAAAAAGGTCATCCAGTTCAATTGAAATACAGGAGAATCGGAAGAAGAAAAGCTATGGATTTAGCAATGTCCCTGGAAACCTAACTGGGAAGCAAGATCTGCTGAACTGCAAATGCTGCGAGTCCCACTGTCTTATGTCCAGCTTGTATGTATGTGTAAAAAAAAACATATTTCCTAAAAATACCAATGTCTCCGCTTACCTTCATTCTAAGGAAACTGAACTCTGGGTAAGTACTGGAACCCCCAGAGACTAGAGACTGGGGTATGCACAACAATAGAATTATTATTGCTGCTGCTGCTGTTGTTGTTGTTTCTTCTTCTTCTTCTTCTTCTTCTTCTTCTTCTTCTTCTTCTTCTTCTTCTTCTTCTTCTTCTTCTTCGAAATGAGACTTGTTGGAAGAACCAAAATATTCCGCTTTTTTAGATTTCCAGAAGTTGAGGCTCCAATACTTTGGCCACCTCATGAGAAGAGAAGAATCCTTGGAAAAGACCTTGATGTTGGGAAAGATTGAGGGCACTAGGAGAAGGGGACGTCAGAGGACAAGATGGTTGGACAGTGTTCTCGAAGCTACGAGGCAGTGCAAGACAGGAGTGCCTGGCGTGCTATGGTCCATGGGGTCACGAAGAGTCGGACACGACTAAACGACTAAACAACAACAACAACAACATGAATGAAGATGCCGGGGAGAAGGGGAGTGATAAATATGAATGAGTGATTAATAGCTCACCCCAGAGGTTGGGGTTCTAGCCTAGACTTCTCCCTGACATGCAAGTTTTATTTGTGTGGGGATTTAATTAATTAATTAATTAATTAATTAATTAATTAATTAATACTATCGAGGAGCATTCAGTTATGCAAGCCCTCGTTTGCTGTCCAAAATGCTACAGCTCAAACACAAGTTTACCAACTCACTGAGAATGCATCAGATACATAGAGGGGAGGATTAGGGGTGTGCTATGGGTCCCATCATAACAAGGGGTGTCTGTACTGGGAGGAGTGGAAGGGTAAGGCGACTCCATCAAGGCTTGAAAGCTACAAGAGCAAATGGAACGGGAGGGGACACCAGTGTTTCAGAAATCAGGATGAGCCTGTATGTGTGTGTGTGTTGCCCTCCGAACATTTTAACAAAGTGTTTAGTTAGGAGGCATGTGAAATGGATTTTAGTTGTAAGCCACACCTCTAGTGCATACTTAATATATTATTATTATTATTATTATTATTATTATTATTATTATTATTATTATCCTGACCCATACATTCGGGGGCTTCAGGGGTAAGGAAGTTTCTGTTGATTCTAAAGGCATCTTCTCCCTTCTTGGGACCATTTATCCCAGTAAATGACAGTGGGGAGATATTCAGCTGCTTCTAGGGGGGTGGATTTCTGATATTTTGGTGCGGCAGTGGTGGTGGTGGTGGGAGGGTTTGGCTTAATTTAGATGAGGAGACAAAGTGGGGTTTCCTTGTCGTTTTTAAATGTGATTGAGAAAAGCCTACCCAGATGCTTATTGCCATGGTGAGACTCTCCACAGGCCAGAAAGAAATTTGCCCACTCCCAATCATCAAGGATGTCACCACTCAGCACAAAGAAACATTGCTGGAGGGGGGGAGGGGACTGTCCCAACTCTATTATCAAGGGTGAAAGATAATGGAACATGTAGAGATAAATGATATTTTGTAAGTTTATTTAATCCAAACTAGGAGCCCTGATAAAGTTCGGGAATGGATCTTTGAAAAAGATGCCTTTTTAGACACCACAAAGATAAAAAAGAATTCTGGGTTTTCCTACTGGTTTCCCCGAGTAAAAGCAGTCAAAATCTGTGCCAACTACTTGGTGGATGTCACTGAACCCACCCTTCGGAGAGCTTTCACTATGGCCCAGTTTCAAACATTGCCAACTGCATACCTGACCGGTAGATTCACAAAAATCCCAGTAGAGCACCGTTTACGCCCTTGCTTCATGAAAATTAAAGAGGATCTTATACATTACCTCCTCTATTGTCCCATTTACTCGGGCTTTAGAGATGCGATGCTGCAAATTATACCCAACTCTAAAATCAATCCTGAAGATAGAGTAAAAAAATTTTTAGTTGATGCTAACCCACAGATTTTAGTTGATGCTAACCCACAGATTTTAGTTGATGCTAACCCACAGATTTTAGTTGATGCTAACCCACAGATTGGGACCCAGGTGGCGCTGTGGTTAAACCACTGAGTCTAGGGCTTGCTGATCAGAAGGTCGGCGGTTCAAATCCCTGTGACGGGGTGAGCTCCCGTTGCTTGGTCCCAGCTCCTGCCAACCTAGCAGTTCGAAAGCACGTCAAAATGCAAGTAGATAAATAGGAACCGCTACAGCGGGAAGGTAAACGGCGTTTCCATGTGCTGCTCTGGTTCGCCAGAAGCGGCTTTGTCATGCTGGCCACATGACCTGGAAGCTATATGCCGGCTCCCTCAGCCAATAATGCGAGATGAGCGCGTAACCCCAGAGTCGGTCATGAATGGACCTAATGGTCAGGGGTCCCTTTACCTTTTTAACCCACAGATTACGCATGCGGTAGCGGTCTTTGTGATGAAGGCCATGAAAGCCAGGGAAAGATATCTGGATGACAAAGTAAAGACCCCTTCATCATCTGTTTAACTAATTGCTGTTTTTTCTTTTTCCTCCTGTTTTGTGAGATGAAGGTTTTGCGGGGATAGTATGCAATGAATTTTAGTATTTTTAATTTTTGTCATGTAGATATTTGTGTAAAGGCATGGTCCTCACAATAAACGGATTTGTTGTTTGTTTTCATCCAAACTAAGCCAGAACATGAGAGTGAATAGTATTCTCCACTTCAGACACACAAGCCCAGGTGACGGGTTTCATCTCTTTCTTTTGTATAGGAAATGAGACTAGGAAGCTGCTATGAGGAACCAAACATTTGTGGCTGAATTCCTCCTGCTTGGTCTCTCTAAGAGCTTGAAGATCCGTCCTTTGCTGTTTGGGCTTTTTTCGGTGACCTACACCATCACTCTGGTGGGCAACTCAATCATACTGATGCTCATCTGGCTGGACCCCCGACTCCACACGCCCATGTACTTCTTCCTGAGCCACCTTGCCTTTGTGGACATCTGCTATACATCCAGCACAGTCCCCCAGATGTTGGTGAACCTCCAGAGCCCAAGACAAACCATCTCGTTGGTTGGCTGTGCCGTTCAGATGTATGTCTTCCTGGTCTTGGCCACGACTGAGTGCATCCTCCTGGCAGTAATGGCATATGATAGATATGTGGCAATATGCCACCCACTGCACTACACGGTCCTCATGAACAAGAGAGTATGCATGAAGCTAGCCGTGGCAACCTGGATGAGTGGCCTTTTGTTGCCAGTGGCACACACAGTCCTCACCTGGCGGTTGCCATTCTGTGGTCCCAATCTGATTGATCACTTTTTCTGTGAAATGCCAGCATTGCTGAAGTTGGCATGCGCCGATACCAAGATTGTTGAAAAGGTCACTTCGGTGGGATGCATTTTCACCTTGCTTATCCCCATCTCCTTTATCTTGATGACTTACATCCGCATCCTGGCTTCCGTCTTGAAAATCCAATCTGCCCACGGCCAGCACAAAGCATTCTCTACTTGTGTCTCTCACATATCAGTGGTAGTGCTTTTTTATGGCAGCGCCATATTTATGTACATGAGACCTGAGTCAAGCCACTACCCTGGTCAGGACAAAACAATCTCTCTGTTTTATAGCATTGTCATTCCCATGTTTAATCCAATTATATACAGTCTGAAGAACAGAGACGTGAAAGAGGCCTTGATTAAAATTCTCGGAATGTTCAGAAGACAAACATGAGATGCCAACCTAGCAGTTCGAAAGCACGCCAGTGCAAGTAGATAAATAGGTATCGCTGCGGCTGGAAGGTATATGGCTTTTCCGTGCATTCTGGTTTGTGTCACTGTCTTCCATGCAACAGTAGCAGTTTAGTCATGCTGACCACATGACCCGGAAAGCTGTCTGTGGACAAAGGCTGGCTCCCTCAGCCTGAAAAGCGAGATGAGCACCACAACCCCATAGTCGCCTCTGACTGGAATGACCTGGTCAGGGTCCCTTACCTTTTTCTTTACCTTATACTAATAGTCCAGCAAGTCCATCGTGGTTAACTCTTTCTGGCAGTGTCTCTGCAAGTGCCAGAGTGCATGGAAACACCATTTACGGTACCTTCCCACAGCAACGGTACATATTTATCTACTCATGCTAGTATGCTTCCGAACTGCTAGTTTGGCAGCAGTTGGGACAAAGCAACAGGAGCTCACCCCATCATGCAGATTTGAACTGCCGACCTTATGATCAACAAGCCCAAGAGGCTCAGTGGCTTAGGACACAGTGCTACCTGTTGCATGGGGTAGGGGAAGCAAAAAGTTCCTTGGAGGCTTGTAAATATTCACTTTGCTTGTTCATAAAACTTTAACTCCTTACAGGGTGTAGAAACAACCTTGATTCTTTAATTTTTTTTAAAAAAGAAAGAATGTAGAACTTCTGATCCAAGTGCTGATTGTGGTTGATGGTACCATGAAAAAAATAATTTATAGTCATTTTATTTTATTTTATTTCTTATTTCTTTGCATTCTTACCTGTCCTTCCCCAAAAAGTCTCAAAGCAGGTTACGATATACAGTCTACAGGCATAAGCCTATTGCTTGTTTGCCTTCTGTGCTTCACATTGGAGGTTCTTGTTTAAGTAACATGTTGCGTGTTAGAGCTGTAGAAGAAGGCTTTCCTTTTTTTTCAATGTTTGGTGCCCACATAAAATGATACAACAACAACAACAACAACAACAACAACAACAACAACAACAACAACAACACAAAAAATATCCTGTACGGAGAATATGGCTCAGGTGATTTTCATAAAACATACTTTTTAAATCTATCATCTGAGTCAGTTACAAGTGATCAGGGCTTGGTAAATCCCATTGTGACAGAAGGAAAATTACTGTCAATGTCACCATGCAAATTGCAATATGGTCCTTGGCATATACAGACAACATGGAGGATGGCTGTGTCATTTGTAAGGGAAAGCTATTAAGATTTGCATCTCTCTCTCCCTCTGCCCAACTTCTCTTTTTGTAGGACGACCTATTATATACCCACAGATTCCCTCTCAGACAGATATTAGAAAACTAGTCTAATACTGTACCCTTATACCCCCAAATTACACCATACCCGTCATACTATTTCTCTGATCATTTTGGGAACTGTGCCCATTTACTTTCCTAGAGCATAGCTGGGAACCGCTGCACTTGCCTTCACACAAGGAAACGGTTTAATAGCTGAGGTTCCCAGATTTTGATTGTAATCATAATTCAGAATCAGTTTGGGGAATTGCAGGCATAGCTATGTATCCTCAGGGGCAGCCCAGGATATTTTTCGCATCTGAGGTGAACCATAACATGTGTCAGCAGCATCACTGCCCCACACCATGCAAGCTGACTAGGACCTTTCCCCCTTTTGTACACCAAGCACTCAACAGCCCCCAGCCAGCATGGCCAATGATCAGGGGTGACGTGACACCAAAGAGCCAATGTTGTGTAATGGCTGGAGTGATGGACGTGGTCCCGGGAGACCAGGGCTAAAATCCCCACTTAGCCATGAAGCTCATTAGGTGTCCTTGGGATAGTCCCCCCCCCTCTGCCTAAACCTACCTCACAGGAATATTGTGGGGATTAAATGAGACCCTACCTGCCCACAGACTGTCTCACCAGAGTGGTGCATGCTCTAGTTATCTCTCAGGTTGGTCTACTGCAATGCACTCTATGGTGGGGCTACCTTTGAAATTGACCTGGAAACTACAACTAATCCAGAATGCGGGAGCTAGACTGGTGACTGGGAACAGCCGCCGAGACCATATAACACCAGTCTTGAAAGACCTACATTGGCTCCCAGTACGTTTCTGAGCACAATTCAAAGTCTTGCTGCTGACCTTTAAAGCCCTAAATGGCCTCAGTCCTGTATACCTGACGGAGCATCTCCACCCCCATCATTCTGCCCGGACACTGAGGTCCAGTGCCGAGGGCCTTCTGGTGGTTCCCTCATTGCGAGAAGCCAAGTTACAGGGAACCAGGCAGAGGGCCTTCTCAGTAGTGGCACCCACCCCGTGGAACCCCCTCCCACCAGATGTCAAAGAGAAAAACAACTACCAGACTTTTAGAAGACATCTGAAGGCAGCCCTGTTTAGGGAAGCTTTTAATATTTAATAGATTATTGTATTTTAATCCTTCTGTTGGAAGCCGCCCAGAGTGGCAGGGGAACCCAGCCACATGGGAGGGGTATAAATAAAGAAGAAGAAGAAGAAGAAGAAGAAGAAGAAGAAGAAGAAGAAGAAGAAGAAGAAGAAGAAGAAGAAGAAGAAGAAGAAATGGACACCACCTTGAGCTCCTGGGATTAGCAGGTGGAGTATCAAGGCAATAAATAAATACAGATCCTATTGGAGGAGGCACCAAAGGCAAAAATGAAGGAACAGATGGGTGGGGGAAGAAGGAAGGCAAACAAGTGAGGGAATGGGTGGGCAAGGAAGGAGGAGGAGGTGGTGGCCAGGCAGGAGACAAAAATGCTGCCCTACTGCTGATTTACATGGTAGGATCGCTGACATTAGTAACAGAATCCTACTGAGATTTGCATTTCTTTCCGCACCATGATCTCATCATTTTAAAAGCCCAAGTATCCAAAGTTTCCATTGCTGGACATCTGAAAGAAACCAGGATAATAACCGGCTGATTCTTCTTTCACTCAGTCATTTTTGGCAGAAAGTAACAACAATGGGCATAACTACTCCACTTGCTATCTTTTTCCAGACCATTTTAGCAACTGAGTCCGCAGTTGCCTTTTTAGGAAATGGATTTATCATAGTTGTGAATGGGCACCGATGGCTCCAAAACAGGAAGGTGGCCCCTTGCGACTTCCTCTTGACCAGTTTGAGCACCTCCAGAATTGTGCTGCAGCTGACCATCCTGACAAATAATATCCTGTACAACAGCCTTCCAGAGAACTATACACGTACTTTTACACAGGATATTGGCACATTATTCTGGTTATTTTTCAGCAATGTTAGCCTCTGGTGTGCCACATGGCTCAACATTTTCTACTGTGTGAAGGTCACCAACTTCCCCCATCACCTTTTCCTCTGGCTGAAGCTAAGGATCGATGTACTTGCACCCAGACTGCTCGGAATGGTGATAATAGCTCTCGTGCTCTTCTCTGTTCATCCAACCATTATTTATTTTGTAAACCAGAAGTTTTACAATCTCTCAGGAACTCTGACACGGAATGCCAGTCTCAGCAAGGTTTGCCATGACCCATACTTCGTTTTTAAAACTCTGCAGTTATGTTCTTTATGCATGAATTTCATCCTCAGCGTAGCAGCATCCATGGTTTTGCTCATCTCTCTTTGGAGGCACAGAACGAATATGAAAAAGAGTGGCTCTGTCATTAAGGACCTCAGCACTCAGGTCTATCTTAATGTCATGAAATCTTTGTTCTTCTCTCTGTTGTTTGGTATAACATTTTTTGTTGCTGTAATCATTCCTACAGCTAATTTGTGCTGGTATGGCACAAATGGCCGATTAGTTGTTGATATTGTGCTCTCTGCAGTCCCTTCAGCACACTCCATGATCCTAATATTGTCCAATCCAAAACTGAAAGAAATCTTAATGCACATTCTGCACATCAGCCAAAGGGCTACATAAAAAGAAGAGGGCTGTTGTCATGCATCCCTTAAATCCAAGAAGGCAAGATTCTCTCCCTCCCTCCCTCCCTCCCTCTCTCTATATATAAAACTTGCCTCAAATGTACTGTCTGCTATATTTCATAATGCAATAACATGAAAAGGAATCTACGTAAAAAGAAAAACAGAGAAAAATAAAGAAAAGAAAATGCAGAGTTCTCTCAAAAGTAGAGATTAACCCTTGTCTTACACAGAGTGAAATGCCAGCATTGCTGAAGTAGGCATGTGCCGATACCAAGGTTGTTGAAAAGTTTCCTCCAGTGGGATGCATTTTCACCTTGCTTATCCCCATCTCCTTTATTTTAATGACTTACATCTGCATCCTGGCTTCCATCTTGAAAATCCAATCTGCGCACGGCCAGCACAAAGCATTCTCTACATGGGTCTCTCACGGATCAGCGGTGGTGTTTTTCTATGGCAGCGCCATATTCATGTACATGAGACCTGAGTCGAACCACTCCCCTGGTCAGGACAAAACGTTCTCTCTGTTTTATAGCATTGTCATTCCCTTGTTTAATCCAATTATATACAGTCTGCAGAAAAGAGATGTGAAAGAGGCCTTGATTAAAATTCTCCGAATGTTCAGAAGACCTTGTTGAACCTACCTTATACTAATAGTCCAGCAGGTCCACCATGGTTGACTCTTTCTGGCAGTGTCTCTGCAAGGTTTCAGGCAAGGACTCTGCTATCTGTCATACTTGTGTTGTGGGTTTTTGTTTTACTGGCGATGATAGGAATTGAACCTGAGATCTTCCAAGTACAAAGCCCATTCTCTACCACTGAGATACGATGCTGCTATAGTTTTTTGGATTTGGAAAAGGTAATGGTAACCAGGCCAAGGGAGCCGGCGTTTGTCTGCAGGCAGCTTTTTCTGGGTCTTGCCAAGCATGACTAAACTGCTTCTGGAGCACGGAACAGTGTGATGAGTGCCAGAGTGCACGGAAACACCATTTACCTTCCTACCGCAGTGGTACCTATTTATCTACTCACTCTGGTATGCTTCCGAACTGCTAGTTTGGCAGCAGTTGGGACAAAGCAACAGGAGCTCACCCCATCATGCAGATTTTTGAACTGCTGACCTTATGATCAACAAGCCCAAGAGGCTCAGTGGTTTAGGCCACAATGCTACCTACATCCCTTTAAGTTTATGGGTTTAATGAAGGTTTGGGGTATCAAAGCTAATTTCCTTGGAGGTGATACATTGACTCATATGTGTATTTAAGTCAGACCCAATGTCTATCTAAGCCATATGCTGGACCTTGTTAATCCTTTATTTAACCAAGTGTAGAAGTTCATAAAGTTAGATAATTTTCATTTGAGGTATAGAACAAATTAGGTCACACAAAGGATTAAAAAAAGAATCACATTTGCAAATGAGTGGGTTTCCTAACAACAACAACAACAATAATAATAATAATTGTACCCCACCCATCTAACTGAGTTGCCCCAGCCACTCTGGGAGGCTTCTAGCATATACCCTCAACTAAGGGTTTGGTGTAAAAGATAATGCCAGTTGTTTTAGTGTTTTAGGAAAGGTTAGAGTTTAGAATAGAAATTAGGAATTAAGCAACAGTTAGGAAGCAATGTGGGCGAGGAGCAGAGAGAGAAGTTAGGTGACAAGCAGAGTGCAAGAGGGAAGAGAAAATGTCTAGTGTCTGTTTGAAGCCAATGCTGCACTCCTAGAGGAGGCAAGACACTCCTGAATTGTAATGCTGTGTATATATATGTGTGTGTAAATAAACCATATATCATAAAGACACCCCAGTCTCCGCTGTGCCTCATTCCAAAAGGAAACGCAGACCTTGGGCTAAAGTGAACCGGGTACCCCTGCAATCTCACACCGCTCAGTGATTGGGGTTCCCTGTAACAGCCGCTTTCTTTGTCCTGCTTGTGGAACCAAATGAGAACATAGCTTAAGAAATTGTAAGTAAGGGCCAGGACCTTACTCAGGGCTCGTCCACACTTTGCTTGTCCCACATTAGAAAGCATGGATCCGAGACGTTTTCGGCTTGTTCTGAGCCTTCTCTTCACAGGTCTGAGCAGGTGGCGTACATGGTTTTCTTCCTGTCCTCATTTAATCCCCACAACAACCCAATGAGGTAGCGGAGAGGTAGTGACTGGCCCAAGGTCACCCAAGGAGCTTCGTGGCTGAATGGGAATCGGAAACCTGGTCTCCCAGGTCCTCACCTGACACTCTAACCACTTCACCACAATGGCTCTCTTACTTTAATTGCCGTTGTTCTTTCTGATTTATAAGCTGCTGAAACCTGTATTGGGTCTTCCCCCAGTCTTGCAAACTGTCCCTTCCTCTCACTTCTCCTATGCCAAGGTGAAGAAACAAAGGCTGAAGTGGCAGGCGGCACTCACAGCCCACAGCTGAGCATCATTTCTCACTGGGGACTGTGGCCACAATTTCTAGATGGGAACTCATGCTGTGTGTGCCAATTCCTGCTCAATGTTGGATATCTCTCAGGGAATGGAATTGCATACCGTATTCTCTGTTTACTTTGGGGGGATTCTGGAGCTGGTTGTTGCATTCCCAGTCCCCAGTGGGAACAGGCACTCGACCAGGAGCTGAGAGTGCTTCCCACCACATGCTGCAAGGTACGTTTCCTTTGCCTGGAGTAGGGGAAGCAAAACGTTCCTTGGAGGCTTGTGAATATTCACTTTGAATGTTCATAAAACCTTAACTCCTTTCAGTGTGTAGAAACAACCTTGATTTAATTTTTATTTATTTTTTAAAAAGAATGTAGAACCTCTGGTCGAAGTGCTGATTGTGGTAGATGGTACCACATAAAAAAACAATTCACAGTCATTTTTTTAAATTTTATTTTATTTCTTACTTCTTACTTCTTATTTCTTTGCATTCTTACCTGTCCTTCCCCACAAAGTCTCAAAGCAGGTTATGATATACAGTCTACAGGCATAAGCCTATTGTTTGTTTGCCTTCTGTGCTTCACATTGGAGGTTCTTGTTTAAGTAATGTGTTGCGTGTTAGAGCTGTAGAAGAAGGCCTTTATTATTATTATTACAATGTTTGGTGCCCACATAAAATGATACAACAACAACAACAGCAGCAACAGCAGCAGCAGCAGCAACAACAACAACAACAACACAAAAAATATCCTGTACAGATCATTACGGAGAATATGGCTCAGGTGATTTTCATAAAACATACTTTTTAAATCTATCATCTGAGTCAGTTACAAGTGATCAGGGCGTGGTTAATCCCACTGTGACAGAAGGAAAATTACTGTCAATGTCACCATGCAAACTGCAATATGGTCTTTGGCATATACAGACAACATGATGCATGGCTGTGTCATTTGTAAGAGAAAGCTATTAAGATTTGCATCTCTCTCTCCCTCTGCCCAACTTCTCTTTTTTATTATAAATCCACAGATTCCCTCTCAGACAGATATTAGAAAACTAGTCTAATACTGTACCCATATACCCCCAAATTACACCACATTCCTCCCATGTATTATAAAGCGATTTTTAAATGACGTGATCTGAAAATGTTTTATAATTCCCTTTCTCTTCTTTTGATAGATATGCGTGCCAGCCTCCTAATTCCTGAAGCCTTCCAGCTCTAGCAACTCCCAGTCCTCCAGCACAACCCATTCTCTCAGCCAGCACAAGCAAGCCGTTGCATGATATAATTTCAAGTTTGGGACCCCCCACCCACCTCTTTCTCTTATATCTGTTAGTAATCTGAACTGTATTCTTGCCTTTTTTCCTAGCCAAATAAATTTACTTACATCCTTTCTCCAAGTCTCAAATGTTTCTTTTTTAATCCTGATGGGCAACATTTGGAATACAAATAGAAACTTGGGAAAAACCATCATCTTAATTGCCGCTAGCCTCCCCGAAAACGTCAGATTTAATCCTTTCCATCTCTCTAGATCCTCTTTAACATTTTTCCAGATTCTCGCATAATTATTCTCATACAAATTAACATTATTTGGGGTTACCATTATCCCTAGGTACTTTACTCTTTTTTTTACTATCTCCCACTCTAAAATTCCTTTTAGTTTTTCTCTCCCCTCTTTCCCCATATTTTTAACAATTATTTTAGTCTTTTCCCCATTAACCTTAAATCCTGCTACCTCCCCGTATTCTAATAATTTCTCTTTCAACTTATTTATTATTTCCACTGGGTCTTCCATCATTATTATAATGTCATCTGCAAAGGCCCTGATTTTATGTTTTCTCCTCCCAACTGAGATTCCCTTCATCTCCTCGTCCCCTTTAATACCCTGAACCAAAAATTCCAATGCTAAAATAAACAATAATGGGGACAGTGGGCATCCTTGTTGGGTACCTTTAGAAATATTGAATTCATCTGAGATTATTCCATTTACAGGTTACAGGTAGGTAGCCGTGTTGGTCTGGATCGAAGTAAAATAAAAAAATTCCTTCAGTAGCACCTTAAAGACCAACTAAGTTTTTATTTTGGTATGAGCTTTCGTGTGCAAAAACCAACTGACCGACAAACATATCTACATGCTTCTAGCTACCATCCCAAACATACCAAACAATCCATCGTATACAGCCAGGCCTTACGTTACAACCGCATCTGTTCCAACTCTACAGACAGAGAATCTCACCTAAGAGATCTACAGCAAACCTTTTTAGAACTAAAATATCCACCTGATGAAGTTAAACAACTATTTAATTGCTCATCCTCTAACATTGTGTATGCCATCAAATGCCAACAGTGCCCTTCAGCTCTCTATATTGGACAAACAGGCCAAACCCTACGCCAAAGGATAAATGGACATAAATCTGACATCAGGAACCAGAAGACAGAAAAACCAGTAGGAGAACACTTCAATCTCCCAGGACATTCTATACAAGATCTCAAAGTAGCTGTCTTACTACAAAAGAATTTCAGAAATAGACTGGAAAGAGAAGTTGCTGAATTGCAACTTATCACCAAGCTCAAAACCATGGAGGGACCTGGTTTGAACAGAGATATCGGGTTCTTATCTCATTATACATGATAAGCGATCTTCAGCCATCTCAACCCTTGCTTTTTCATGCAAAACCATTTGCAGTCGTTTGCGGTCATCAACAGCTATCAGTCAGTCAATCACCCATTTCCACCACCCTTCTGAGTGATCCCCCCTCCCCATCCCCACCCCTCCCCACCCCTTCTCTACATAAGTGCCTGGAAACTTCCATTTCACTGTATCTGAAGAAGTGTGCATGCACACGAAAGCTCATACCAAAATAAAAACTTAGTTGGTCTTTAAGGTGCTACTGAAGGAATTTTTTTATTTTATTCCATTTACAATTACTCTCGCCCTTTGTTTGCTATAAATTGCCCTCACCCCTTCCAAAAATGCCCCCCTTATCCCAATTTTCCCCAATGCTTTTTTCATGAACTCCCAGGCCAAATTATCAAATGCCTTTTCGGCCTCCAGGAAGATGAATGCTGCTTTTTTTGCTCGGATTCCAATCAGTGTACTCCAATAGATTCAAGAAGATTCTCATATTTTTGGACATTTTTCTCTTCGGCAAGAAACCTTGTTGCTCCTGGCCTATAATCCTTTTATTCTACTGGCCAAAATCTCTGTGAAGATCTTATAATCAATGTTTAACAAGGAGATCGGTCTAAAATTTCCTACTTCCGCAATTCCTTCTTTCTCTTTTGGTATGAGGACTATGTATGCTTCCTGCCATGTCTTAGGCATTTTCCCTTCTTTCAAAATTTTATTTAATAACTTTTGGAATACCACTACTAATTCATCCTTAAATAATTTATAATGTCGTCCCGACAGGCCATCCATTCCAGGTGACTTCTCACTTTTAAGTTTATTAATAGCTGTGTATATTTCCTGTTTTGACACCTCCTTGTTTAACAAATCCTTCTCCTCTTGATTAATTTGATTTATTTCATGATTTTTAAAATAGTCCTCTAATTTACTTTCATTCATTTCTTTCTCTTTATATAGCTTCTTATAAAATTTCACAAAACATCTTTGGATGTCCTCCGGTTTTGACCAAATCTTCTCTCCCTCCTTTATTACTATTACTATCCTTTTACTTTGTTTTTTCCTTAATTGCCATGCCAGCAGTTTGCCTGCCTTCCCCCCGTATTCAAATGTTCTTTGTTTAGCCCATTTAATATTGTTTTCAATTTCTTCATTCAATAAATTTGATAAATTGTTTTGTAAAATTTTAATTTGTATTGCTGTATTTACATCTTTTGAATTCTTCCCTAATTCAATCGCGTTTCTCTCAATCTCTTTTCTAATTTTTCCGAATCTTTCTCCTTTTTCCCTCTTTACTCTACTTTTCTGTTGTATATACATTCCTCTAATAAAGGCTTTGCTCGAGTCCCAGACCGTTGCCAGATATATCTCTTCTGTTACATTCTTCTGAAAAAAATCCTTTAGGAGATTCCTCATTTTACCAACAAATCTGTCATCATCCAAAATTCTTTCGTCTAAGCGCCACCTTCTAAATTGTCCGTAGCTCTCTTTTATTTTTATCATAATTTGGTTGTGGTCTGTTATTGACTTTGCCATAATTTCACATTTTTTTACTAGTTTACTTAGCTCCGACGATATCCATATTATATCTATCCTTGAGGTGGATTTTTTCGCTCCGGAATAGAATGAATATTTTCTTTCTACTAAATTTCTCAACCTCCAAATATCTTTCAATTCATAATTATTGACTATTTGGGGGGGGGGGAAATCCCCAGTAGTTCCCCCCTCTCCCTCCTTCCCTCATTGGTTCTGTGAATTTTTGGTTCAACTACCCCATTAAAATCCCCCGCTACTATAATTTCTTCATCTCGGACTGGTGATAATAGCTCTCATGCTCGTCTCTGTTCATCCAACCATTCTATATTTTGAAAACCAGAAGCTTTGCAATCTCTCAGGAACTCTGACACGAAATGCCGGTCTCATCATGGTTTGCGACGACCCATTCTTCGTTTTTAGAACTCTACAGTTATGTTCCTTATGCGTGAGTTTCATTCTCAGTGTAACAGCATCCATTGTTTTGTTCATCTCTCTTTGGAGGCACAGAAAGAATATAAGAAAGAGTGGCTCTGCCATTAAGGACCTCAACTCTATCTCAATGTCATGAAGTCTTTGCTGTTCTCTCTGTTCTTCGACGTTACTTATTTTACTTCAATCCTATGGTTAGTCTGTACAGGAATGGCACAAATGGCCGATTAGTTTGGCCGATTAGTTCTTGAGATTGTGCTCTCTGCAGTCCCTTTAGCACACTCCATGATCTTAATATTGTCCAATCCAAAACTGAAAGAAATCTTCATGCACATTCTACACATCAGACAAAGGGCTGCCTAAAGAGAAGAGGGCTGTTGTCATGCATCCCTTGCATCCAAGAAGACAAAATTATCTCCCTCCCTCCCTCTCTCCCTCTCCCCCCCCCTCTCTCTGCTTTAGATGTACTGTCTGAGAAAAATAAATAAAAGAAAGTTGTGGACCCTCCCAGCTCTGACCTGGCAGCTTTCCTTTCTTCTCCTCTTCTCTCATCCAGGAAGAACTTCCCTTCCCTGTCTCTCCATCCACTACCTACGTGTAGCAAAGGCTGTTCCCTCACTGTAAGAAGTGAAATTAAAATGAACCAAGCAGAAGGCCTTTATGGTAGTCTCACCCACCTTGTGGAACACCCTGGTGAAGAGTTAAAGAACTGTACAGTGGTACCTCTACTTACGAATTTAATGCGTTCCGAACACACATTCATAAGTGGAAAAAAATTGTAAATCGAATCCCATAGGAATGCATTGGGAGAAAAAAATTTGTAAGTCGAAGCAACCCTATCTAAAAATTCATAAGTAGAAAAAATCCTATCTAAACCGCATCCAAGATGGCGGACGGAGCTCCGTTCGTAAGTAGAAACATTCGTAAGTAGAGTTATTCATAAGTAGAGATACCACTGTATAACTTTTTGTAGACATCTGAAGGCAGCCCTGTTTCGGAAAGCTTTTAATGTTCAATGTGTTTTTCTTTTTCCTTTCCTCTGTAAAAGGGAAGGCACTCAGAGTGTCTGGGGCAACCTAGTGAGATGGGCAGGATATAAGAAATTGATGGTGATGGTGGTGGTGGTTACTGCTGCTGCTGCTACTACTACTACTGCTACTACTGCTACTACTGTGGCTCTCACAAATACTTCATTGACTCACCTGTTCTTCTACAATAGTTCAGTAGCATTTCCTTTCCATGGGGTTGAAGGCTGTTTCACACTTAACATGGCAGCCCAGGAACACCATTGTAGCAAAAACATTAGCCACCGTGGAGACAAAATGTGTGACTAGGAAGAGCAGGTATGTTGAGTAATATTTAGTGCACAATTTGCCCAATGGAGACTGAAGAAATTGGCAGAACAAAGGGGGAGGGTATTGGAATGGACAGCTACAATTCCGATTTTATCCCAATTTAAAAAAATACTGTGAATGTGATAAGAGTTGTTAAATAAGATCAGATGAGTAAGAGGATCACAGTAAGGGGACAGCATGGTAAAATCATGGTGGGGGAAATTTCGGTATTAATATTGTATTGAAAAAACTTTCAATTATAAAGAAATAAAGTGATTTAAAGAAGAAAAGAAAAAGGCGCATGAATGTGTTGAAAGAAAAGATGTACGAATATTTGCAATATATGAAAAATACCCTAACTCATACATTCTTATATAAATTTGATCTTAGTATCCTAATACATATGTAAATATTAATAGCCTGCTGCATTTTGTATAAAGGCATTCCAGGTATTGCCATATTTATCCAAACAAAGTCTACGTCTGTAAGCAATTTGTCCATAAGTTGCAAGTGTTTTCATAGTAGTGAACTTGGGATAATTTCAGGATGTTCACCACAGCGAGACAAAAAAGACCACTCTGTTAGCTTTTCCAAGCAATTCGGAAGAATGTGGCCAAAATGTCAGAAATTGAGAGGTTACTTATGGTGAAACAGAATTACCTAAAGTGCAAGCACTGTAAAATTTATACACACAGCAAAAAAGCCCCCACCTCAAACCGATATAGAATGGTTGCTCATTGAAGTCTCAGTACGTGAACAACATGATATCTTGTTCTCTCATTAGTAACAGAATCCTACTGAGATTTGCATTTCTTTCTGCACCATGATCTCATCATTTTAAAAAAGCCCAAGTCTCCAGAGTTTCCATTGCTGGACATCCAAAAGAGACCAGGAGAATTACACTCTGATACTTCTTCCACTCAGGCATTTTTGGCAGAAAGTAGCAGCAATGGGCGTAACTACTCCACTTGCTATCTTTTTGCAGACCATTATAGCAACTGAGTCCGCCATTGCCTTTTTAGGAAATGGATTTATCATCGTTGTGAATGGGCACCGATGGCTCCAAAACAGGAAGATGGCCCCTTGCGACTTCCTCTTGACCTGTTTGAGCACCTCCAGGATTATGCTGCAGCTGACCATGCTGACAAATAAAATTCTGTACTGCAACTCTGCAGAGAGTGATATGCGTGCATATGGACGAGATATTGGCACATTTCTGTGGATATTTCTCAGCAACGTCAGCCTCTGGTGTGCCGCATGGCTCAACATCTTCTACTGTGTGAAGGTCATCAACTTCCCCCATCACCTGCTCCTCTGGCTGAAGCTAAGGATCGATGTACTTGCACCCAGACTGCTTGGAATGGTGATAATAGCTCTCGTGCTCGTTTCTTTTCCTCCAACCATTCTTTATTTTGAAACTAAGAAGCTCTGCAATCTCTCGGGAACTCTGACAAGGAATGCCAGTCTCAGCAAGGTTTGCGAAGACCAATTCTCTGTTTTTAGAACTCTACAGCTGATTTCTATATGCATGAGTTTCATCCTCAGCGTAGCGGCATCCATGGTTTTGCTCATCTCTCTTTGGAAGCACAGAAAGAATCTAAGAAAGAGTGGCTCTGTCATTAAGGACCTCAGCACTCAGGTCTATCTCAATGTCATTAAGTCTTTGTTCTTCTCTCTGCTTGTTAACATGACGTACTTTGCTACTTTAATCATTCCTGTAGGTGATTTTTTCAGGTACGGGACATATGGCAGTTTAGGTTCTGTGGTAGTGCTGTCTGCAATCCCTTCAGCACATACCATAATCTTAATATTGTCCAATCCCAAACTGAAAGAAATCTTATTGCGCAAACTAAATATCAGAGATGTGGCTTCATAAAGAGAAGAGGGCTGTGGACATGAATTTCTTATATCAAAAACCCCCCACCAAAACTCCCCCCATCTCTTTAATACTTGTCTGAGATATACTAGCTGCTCCTGCTAAACCTGCCCATAGGTTTGTTCTTGCCTAGAAATCCAACCTTTGATGATTATTTTCACAGCTCCTTCCTCTTGTCAATCATTACTAATGAGTAGGGGGAAAATAAAATATTTATTCATTCTTCCATTTATTAACAAATTCGTTCATTTTGTATAGATCTTCAGGCCTTTTTTTAGAGCAGTTTAAGTCAATGGCCTTGAATCAGCACTTTACCTGAATATATATTTATTTGTTGGTGAACATCAAGAAACAGGGGAATACCTACTTATAGATCAGAAATTGGTTGACGAATTCTATGATCCATGGTTGGTCATCAAATACCAGGAAGGAGTCTCGCTGAACAACATTTGGGATTGTCATATGACTTGCATACCATTTCTGAAGAAGAGGAAGAGGAAGAGGAAGAAGAAGAATTGCTTTTGTATGTGGAAATACGGAAATTGTACACTTGACTTAGTGAGCTATTATCTCTACATTCTAATTCAAGCCTAGATACCTGTATGTTTATTCATTTGCCCTTATGCAGCTACTGTTTTATTTCCTTTTATGGAAAAAACATTGATAGCTCTGTTGGTAGAGCACGAGACTCTTAATCTCAGGGTTGTGGGTTCAAGCCCTACTTTGGGCAAAAAAATTCCTGAAATACAAGGGTTGGACTAGATGACCCTCATGACCCTTCCAACTCTGGTTCTATGAGATATTCCAAGTCCCTGGGGAGTGCAGGGATGGTTGCTTCCTCCCTGGATCTCTAACCCACACTCCAGCTTATGCGCCCCAGGGGGTCACTTCGGTGCTGCTAACGTAGCGTTTTGACGTCACCCATTCCCCTCAAAAGGTTCAGTCCATTCTCTCTCTCTCGGGCCAGACAAATGCCAGCCACATTCTTTTTATGAACAATCTTCTCTATTTTAGGTTCAAATGTGGTTTGCCTTGGAATGGGAAAAAAACATTTGCACATACCCTCTACTGGAATGCCCAATCCAGATCCATGCCTTTAATAGGATGCCCTGCTTTGTCAGTGACAGCCTGGATGCAGAGAAGTGGTGTGAGTCACTAGCAGGGGAACCTCCAAGGGAACCCCTAAGGGAAGACAACATAGAGCCAGGGGATTGGTGGTGGTGGGATGACAATGTGTGGTCAGAAGGAGAAGAGGGAGCAAACTGGAAGGAGGAGGTGTTGGAAGCTGAAGAGGTAACAGGGTTTAGTGAGCAGGAAGAGGCTGTGGGAAAGAGTAATCCTGAACCAGAGGCAGAAGAGGAGGCTGGAGAGGAAGGAGTCAAGAGGCAGCAAGGAGTCAGGCTGCTGAAGAAGGCAGGGAGCCTCCCCCTCTTGCTGTGACCAGCTCCCCTCCCCTTTGATCTCCCAGAACCCATGGAGGTATGAAGAGGGCGGAGCGGAGAAAGAAAAGCAGATAATTCTCCGGTTCCTTGGGTAAGATGATGGCAAGGAGGAGACTTGGAGAGTTGGAGAGAGGAGGACTCCCCTGCTCAGCGCCTGAAGGCCCCAGTCCTGCCACTCACCACCTGGCCTAGGGCGGGGCCTGATGGGCAGAGAGGGCTCTGTTTTGTTTTGCTTTATTAAAAAAATCCTGTTATTCTTTACCTATGTGATTTTATTAAGGTTGTATTCTTAGTTTTAGATTTTGATTTATGCTAAAGAAGCTAGGGAGTCTCTCCCTTCTGCTGTGACCAGCTCCCCTCCCCTCTGGTCTCCCAGAACCCATGGAGGTATGAAAAGGGTGGAGCAGAGATGAACAAGGCAGGCGTTTCTCAGGTTCATTGGGAAAGACCCTGGGAAGGAGGAGATTGGAGAGCTGTCGTAAGGCAGGGACCTTCACTCCCCGCAACTGTTTCACTTGGATGTTGGGGAGGAGTTGCTTGGCTCACTAGGCCTGAGCTGTTCTGGTTCTTCACTGGCACTGTCTGTTTTATTTCTGACTCCCCCCTGACTCCTGCCTTGTTTAAGGTTCTTGTTTAAGTAACATGTTGCGTGTTAGAGCTGTAGAAGAAGGCTTTTTTTTTTTTTACAATGTTTGCTGCCTACATAAAATGATACAACAACACCACAAAAATATCCTGTACAGATCATTACGGAGAATATGGCTCAGGTGATTTTCTTAAAACATACATTTTAAATCTATCATCTGAGTCAGTAACAAGTGATCAGGGCTTGGTAAATCCCATTGTGACAGAAGGAAAATTACTGTAAATGTCACCATGCAAATTGCAATATGGTCCTTGGCATATACAGACAACATGATGCATGGGTGTGTCATTTGTAAGAGAAAGCTATTAAGATTTGCATCTCTCTCTCCCTCCACCCAACTTATCTTTTTATAGGACGACCTATTATAAACACACAGATTCCCTTTCAGATATTAGAAAACTAGTCTAATACCCTTATACCCCCAAATTACACCATACCCTTCATACTATTTCTCTGATCATATTTTTTTGACCAATAAATTTTTATTCATTTCAATTAAACACAGACATAATAATACATCTGCATAATATACATGTGATGAGTAACAAGTAACTAAAGAGTTAACTGTGTACTGTAGCACCTGACCACTGAGGAAGATCATATTACAGAATGTACCAGAAGTGTTTCTGTATGTTGCAGTTGGTTTCGTTTTTGCCTGGGAGACGGTCGCAAGATGTCTGCGCTCTCACCAGGTTGTTTGTTATTTTCTCTCTAGAATAAACTTAAGTAGTTATTAGAACACTTTGGACTCTGTGTGTTCTTAAGAGGCTTTTTATCCAACGGCTATACAAGCTTTCGCTGTGTGAGAAGAAGAACTCTGCTGTGTGTGTGTTTTACTGCCAGCCCGGTTCTACGGAAGCAAAGAAGCGGAGAGGAAGCGCGCCGGGCGATAATCAGAGGCTCCTAATTGAGTCATAAACAACTCAACGGAGCCCTATACCCGTCACAGGTTATGGGTCATAGAACCTAATCAATCACCAAAGCAATAAAAGGTGATTGCAGCTGTAAAAGCCGTGGAGAAAGCCGGTGTAAAGAGCTAGCTGGGAGAAACCTGTTGTCTTGCAGTCGGCAATCAATAGATGCACTCGCTAGCAGAAAGACCCTGTACCAGAAGGCTGGGATCCGCAGTCTACCCGGAGGAGCAACGTGAGCTATTCTGAGTGAGTACACAGACACGGAGCCCGGGGGTGGACAAGATGGCGGAGCAGCTACAGGAGTCATTTGTCGTGCCGTTCCAGAGGTTGAATGGCGACAACTATGCAGAGTGGAGAGAAAGGGCCAGAATGTGGTTGCTAGGAAAGGATTTGTGGACTTGTGTGTTAAATCCTCCAACCCCTGTCGCTGATAATTCAGCAGCTGAAGCACAGAGGTTTGCAGCAGAAACCAGGAAAGACAATAAGGCTCTATGTGCCATTGCCATGAGCTGCGATGCTACACAACTGCCCTATGTGCAAAATGCTGAAAATGCCAAGGAAGCCTGGGACAGTTTGGAAGGGGTCCATCAGAGAAAAACAGCTGGAGCTAAGCTGCATGCTATGAGGCATCTCTTTGAGTTGAGACTGAGACCAGGGCAACCCATTAAGGAGCACATTGCCAATGTGATTGATGCATTCCATAAGCTGCAGCGGCATGAGCTTGTGTTCAAAGAGAAGGAAAAAGTTTATATTTTGCTGTCTAGTTTGGGAAACGCCTATGAACATTTGTGTTTAACATTTGAGTCAATGCCTGAATCTGAACTCACGATTGCTTACGTTTCTGGGCGTTTGGCGGATGAGGAACTGAGACGCCAGAAAGAATCGGCTGAGAAGGGGGGCCATGGGCGCAGAGAAGCCAGTGGGGGTGCAGTAAAAAGCACTGAGGAATCCACTGTGAGTGCGTGCGCAACAAGGCTTTGCTATCGGTGCCAGCAGCCTGGGCACGTAGCGAGATTTTGCCCAGCTCCGGAAGCAGCCAAGGTCACTCAGCCAGGTGCCAGGCAACCCAGCGGACGTGGTCGTGGGACCAGCCAGCAGCGCCGAGGCAGAGGACGTGGGAAAACTCCAGATAAGCCTGTCAGCCGTCTTTCTGCTGCCTTAGCAACGATTCGAAACAAAGGACAGGACAGTTTCACTTTTATTATCGACTCAGGCAGCAGCCATCATCTTGTACCGCCTTCAGGACAGATCCTGAACTGCAGGCCACTTGAAGATGAAAAAAGCCTGCATCTTGCTGATGGTTCTTCTGGAACAATTAAAAGCAAGGGTGTTTTTTATATGCAATGCTTAGACACTAACCTTGATGTTTATGTTGTACCAGGCATGGAGAATGGTCTTTTAAGTGTGTCTTGCTTATTGCGTGAGGGCTTTGAAATAAGTTTTGCCAATGGTGTTTGCAAAATTGCCAGAGATGGGGCTGAGCTGGTAAGCGTTACTGTTGGGTCTGATGGTCTGTTTGTCCTAGATGGGAGGGGGCAAGCAGGTGGAAGTAACACTGGTGATGCTCAGGCTAAAAGTGCCAATACCCCAAAGGGCACAGAGGGCGCTATCCATAAGGATTGTATTCATGCTTGGCACAGAAGATATTGTCACATGTCTTTTCCTTATGTGAAAAAAGCCCCTGATTTTGTCAAAGGTTGCAGGTTCAAGCCATGTCAAAAACACCTGCAATGCCGCGCATGTGCGAAAGCGAAGACGAAGAGATGCTCTTATCCTAGGTCTGAGAGGAAGAGCACAAAACCATTTCAGTTGGTGCACTTGGATATTTCTGGGCCTATGTCAACGTTAAGTTTAGGTGGTTCAAAATATGTTTTGTGTCTTCTGGATGATTTCAGCCATTTTTCCTGGGTCATAACACTGAAAGAGAAGGGGGAGGCTGCCAGAGTGATACAGGAGTGGGTAGCCGAAGTAGAACTACAGTTCTCCGTCACTGTCCAGTGTTTCCAGAGTGACAGGGCGGGAGAGTTTTTGAGTGCAGAACTACAAGGGTTTTTCCGAAGCAAGGGAATTAGGCACAGAAAAACCGCTCCTTTTAGTCCACAGGAGAATGGTTTAGCTGAAAGGAAATTTAGGACGCTGTCTGAACTGGTAGAGGCAACGTTGTTTGATGCAGGACTACCCCAGAAGTTTTGGGGGGAATGCTATAAATTTGTGAATTATTGTTCAAATCGCGCTTTTAATTCAGTTGTGGAAAACACACCCTACTACATGTTGTATGGCAAAGTTCCGAAGGTGCACTATTTCAGAACTTTTGGGTGTGAGGCTTGGGTTCTAATTCCAAAGCAGAAGCGCAGAAAGGGAGGATCAAGATCCAGAAAAATGATCTTCTGTGGTTACGAACCAAACTCAAAGGCTTGGAGGTTTGTACCAGCAGAGGGGGACCAAACCCGCGTTCACATTAGCAGGAGTGCTACGTTCTGTGAACAAGAGGGCTGGAGACGCATTCATGCTAACCCCGAAGTTCTTCTTGACTGGTCTTCAGGTTTTGACCAGGAAGAGGAAACTCAGGTGGCTGATGCTGGAGTTCCAGGTGCTGCAGGACCAGATCCAGGTCAGGCAGCTGGTCCAAGTGGTGTAGCTCCTAGGGAAGTGAAGCAAGTAGTCAGAAGCGCACCGACTTCACCCCAGGTCAAGCCTGGGAAGTACAGCAAACGTGGTAGGTCACCCACTTCACCCAAAGCAAGCCCAGAGGGGGCTGCAAAGCGTAGTAAGTCTCTTGACAGTGCTGCTAGTCCGAGAGAGCCACAGTCAGAGACAAGCAGTTCGGATTTAGAGGGGGAAGATGTGGGACCAAGGCGTTCAAAACGCACCACGAAAGGTAAACCACCTGAAAGGTTTTCAGCTGTCAGTGTATGGGCGAACCTAGCAGTGTGTGAGCCTGAAAGCTTTGAAGAGGTGCAACAGTTGTCAGTGGAGGAAGCTGGTAAGTGGAAAGTTGCAATGGAGAAAGAGTTGAACTCCATGCAATCTCTTGGTGTGTATAGCCTAACACAGTTGCCAGAAGGCAAGAAAGCAGTCAGTTGTAGGTGGGTCTACAGGCTGAAACCCACAGTGACTGGAGAGCCTCAGTACAAGGCTAGATTAGTGGCTAGAGGTTTTACTCAGAAGAAAGGAATCCACTACACAGATGTCTTTAGTCCGACTTCGAGAGCGGAATCTTTCAGGATGCTTTTAGCGACTGCAGCGCAGAGAGGCCTAGTGGTCAACCACTTTGATGTGGACACCGCTTATTTGAACTCTGACCTCCAGGAGGAGTTGTACATGTTGCCTCCTCCAGGGTTTGAGAGTGACGTGCCAGGTCAGGTGTGGAAGCTGCACAAGTCGATCTACGGTCTGAAGCAATCCGCTAAAAATTGGAATTCATGTCTTGATTCTGTTTTGAAGAGCCTAGGTTTCAGGAAGAGTCTAGCTGACAGTTGTCTGTATCTCAGAGGTGAAGGAGAACAGCAAGAACTGTTGCTTGTCTATGTTGATGACTTGATCTGCTTAGCAAAGAGCCAGATGCAAGTGCAGAAGTTTGCAAAAGAGCTAGGCAAGAGGTTCAAACTCAAGAATCTAGGTGCAGTGAATGTTTATCTAGGTGTGCAGATAGACAGAACTGAGGATGGAAGTTTTTTGCTCAGTCAGAAAGGCAAGATTGAACATTTGCTTGAGAAGTTCAGAATGTCTGATTGTAAAGGGGTCAGAACACCCATGGAGACAAACTTTGTGAAAGAGTCACAAGTGAAGGACAAAGTAGCGTTTGAGAGTCCTGAAGTGTTTCAGTCAGCGCTAGGGAGTCTGTTGTATTTGTCACAATGGAGCAGACCAGATATTGCTTTTGCAGTCAATTTGCTCAGTAGAGAAGCATCGAAACCTAGCGTGCATGCTTGGAATGGCATTAAGAGAGTGCTTAGGTATTTGCAGGAGACCAAAGAGTATTGTTTGGAGATGTCAGCGCAAGGTGAGCCACAACTCACTTGTTTTGCAGATGCTGATTGGACCAATCAGGAGGACAGGAAGTCAGTGACTGGTTTGGTAGTCAAGTTTGGAAATGCCCTGATTGGTTGGCGGTCGCGCAGGCAAAGCCTAATAGCAATGTCTTCCACGGAAGCCGAATTCTGTGCGTTGTCTGCGACATGCACTGAATTGGAGTACTACAGATGTTTGGTCCAGGAAATCTGGGGTGATTGTAGCCAGCCCATCACTGTTTGGGGCGACAATCAACCATCTTTGAGACTGGCGGAGTCTGGACAGTTCAAGGCCAGAACCAAACACTTAGACATCCGCTTCCGAAACGTATGTCAGAGCATACAGGTAGGCTTGGTAAAGTTGAGGTATTGTCCAAGCCAAGAGAACCTAGCAGATGGGTTCACAAAACCCTTGAGTTTCCAACGGCATGGGGAATTCTGTGAAGGGTTGGTTTTGGGGTAAGTTTGGATACCCGCTATCCCCAGTGTTCAGGTGAGAGGGGGTGTGATGAGTAACAAGTAACTAAAGAGTTAACTGTGTACTGTAGCACCTGACCACTGAGGAAGATCATGTTACAGAATGTACCAGAAGTGTTTCTGTATGTTGCAGTTGGTTTCGTTTTTGCCTGGGAGACGGTCGCAAGATGTCTGCGCTCTCACCAGGTTGTTTGTTATTTTCTCTCTAGAATAAACTTAAGTAGTTATTAGAACACTTTGGACTCTGTGTGTTCTTAAGAGGCTTTTTATCCAACGGCTATACAAGCTTTCGCTGTGTGAGAAGAAGAACTCTGCTGTGTGTGTGTTTTACTGCCAGCCCGGTTCTACGGAAGCAAAGAAGCGGAGAGGAAGCGCGCCGGGCGATAATCAGAGGCTCCTAATTGAGTCATAAACAACTCAACGGAGCCCTATACCCGTCACAATACATTCAGTACTTTGCGACTTCCCTCCCCCCACCAAATGGTACACTATTTCGATCCTCTCCCGTATTATCTAGCTTTCTTATAATCTCAACGATGTAGGAGTTATGCTACTACTGCTAACAATTTCATTCCCTTATAATTGTCCTTAGCGTACTCAATAAATTTACTCCATTCTAATCGAAATTTCTCGTCGTCGTGGTCCCGGACTCTGTGGGTTAATTTGGCCATTTCCATATATTCTAAGACCTTCGTTTGCCACTCGGTAATTGATGGAATTTCCTGTGATTTCCATTTCTGGGCAATTAAGATTCTAGCAGCCACAGTGGCGTACAAAAAGAATCCTTGATCAACTTTTAAAATTTCTCTGTCAACTAACCCCAACAGAAAAGCCTCTGGCTTTTTTGTAAAGGTATAGCTCAGTATTTTTTTAAATTCATTATACACCAATTCCCAATTTTTTTTATCCTCTCACACTTCCACCACATGTGGTAGAAATCTCCAACTGATATTTTACATTTCCACCAAAACTTGTTTTGATTCCTATACATTTTGGCTAGTTTCTCCGGTGTCAGGTACCAGCGATATACTAATTTCATGACATTTTCCTTTAACACAGTGCAAGCGGTAAATTTTAAATTCTCCCTCCACAATTTGGACCACATATCAATTGGTATATCATGCCCAAAATCGATAGCCCATTTGATCATTGATTCCTTTACAGCTTCATCCATTGTGTACCAATCTAATAATAAACTATACATTTTAGACAACAATTTTTGATTGTTTCCCAACAGTTCGATTTGGAATTTGGAAATCTTTTCTTCAAAGCCAGTTTTTTTTGTCTTTGTTAAATAAATCATTTATTTGATAATAATGTAGCCATCCTGCCAATGTGTCTTGAATTTGTTCGTATGGTTTCAACTTGTAATCATCATTTGTCTTAACTATAATGTCTTCATAGGTGACTCCTTTCTTTTCCATATTGAGTTTACGTATTGATAGTACATTCGCCGGGGAAACGCACCAAGGGGTTTTATTCTCTAGTAGAGCTTAGGTCTGGGAACATGACCTCAAAGATGGGTCCTCTAAATATATGATTTAAGAAGCTTTTATGGGCTTTTACCTTTTCATAACAGAGGTAGGCATGCCACCCGAATCGATTCTGATATCCCTCTAAGTCTAAGATATCTGAATTTTCCAACATGATCCAATCTTTAAGCCAGACGAGGCAGGCTGCCTTGTAGTATAATTTCAATTCGGGCATTGCAAATCCCCCCCTTTCCTTTTTGTCTACTAGAATTTTTAACTTAATCCTTTTTTAACTTAATCCAAACGTTCTTTGCCATTCTCTAAATTGGTTAACCCCATTTATTATTGGAATTTTCTGGAAAAGAAACAGAAGCCTGGGAAGAACGTTCATTTTGATCACTGCAATTCTTCCCCAGAAAGATAACTTTAGATTCTTCCAATTTTCCAAATCTTTTTTGATATCTCTCCAAATAGTTTCATAATTATCTTTAAACAAATTTATATTTTTCGGTGTCAACCAAATTCCTAAATATTTTATCTTTTTAATACATGAGATTCCCGTTCTCTCTTCCAACTTCTCGCTTTCCTCTCTTGGTATGTTCTTCACAATCATCTTGGTCTTCGTCTTGTTAAGTTTGAATGCCGCCACCTGGCCGAATTCTTCCATAATCCTTCCATAATCCTCAACGCTTCAGGTAAGCTAATTTCTGGTTGTTCCACAGTCAACGCGAAGGCCTTTAATTTGTACTCTTTCTTCCCAACCTTGATTCCTTTGACCTCTGGCATATCTCTGAGGTGGTTGTTTAAGATCTCAATGACAGTAATGAATAATAGAGGTGATATAGGACAACCTTGCCTGGTTCCCTTTGAGATATTAAATTTGTTTGTTAAGTTATTGTTTACGATGAGCCTTGCTGTCTGATCTGAATATATTGCAGCTATTCCACTCATAAACATGTCTCCTGTTCCCATCTCTTTTAGGTTTTCCAACATGAACTGTTTAATAGCTGAGGTTCCCAGATTTTGATTGCAATCATAATTCAGAATCAGTTTGGGGAATTGCAGGCATAGCTATGTATCCTCAGGGGCAGCCCAGGACATTTTTCGCTTCTGAGGTGAACTACAACATGTGTCAGCAGCATCATTGCCCCACACCATGCAAGCTGACTAGGACCTTTCCCCCTTTTGTACACCAAGCACTCAACAGCCCCCAGCCAGCATGGCCAATGATCAGGGGTGACGTGACACCAAAGAGCCAATGTTGTGTAGTGGCTGGAGTGATGGACGTCGGCCTGGAGACCAGGGCTATAATCCCCACTTAGCCGTGAAGCTCATTAGGTGTCCTTGGGATAGTCTCTCTCTCTCTCTCCCTAAACAGGAATGTTGTGGTGTTTAAATGAGACCCTACCTGCCCACAGACTGTCTTGCCAGAGTGGTGCATGCTCTAGTTATCTCTCGGTTGCACTACTGCAATGCACTCTATGGTGGGGCTGCCTTTGAAGGTGACCCGGAAACTACAACTAATCCAGAATGCAGGAGCTAGACTGGTGACTGGGAACAGCTGCCAAGACCATATAACACCAGTCTTGAAAGATCTACATTGGCTCCCAGTACGTTTCTGAGCACAGTTCAAAGTGTTGCTGCTGACCTTTAAAGCCCTACACCAGGGGTCAGCAAACCTTTTCAGCAGGGGGCCGGTCCACTGTCCCTCAGACCTTGTGGGGGGCCGGACTATATTTTGAAAAAAAATAATGAATGAATTCCTATGCCCCACAAATAACCCAGAGGTGCATTTTAAATAAAAGGACACATTCTACTCATGTAAAAACATGCTGATTCACGGACCATCCACAGGCCAGATTTAGAAGGCGGTAGGGCTGCATCCGGGCCTTAGTTTCGGGACCCTGCCCTAAACGGCCTCAGCCCAGTGTACCTGAAGGAGCGTCTCCACCCCCATCGTTCCACCCGGACACTGAGGTCCAGCACCGAGGGCTTTCTGGTGGTTCCCCTGCTGTGAGAAGCCAAGTTACAGGGAACCAGGCAGAGGGCCTTCTTGGTAGTGGCACCTGCCCTGTGGAATGCCCTCCCACCAGATGTCAAAGAGAAAAACAACTACCAGACTTTTAGAAGACATCTGAAGGCAGCCCTGTTTAGGGATAGGGTTGCCAGGTCTGCTTCCAAAAAATAGCAGACAAGCGGGGGGGGGTTAAATTAAATTAAATTATATATTTTCTTACAAACATTTTAACATGTATTAATATAATCACTTCAAAACTTTACTTAAAATTCAAAACATCAAATATATTATAATAATATGTAAAATATTAAAATTACATTTTACTTTGCTGTTGTGTGTATTTTTTATTTGACTGCGCAGCTTTGATGAATTATTTGTGTTTAAGGAATAATTCTTTAATTTCAATACAACGTTGAGAAATATTAAAAAATATACAAAGTTCACTTCGAACTGATGGTACAAGCAGTCGGTTACGTTTGTCAGTCCACAAATTTCCCATGACACTGAAAATTCGTTCAATGTTTGCATTTGATACTGAAATTGATGCACAATACTGGAACAGTTTCAGTAAACTCGGAGCTGGCTCTTTCTTGAAAAAGTATGTCCACTTTTCAAGGGATGAATCGCCCTGCAGATGAACATAAACTTCTTCTAAGGCAAAAATTTCATTGAAGAGAGTGTTGGGTGGAAGTTCTTCTCACTATGGTGATAATAACCAGGTGTTTGTCATTTCTTCTAAAGTTGGAGGATTATTGCAATCAATTAGATTGAAACAACTTAGCCTCTCATATACTGAATCGGTGAAATTATACCACTTTCCTTTCCTTTTTTCATAAAGATTTTTATTGGTTTTCACATAAACACACAAATTAACAAATATAAAACAAACACACACACACAAACTACACACATAACACAACCTCTTGCATCTTATACTCTTCTGTCTTAATATAGTTTGCTCCGCCGAGCTAAGATTTCCCTCCCTCCCATCCTTCGGCTTTGTTTTTCCACTCTTATCCCGCAGTTTCTTTTACCTACTTATTCAAAGTCAATTCGTAGGATTTATTTTAGTCCTGCAAGTGTCCTTAAACTTCTACAGTTCCTCTCCATATATTCAACGAATTTACTCCATTCTTTTTGGAACCTTGTTTCCCCCTGGTATCAGATCCCATGGGTCAACTTAGCTAGTTCTGCATAGTCCGTCATCTTCGTCCTCCACTCCTCAACTGTCGGTACGTCCTGTAATTTCCATTTTTGGGCCAATAAAGTTCTTGCCACGGTTGTAGCATACATAAACAATCTCTGATCTTCTTTAGCAATTTCCCCTCCCATTATACACAATAAAAAAGCTTCAGGTTTTTTAGGAAAGGTGTATCTAAACATCTTTTTCAATTCATTATATATCATTTCCCAATATCTTTTCACCTTTTCGCATGTCCACCACATATGAAAAAATTCACCATCTTCCTCTTGACATTTCCAGCACTTTTTGCTACTTGTTCTATACATTTTTGCCAATTTAACTGGTGTTAAATACCATCTACACATCATTTTCATAACATTTTCTTTCAAGGCGGTACATGCAGTGAATTTCATTGTTTCATTCCATAATTTCAACCACGCATCATATTCAATATTATACCCAAAATCTCTTGCCCATCTTATCATCACATCTTTCGTCAACTCATATTTTGTACACCATTCAAGCAACAAATCATACATCTTTGACAATAACTTTACTCTGCCTCCCAACAATTCTATTTGAAATTTGGACCTTTTATCTTCAAATCCTAGTTTCTTATCTTTTGTCAAAACATCATTCACCTGGTGATATTGTAACCATCCAGTCAAAGCCTCCTTAATTTCTTCAAATGCTTCCTCCCTGGATCTCTAACCCACACTCCAAAATTATACCACTTTTCTAGGTACGCAATGCCTCTTTGATACACATTGATGGCTTCTTCTTTGAACTTTCGCACGGCATTCTCAGGCAAATGTTTTTTACGTAAGGCAAATAAAACTTGCATTCCAAAAAACTGCTCATCGTATTTTTTTTGCAAAGAATCACGCAGCTTACACATGATAATGTGAAGATCACATGCAAGAATTTTCTTGCTTTCCAGCTTCAGTAGGGTGTCTTGCATAGCTGCCAAGTTTTCCCTTTTCTCGCAAGGAAGCCTATTCAGCATAAGGCTAAATCCCTTAAAATAAGGGATAACTTGGCAGCTATGGTGTCTTGCATTATTGACATGAAGAAGTGCGTGAAATATAAATACAATTCTGAAATTGTTGGTTCATCGTCCTTTGCTAGTTCATTTTCCTGATCCGAAATAAGGTTCCAGATAACCTTATGGCACTCATCAGATCCAAGAGAAATAAAATACGATTTTAGAGGTATCCAGTTTAAAAGTAGTCTTTCGACCGCTTTAAACAAACTTAACCAACGTGTTGGAACATGGCGCAAAACTTCATGGAATTCTGACTTGCAAAACTCAAAAAATTATTTCAACTCTTCTCGTTTCTTCGCAGAATTCGAAAATTCAGCAAAAACCTTCAGCACTACATTTTTGATATCAAAAGATAACTGCTTTAATGCATTTTTTGCGCTGTTCTGTAAAATGTGATTATTGCAATGAGCAGCTACAATATTGTCATTTTCCAGCAATAATTTTGGTAAACAGATTTGTTCACTCCATAATTGACCGATGCATTATCTGCTGAGTAAGCTGAAACATTATTTATTTCCAATTCGTTATCACTAAGAACTCAACACAGCTGATTTTTTATTGATGTAGAATCTTCGAAAGAATCCTCATAAAAGTCTAAAATTTTCACAGACAGTCCATCTTCACAAGTAAAATATTGTGCAACAACGGGATACATTTTGCGATTTCCCTTGTTTGATGCGTCAGTAGTGGAGAGAGAAAATGGAATTCCAGTTTTAACATCATTGAGAACCAACTCAATAGATAAAGGATACAAAACCTAATTGACAATAGCTGATGATCTGGTTCTTCCACAAGCCATCTTTTTTACAATTTCTGAATCATCAAATATTTGCTTCATTAACTTAATACCGCAATTTTGAGTCAGGAAAGAAATATGGTGTTTGATCCCATGGTAAGTTTCTGCCATTTCAGCTACAGTCACTTTCTCACTGAAAGAGGAGTCTTTAACAATGAAAAACGAATTGATTCGCTTGTTGCTGGAAGCCGTTTTCTCCCTATCTAAATGATTTTTTGTGCTTGTATGCTGTGTGGCAGCTTCTATACCATTATATTCAATTGTGAATGATTTATGACACAATTTACAGTAGGCTGTCGTATTTGTCCTGTCGGTTTCATTCTTGGTAATCCATGCAAAAGTAGCTTCCCAGTCTTTGATGTATTTGCACACTCCTCTCTTTCATTTTAAAGAATTAGAAATCTCGCCGCTGTCACTCTCATCACTCGACGCCATTTTAGGTCAGTCGACACAAGCTACAATACATTTTTAAAAGGTTATACTGTACATAATTTTATAATCTTAATCGTAATTTAATCTTTATTTTTTAATCTTAATCTTAGGGTCATGGGTTCGAGCCCCCGTGGGTTCGATTCCTGCATTGCAGGGGGGTTGGACTAGATGATCCTCATGGTCCCTTACAACAATTCTACAATTCTATGCTTCTATGTTTCTTAGGGATCCTTGGGGCAAAGCTACCCAAGTTCCCAACAGGGGTTCCTTCTTACCATTCCTGTATTAGGGAGGCGATCCTTGCAGCAAGGATCTCGCTCCCTCAGGTTGTCAGGCAAGTCTCCTCCAAGCCCGCCTTTCTTCCCTGCGCCTCTACCAGTAGCTGATTTGCTGCTGCTCCTGCGCGTCAGGAACAGGAAGAGGCGTCTTTTTCTTTTGCGCCTGTCCCATTTGTTCTCCCCTCGAGTCAGGAACAGGTGGGCCAAACTCCGGCAAGAGGCGCCCCCCCCCATTTTTAAAATGTCTTGTGAATCAATTGAGTATGATTAATAATTTTTCCGGAGAATCGAGTTCAATGGATATTCGATCTTTGTCTCATTCTTACTTTGAAAAAAAAAGACAAAACGCGATTCTCCTATCCTTATTCTCTTAGACCACGGGTGTCAAACACAAGGCCCAGGGGCCAAATCCAGTCCACCGGACCTCGTCATGTGGCCCTTGTCATGTGGCCCATCATGTGGCCCGCAATCAATTATCTCTGTCTTCTCTCCCTCTTTCTTTTTCTTTCCTTCTTTATTCCCTTCCTTATTTCCTACTCTTCTTTCTCTCCCCTCTTTCTTTCCTTCCTTCCTCTCTCCCTCCCACTCCCTCTTTTCTTCCTTCCTTCCTTCCTTCCTTCCTCCCCTCCCTCTCCCTCTCCTCAGAAACATAGGATGCTGCTTTATACTTCTGGCCCTTAAACCCTGGAACCAGGAGAGCAGCTCCAGTGAGTCAACCTCAGCCAGTCCCTTTGGTGAAGGGTGGTGGCTCACTGGCAGAACATCTGTCCTGCATGCAGAAGGACCCCAGCATCTCCAGGTACCAGTAGCTCTGCAAAGCTCCTGCATGAAACCCTAGCGAGCCTCCACCACCCAGTGCAGTTACCAAAAATCATTTTTCAATAAATTGTACAATAATTGTACATTTGAATATCTACTTGCCATTATTCTGACTATGTTTCCGCTTTCAGAGCTAGTTATTACTTACATTATTACAAAAACAGTAATAATTGAATGCAGTGACAATAATTTATGATAATAAAGAGTGAACACATAGTCGTACAGATACAACCGGCCCTTTGAGGGTGACCAAACTGCTGATGCGGCCCCCGATGAATTTGAGTTTGATACCCCTGTCTTAGACTGTAGAACTTTAGATTACGTACCATCCTATATAATAAAGTCCAAGTTGTCCCTGCGTCCAAGTTGTCCCGTGTGTCCCTGGGGTACTGCGCATGGGCCCCAGGAACACAGGGATTGGACGGAGAGACAGGACGCACACACACACACACACACATGCGCGCTCCCCCCCCTCTGCCAACCGCCGCTCTCCCTCGCACTCCCCTCTCGCATTGCCACCCGGCTCAGGTACAGGCGGCGGCCGGATCCGCTCAAGCTTCTCCAGCAGGAGCTGGGAGGGAGCACGGCTGCTGCCGCCCCAGGCTTCCTGGTAGGGCCGCCGGCGCTTGCGGCGCTCTCTGTTGTTGCCAGCGGCCGCGCTCCTATGCACCTGCCCTCGCCCTCCCTCCATCCCGCGGTCGCCAGGTGCGCCGCCGACGCTGTGGCGCCGGCGCGTGGGGGGATGGCCCCTCCCACAGCCGCCGTTCGTTGGGGCGCTCCGCTGAGCCCATCTGGGCAGCGGGCATCCAGAAGAAGGCCGCAATTCGGCCTCTTTCTGTGGCGGCGGCGCGTGGAAGGGCCGTCTGGCCCCTCCCACGGCCGGCGCTTCGGCGGGGCGCTCCGCTGAGCCCAGCTGGGCAGCGGGCGCCCAGGAGGAGGCCGCGATTCGGCCTCTTTCTGTGGCGGCGCCGCCAAAACAGGCCGAATCGCGGCTTTCTTCTGGGCGCCCGCTGCCCAGCTGGGCTCAGCGGAGCACCCTTGAGGAAGCGGCAGCCGAGGGAGGGCCAGCCGCGCCCCCGTGCCGCCATCGCCGAAACAAGCTTCTCCCGGGCGCCCGCTGCCCAACTGGGCTCAGCGGAGCGCCCACTGCTAAAGGGAGGGAAGGCCGCGGCCCCGCCACTTCTCTAGCGCCCGTTTACTGAACGGGCTGAATGACACTAGTTTCATCATAAAGCTTTTGAATAAAAAAAAGTCCACTATTTTGTGGGGGGCGATAGTGAACATAATGTGAAAAAAAGAGGACTGTCCGCTCAAATAGTGGACACCTGGCAACCTTATTTGGGGAAGTTTTTAATATTTAATAATTATTGTATTTTAATATTCTGTTGGAAGCTGCCCAGGGTGGCTGGGGAAACCCAGCCAGATGGGCGGGGTATAAATAATAAATTATTATTATTATTATTATTATTATTATTATTATTATTATTATTATTGGTAGAAGATATGAATATGGACACCACCTTGAGCTCCTGGGATTAACAGGTAGAGAATAAAGGCAATAAATAAATATGGATCCGAGTGGAGGAGGCACCAAAGGCAAAAATGAAGCAGCATTTGTGGACTTAGTTGCTCTTCTACAGTGGTACCTCTACTTACGAATTTAATGTGTTCCGAACGCACATTTGTAAGTCAAAAAAAAATGTAAGTCGAATCCCATAGGAATGCATTGGGAGAAAAAATTCGTAAGTAGAAGCAACCCTATCTAAAAATTCGTAAGTAGAAAAAATCCTATCTAAACCACATCCAAGATGGTGGACGGAGCTCCATTCGTAAGTAGAAACATTCGTAAGTAGGTTCCGCTTCCGCCTGCAGGAATGGCTGACCCTTGTTCCATCCCTCCGACCTTCATGAGGAATTCGGCGGTTGCCAGGGGAGTTAACGGCAACCCCCCTACCTCTCCGGGGGTTACGGAGAGGGGCCGCGGGCCCGCGATGCCCCCAAACCCACCCAGACTGTTCAGGGGGGGGCTTGGGCTGAGAGCACTCATGAAATGTCGGAACTCCCGGACGCTAATCTGCATGGCGGGATCTCCATGATTAAAGAAGATAATTAGGCTTAAATTCATGGACATGCTTCGGAAGGAGGGGCAGAAGCTCTGTTTACTGCCAAGGAATTTGTGCTGCTGAGGGTGATTAGTCAAAGCTGTATTTTATCTGGAAGAAAGATTGATGGGGACGTTACGAGAAGGGAAGCGAGCTTTTTTATTTTTTTCATATACTCTACGAGTTACTTCATACCTTCCCGGACGTGATGTCCTTGTTTGTTTGGAACAAATGAGAGATAAAGAATACCTGAGTGAGTAATGAACTCTATAAACTATTGTATTGAGCATATTTTTTGAAGTTGTAAAACTGCTGAAGAGAGAAGCCCCCCTCTAACTGGATGGCCGGAGTCCCTGGAATGCGTTCAGTGGATTTATGCCTGTGACGCACTTTGAATTTGAACAGCGATCTGAAGCTAAGTTCAGCTACAGGGCAAGGAGAGCCACAAATTTATCAAGAGTATATGCATAATGTGACGGCTGTATCTTTTGCCTGGAAAAGCTGTAAATTTTACAAAGATGGTTGGTTTAAAAAAGTTTTAAGAAAGCGAAAGTGATCTAAGCTTTCTAAGATGGCGCTGCTCCGTGTTGAAAGACAGACGCAACAGGACACTCCAGACAGAAGATATATGGGGGGGCCAGAACGATTAAAACTCACACAGGAGAAAGAATATATGTGAAATCTCATTTGATACTTATTTCAGCAGCTGTGAAAAAATTGGATGGAAGAAGAAAACATTTTAGTGACTGGTGGGGAAAGATTGGGATTATTTTGGACTTTGAGTGAAGATTTGGACTTTAGAAAAAGACGGCAGTAGACGGTTGCGAGGAATCCCCAAATTTTTGAAGCATGGGAACTCCAGAAAATATTATATGATTTGGCATAATATTCGGTTTAATTGATATGTATTTGTATAATTTGAAATAATGAATGTGATATAATTGTGTTTTAATTGGAAAATTAATAAAAAATAGATTATATAAAAAAGAAACATTCGTAAGTAGAGTTATTCGTAAGTAGAGGTACCACTGTATTATAGTTCAGTAGCATATCCTATCCATGTTGTTGGAAGCTGTTTCACATTTCACATTATAACAGGTTGGGAGGTTGCTTATGGTGAAACAGAATTACCTAGAGTCCAAGCATTGAAAAATGTTATATATATATATATATATATATCCACCCCAAACTGACAGAGATTGGTTGATCATTGAAATCTCAGTATATGTCAAAATCCAAGTATATATAAATAACATGATACCTTGTTCTGTCATTAGTAACAGAATCCTTCTGAGATTTGCATTTCTTTCCACACCATGATCTCATCATTTTAAAAACCCAAGTCTCCAGAGTTTCCACTGCTCTACATCCAAAAGAGACCAGGAGAATTACACTCTGATCCTTCTTCCACTCAGGCATTTTTGGCAGAAAGTAACAGCAATGGGCAGAACTACTCCACTTGCTATCTTTTTCCAGACCATTTTAGCAATTGAGTCCGCAGTTGCCTTTTTAGGAAATGGATTTATCATAGTTGTGAATGGGCACCGATGGCTCCAAAGCAGGAAGATGGTCCCTTGCGACTTCCTCTTGACCTGTTTGAGCACCTCCAGAATTATCCTGCAGCTGACCATCCTGACAAATAGATTTCTGTACTGGAACTCTGCAAAAAGTGAGATGCGTTCATATGGACTGGATATTGGCACATTTCTCTGGGTATTTCTCAGCAACGTCAGCCTCTGGTGTGCCACATGGCTCAATATCTTCTACTGTGTGAAGGTCACCAACTTCCCCCATCACCTTTTCCTCTGGCTGAAGCTAAGGATCGATGTACTTGCACCCAGACTGCTTGGAATAGTGATAATAGCTCTCATGCTCATCTCTGCTCATCCAACCATTCTTTATTTTGAAACTAAGCAGCTCTGCGATCTCTCGGGAACTCTGACACGGAATGCCAGTCTCAGCAAGGTTTGCGAAGACCCATTCTTTGTTTTTAGAACTCTACAGCTGGTTTCTATATGCATGAGTTTCATCCTCAGCGTAGCGGCATCCATGGTTTTGTTCATCTCTCTTTGGAGGCACAGAAAGAATATGAAAAAGAGTGGCTCTGTCATTAAGGACCTCAGCACTCAGGTCTATCACAATGTCATGAAGTCTTTGATCTTCTCTCTGCTTGTTGATATGACGTACTTTACTGCTTTAATCATTCCTGTAAGCGGTTTTTTCAGGGACGGCAAATATGACAGTTTAGGTTTGGTGATAGTGCTGTCTGCAATGCCTTCAGCACATACCTTAATCTTAATATTGTCCAATCCCAAACTGAAAGAAACCTTATTGCGTATACTAAACATCAGAGATGTGGCTTCATAAAGAGAAGAGGGCTGTGGACATGAATTTTTGTATCCAAGAAAGAAACTCCCACCCCCCTTTAATACTTGTCTGCTCCTCCTAAACCTTCATTTAGTATAGATCTTCAGAATATTTCCTTAGAGCAGTGAGCCTTGAGTCAGCACTTTCCTTGAATATATATTCATTTGTTGGGGAGGAACAGGGTAAAACCTGCGTGTAGATCAGAAATTGGTTGACGATTTCTATGATCCATGATAAGTCATCAAATACCAGGAAGGAGTCTCTCTGAAATATGTTTGGGATTGTCACAATGACTTACATGACTTAGTGAGCTATTATCTCTATGTTCTAATTCAAAGCTAGATATATGTATGTTTATTCATTTGCTCTTATGCAGATAAAGGGACCAGGCAAGGCTGCCCTCTTTCAGCCTTATTATTTATCATGGTACAGCCATACCTCGGTTTAAGTACGCCTCGGTTTGAGTATTTTCAGTTTAAGTACTCCGCGGACCTGTCTGGAACAGATTAATCCACTTTCTATTACTTTCAATGGGAAAGTTCACTTTAGGTTAAGTACAGACTTCCGGAACCAATTGTGTTTGTAAACCACTGTACTTGAACTCCTAGCGATTGCAATAAGGAAAAGCACAAAGATGAAAGGCATAACAGTGGAGAAAAAAAATCACATAAAATAAAAGTCTTCGCAGATGATCTGTTATTAACAACCGAAAACCCAGAAGAAAGTGTGCCACAAATAACAGAAAGAATTCTTGAATTTGGGAAAGTAGCAAGATTCATGTTAAACAAAAGCAAGACCAATATGTTAGCAAAGAATATGACTATGCAGGAAAAAGAAGAATTACAACGATATCAGGATTGGCAATAGTAAACAAAACCAAGTATCTGGGAATCTGGCTGACAAACAAAAATAGTACAGTGGTACCTCAGGTTACAAACACCTTGGGTTACAGAAACTTTGGGTTACAGACTCCACTAACCCAGAAGAAGTACCTCGGGTTAAGAACTTTACCTCAGGATGAGAACAGAAATCATGCAGCAGCGGCAGTGGGAGGCCCCATTAGCTAAAGAAGTGCCTCAGGTTAAGAACGGTTTCAGGTTAAGAACGGACCTCCGGAATGCATTAAGTATGTAACCAGAGGTACCACTGTAACCTATTTAAATACAACTATACAAAAATTTGGAAAGAAGTTAAAAGAGATTTGGAAATCTGGAATAAGTTAAGACTATCACTTTGTGGCAGGATATCAGCAGTAAAAATGAATGTGTTGCCTAAAATGATGTTTTTATTTCAAATGATACCGATCATTGGAGGGGAGGGCTGTTTTTTTTTTTTAAAAAAAAGACCTATCAAAATTTATTTGGCAGCATAGAAAACCAAGAATTAAACATAAACTTTAAACAGATAAAATATACAGAGGCATTACCTGACCTAAAGTTGTCTTATGATTCGGTTTGTTTAAATTGGTAAAAGGAGTGGATATTGTTGCAGGATGGAGATTTACTGGACCTGGAAGAGTTTAATGACCACTATGGGCGGCATGCGTATTTAGGATACAAAAAGGTGAAAGTTCACAGGGGATTTACTAATCATATCATAAGAAAATCTATATAAAGAGTATGGGTAAATACGAAGGAACTACTAGAACCGAAGACACACTGGTGGATTTCACCCTTAGAAGTGATAACGGTACACTCGGATATGGATCCGAGTGGAGGAGGCACCAAAGGCAAAAATGAAGGAATAGATGGGTGGGGGAAGAAGGAAGGTAAACAAGTAAGGGAATGGGTGGGCAAGGAAGGAGGAGGTGGTGGCCAGGCAGCAGACAAAAATGCTGCCCTACTGCTGATTTACATGCTGGGGTCGCTGTCATTAGTAACAGAATCCTACTGAGATTTGCATTTCTTTCCGCACCATGATCTCATCATTTTAAAAGCCCAAGTCTCCAAAGTTTCCATTGCTGGACATCCGAAAGAAACCAGGAGAATAACACACTGATCCTTCTTCCACTCAGGCATTTTTGGCAGAAAGTAACAGCAATTGGCATAATTACTCCACTTGCTATCTTTTTCCAGACCATTTTAGCAATTAAGTCCGCCGTTGCCTTTTTAGGAAATGGATTTATCATAGTTGTGAATGGGCACCGATGGCTCCAAAGCAGGAAGATGGTCCCTTGCGACTTCCTCTTGACCTGTTTGAGCACCTCCAGAATTATCCTGCAGCTGACCATCCTGACAAAGAGTATTCTGTACTGCAACTCTGCAAAAAGTGATAAGTGTTCATATGAATTGGATATTGGCACATTTCTCTGGGTATTTCTCAGCAACGTCAGCCTCTGGTGTGCCACATGGCTCAATATCTTCTACTGTGTGAAGGTCACCAACTTCCCCCATCACCTTTTCCTCTGGCTGAAGCTAAGGATCAATGTACTTGCACCCAGACTGCTTGGAATAGTGATAATGGCTCTCATGCTCATCTCTACTCATCCAACCATTCTTTATTTTGAAACTAAGAAGCTCTGCAATCTCTCAGGAACTCTGACATGGAATGCCAGTCTCAGCAAGGTTTGCAAAGACCCATTCTCTGTTTTTAGAACTTTACAGTTCATTTCTATATGCATGAGTTTCATCCTCAGCATAGCGGCATCCATAGTTTTGCTCATCTCTCTTTGGAGGCACAGAAAGAATATGAAAAAGAGTGGCTCTATCATTAAGGACCTCAGCACTCAGGTCTATCACAATGTCATGAAGTCTTTGATCTTCTCTCTGCTTGTTGATATGACGTACTTTACTGCTTTAATCATTCTTGTAAGCGGTTTTTTCAGGTACGACAAATCTGACAGTTTAAGTTTGGTGATAGTGCTGTCTGCAATCCCTTCAGCACATACCATAATCTTAATATTGTCCAATCCGAAACTGAAAGAAACCTTATTGCACATACTAAACATCAGAGATGTGGCTTCATAAAGAGAAGAGGGCTGTGGACATGAATTTTTGTATCCAAAAAAGAAACTCCCACCCCCTTTTAATACTTGTCTGCTCCTCCTAAACCTCCCCTGAAGTTTATTCCTGCCTAGAAATCCAACCTTTGATAATTATTTACACAGATCCTTCTACTTGTCAATCATTACTAACAGCAATATTGGTAATAAGTAAGGGGGAAATAAAATATTTATTCATTCTTCTGTTTTTAATTATGAATTCATTCATTTAGTATAGATCTTCAGAATATTTCCTTAGAGCAGTGATCCTTGAGTCAGCACTTTCCTTGAATATATATTCATTTGTTGGGGAGGAACAGGGTAAAACCTGCTTGTAGATCAGAAATTGGTTGACAATTTCTATGATCCATGATAAGTCATCAAATACCAGGAAGGAGTCTCTCTGAAATATGTTTGGGATTGTCACAATGACTTACATGACTTAGTGAGCTATTATCTCTATGTTCTAATTCAAAGCTAGATATATGTATGTTTATTCATTTGCTCTTATGCAGATAAAGGGACCAGGCAAGGCTGCCCTCTTTCAGCCTTATTATTTATCATGGTACTTGAAGTGTTTAATAGCCACTATGGGTGGCATGCGTATTTAGGATACAAAAAGATGAAAGTTCACAGGGGATTTACTAATCTATATATATATATATATATATAAATGGTGAAGGTGCATATGTGTTATTCCCCACTTTTCTCCCACAACTTACCCGATCGTCCTGAAATTTGGCCACAACCTCAGAGTCACATGTGAGCAGGTAATCATGCACTTACACTGACCAGCTGACACACCAAACACAGGTAAAACCCTGGATTTGTGGTCAAAAGAATTGCGCCCTCCAGTGGACATTCAATGAACAATGGACAAACATACTCCCACAATCCCTCACGCCCCGGAGACCACGCCTCCAACAGAGAGCAAACCGCCCCGAGACTAAGCCGCTCCTCAGGGACCCGTGCCCGCCCAGGAGATCACGTACCAGCGACCCCCTCCCCCCCCCGACCAAGCCCACTCCACACACACACACACCCTATGGATCCCGCCCCGATCCCTCAACCTCCCGTGACCCCCTCCCCCCCCGAGCAAGCCCACTCCACACACACACACACACTCCATGGATCGCACCCCCATCGATCCCGCCGCCTCCTGAGACCCACCCTCGCCCCGGAGATCACACGGATCCACTCCCCCACACCCACGGATCCTGCCACTGATAATGCGACCCCCACAGACCAGGCCACCTCCACAACAGCCCTCTCCAAACAAATTCTTGTGACCCCCTCCCCACAAGCAAGACCACTCCACACACACACACACACCCCACGGATCACACCCCCGCTGATCCCGCCGCCTCGCGGGACCTACCCCCACACCGGAGATCACACAGATCCACCCCCACCCCACCCCATGGATCCCGCCACCGCCGATAACGCCACCCCTGTGAACCAGGCCACCTCCACAACAGCCCTGGGCCTCTCCAAAAGACAAAAATAAATGTTGTTGTTTAGTCGTTTAGTCGTGTCCGGCTCTTCGTGACCCCATGGATCATAGCACACCAGGCACTCCTGTCTTTCACTGCCTCCCGCAGTTTGGTCAAACTCATGTTGGTAGCTTCGAGAACACTGTCCAACCATCTCGTCCTCTGTCGTCCCCTTCTCCTAGTGCCCTCAATCTTTCCCAACATCAGGGTCTTTTCCAGGGAGTCTTCTCTTCTCATGAGGTGGCCAAAGTATTGGAGCCTCAGCTTCAGGATCTGTCCTTCCAGTGAGCACTCAGGGCTGATTTCCTTCAGAATGGAGAGGTTTGATCTTCTTGCAGTCCATGGGACTCTCAAAAATAAATACCTCACTTCAAAACGTTAACTAACTTCTTCACAATTTCACACTAAGCCAAACAATTCTTTAGCAAGCCTGACAGGACACATTTAGAAAATTGTGACCACTTTGTTCCTTCCTTGGTCCTGCTGCTGCAGCACTACTAAAAACATTTTACATGTCAACCTGGATTTTTGCTTTGTATCTCCCAAGCAAACCAAAAGAAGGAAACAAAACTTGCCTACTGTTTGTGGATTGTTTGGAACAAGACAAACCATAAGTCTGGGTTTGCACATACAGTATAATGGTAAGTCAAACCATGACTTAGCTTCTAATAGCAGCAGGAGCAGTGCAAAAATCCGGTTACAGGTTGGCTTAATAGAAACCCCGACATATGTCCTACCAGGGGCATACCCAGGATCAAAACTGGGGGGGGGAGCCATGGCCATTCAGGGGCGGGGCCAAGGCATGGGAGGGGAGGGGCTACGAAGTGGGAATGTGGGCGGGGCTACAGGGCCAGCAGGACCGATGACATCGCGGCAGCGGCAGCGGCCACCTTGTGCTTCTGGGGCTGGCAGCGTCGGCGGCTACCCTGCTTGGCTGGAGAGGACGGGAGGGTCGGGCAGGCGAGAGGGGGTGGCAGGGCAGGCAAGGGCGAGGCAAGGCACGGCTGCAGTCACGACGGCTCCGAGGCATTGCTGCATATCAGCATAATATTTCAACCATGTTGTGGGTTCAAGCCCCACCTTGGGGGAAAATTCCTGCATTGCAGGGGGTTGGACTAGATGGCCCTTGTGGTCCCTTCTGACTAAAATTCTATGATTCTATTGATATATTACCATAGCATATGCATCATTCTGCTTGCTTGAATTGTCCTAGGCATAGCAGCCAATTCCTAGAGGCCTAGGTGCCTCCCCCCCCCAATTACTGGTAAATATCATATTTGAAAGAGTCACCCCCCCATGTTGATGGGTTTTCTATGTGGGGCTTACCTGCCCCCCCCCCCAGTATTTTATTAAGGATGGAAGGGGGAGGGAAGGAAGGAAGAAATGGAGAGAGAGATAACTCACATTTGTGGGTGCCTCTGGGTGACGCTGGAACTCTGCAGCAAGAGGAAGATACCAGTACGCCTGTACAGGAGCCTTGTAAGCAGCTTCCTCTATGCTTGATTTACAGCAGGCATGTCCAACAGATAGATTGTGATCTACCAGTAGATCACTGGATGTCTGTGGTAGATCACTGCTAGATCACTGGCACCCCTAAAAAAAAGCTCACCCAAAATTTTCCTCCTCCCTAAAAAAAGCTGAACTATGACCTGAAGCCCTAAACAAAAATGGGCCTCCCTCCCTCCTAAAAGAAGCTCAACAAGTTTGACCTAAACCCCCCAAAACAGGGTGTCCCCTCCTTAAAAAATCTCAACAGCTTTGACCTGAACCCCCCCAAAAGGGGGTAGATCACTCCCAGTTTTTAACTCTGTGAGTAGATCAGAGTCTCTTGGGAGTTGGCCACCCCTGATTTACAGTATACAGATGCAGGAGGAGGGGCAGACTGGAACACCACTGCTTTTTATAAACATCACTGTGTCTATCAAAGCTACAGCCCCCCTTTTTCTTATTTACTTCCTTTTATTTTTATTTTTTTAATTATATTTATTGTCATTTTCAACTTAAGATTTCCATTCATATCATTATCTCCATATAACCATACAGCCAATCATCAACAATAAAAAGAAAAAAAAATCCAAAAAAGACAGAAAAAAGAAAAAAGAAAAAAATAGCTAAAACAAAAAGCAAAAGACAAAGAAAATAAAAGAAAATAAAACCAATCTATTATTCATCACATTGTCATAACATTGACTTCCCCGCTCCTCCCTTCCTGAGCCTAAATATAACCCCTATTTAGCAATTTTCTAATTAAATTAAAATCTCTCCAATTAATCACCGAAAAAGAATTTTAACATATACAATTTAACATTCTAACATCTTTAAACCACATTACCAATTTAATTAAACCTCTAATTACACCCTTTAGCCTCTTAAATTTTCACTAAAATTATTCTAACTATCAAAACAAATAATCTTTCCCTCCAATTACGATTTGAAAAACCTAATATCCCCCCTCCTCCACCGGATGACATTCCCCTGGATATCCCAATCAGCTCATATGTTCAGTCCAAATCCAAACCATTTAATCCGTCCCTTTGTTTACAATTCCTCTCAACCCACTCCATCTCTCACCCACTTCAACCCAGCTTCTTTGCTCCACCAGCCCCCCTGCCATCCCCAGTCCAGTTGTTCCTTTTTCTTGTTCTCCCAGTTAGCGTGTTCTTCGCCCGGTTCTTGCCTCCCCTCTCTCACAAAGGAGGTTCGAACCCAGGCCATCACTTCAGTCTGTGGCACAGCTTGATTGTTTTTTCCAGGAACCTGCTCTCCCTCTCTCACTGGGAGACACAGGTCCTGGGAGCTCATGTCCCGTGCAGCCTCTCCCACCGGCTGCACTTCGTTCGATAACTGTAAGTCCTCTCAGTCTTCTTGTCTTGAAGAGTTAAAGTTTTTATTTTCTGAAATTTCAGTCTGGGCGTCAGTGCTGTCAGAGGAGAGAGGTTGGCGTAGATTCTCAATACATAACTTTGTCAGTCTCGTATACTCTTTAACTCCCTGCATCACCTCTCGCACTTTTTCCCACACAGTTTGCATCTCTTTCTCACACAGCATGTCTGGTTGTTTTGACTATCTCCGTCCTTTGTCTTCTCAAATTACAGTATGGCGCATAGGCTGTTGTGCCCGAGAGTAAATCCTTTTTTGGCTGGCCGGTACATCCAGGCTTCTGTCACCCCGCTATCGGAGAGTTTGATCTTATTTATATCCGAAACTTGCGGAGATCCAAATTAAATATCCTTCACCTCCCCTTGGCTCCGCTACCACCGGGGAGGGGTACAAGTTACTTTTTAGCAAAGTCCAGAGTCCCGTTCCAGCGATACGGCTGCAGGCTCTGCAATTGCTTGATGGTACCTCGGTAGGGGAGGGAACGACCTCCGTTTTCTTTTAAATTCCCCTCCTGTATCCCAAATTCGTCCAAATTTATAAATTTTCTTTACTTACAAGTCCAGATTTCTTTCTTTGGAGGCATCTAGCGCGCGTTGTCGCCGGCACAGAGCTTACCGCCTCAGAGGTAGCAAAAAGACCCAAGGCTCCGTCCGCTCTGCCTGCGCACGTCTTCCCCCCAAAAAGGGGGTTGTCGGGCGGCGAACTGGACTCAAAGGAGCTCTGCTGGGTACCCACGTCCCCGAAAAGCCCAATTCGGGGGTTCTCTGGGTGGCCGCTTTTGCCCAAGCGGCACTACCCCCCCTCTGAGGCGCCGGGAACCTCGGAACCCGAAAAGTCCCCTCCGGCTTTCAATGGCGCCAGACCGGAAGTCCTTATTTACTTCCTTTTAGCCTTGCAGAGCCACCTCAGTCAAATTGAATCCTCTGCACCCTCATTAATTCGCCAATAGAACTCTGAATGCGATCCCTGAATGCTCATTAACAACTCCCACTGAAGAACAATAGGGTGAAGTGGTGAGCTATCAAATCTTGCCTGAAAGGAGATATCTGCTCCATTGTCTTAACTGCTTAACTACCAGTAGTCACTTTGCTTTATTTATTTGATGTGTTTTTGTTACAGCTGTGTTCCCGCCCGCCTGCCCCCCAGCAAGCAGAGACCGAGCAGCTCTCGCTAAAGCAAAGCACGTCTCCCGTTTGCCCTTTTCCACTTCAGTTTTTGGAGGGGAAAAGTGCTGGTTATGGTCTGTAAAATATGTTAATTTTTTGCTTCTGGGGGGGCAGCTGCCCCCGCCTGCCCCCCCGGTACGCCTATGTGTCCTACAAATAAACACAAAATAGATCATGTTTTCCTGATACAGCAAAACTTTATATTGCAGGGGGAAGTTGTCATAATTCCAATCTCAAAAAGGGATGACCCAGGGGTGGTGGGAAGAGGGGGCGTGATACGTCTGGGGCGGGACAGGTTGGGGGAAATCACAGGGGAAAGCCGGGGTGGGGGGAGGAGGGGGTGGGATATGTCATGGATCGACACAGGGAGGTGGCACTCACATGGATTACCCACAGCAACGCGTGGCAGGGCCAGCTAGTCATATCATAAGAAAATCGATATACAGAGTATGGGTAAATACAAAGAACTACTAGAACCAAAGACACCCTGGTGGATTTCACCCTTAGAAGTGATAACGGTAAAAAAGAAAAATATGGAACTAAATTGGGCTACAAATAAGGATTTATTAAAATAAAATAAAATAAGCTGATGTTAAAAGACTATGAGGAAATAAGACACCATCCACACAGGGTGGATTCAGTATCACCAACTAAATGAAGTGTCAAGCCAGACAAGAAAAGAGGAAATCTCATTACAGTACTAGATAAAGAGTTATTACAAAATAACACCAAGGTAATTTCTTAAAATTATGGAACATTACTGGAGTGGGAGGTGAAGGACGAACAGGTAAAAGAAGTGATGATGAGATGGGCTATAGATAAAGGTAAAACTATTGAATAATCATCATGGGGGGAAATATGGAAAGAAGTTGGAAATTGACAGCTTGGCACCGAAGAGGAAGAGGGGGAGGGAGCCCTGCCCCGCATTCTACTGGAATGCCCAATCCAGATCCATGCCTTTAATAGGATGCCCTGCTTTGTCAGTGACAGCCTGGATGCAGAGAAGTGGTGTGAGTCACTAGCGGGGGAACCTCCAAGGGAACCCCTAAGGGAAGACAACATAGAGCCAGGGGATTGGTGGTGGTGGGTTGATAATGTGTGGTCAGAAGGAGAAGAGGGAGCAAACTGGAAGGAGGAGGTTTTGGAAGCTGAAGAGGTAACAGGGTTTAGTGAGCAGGAAGAGGCTGTGGGAAAGAGTAATCCTGAACCAGAGGCAGAAGAGGAGGCTGGAGAGGAAGGAGTCAAGAGGCAGCAAGGAGTCAGGCTGCTGAAGAAGGCAGGGAGCCTCCCCCTCTTGCTGTGACCAGCTCCCCTCCCCTTTGGTCTCCCAGAACCCATGGAGGTATGAAGAGGGCGGAGCGGAGAAAGAAAAGCAGAGAATTCTCCGGTTCCTTGGGTAAGATGATGGCAAGGGGGAGACTTGGAGAGAGGAGGACTCCCCTGCTCAGCGCCTGAAGGCCCCAGTCCTTCCACTCACCACCTGGCCTAGGGCGGGGCCTGATGGGCTCTATAAAGGACTGCTGCTGCTGCTGCTGCTGGGCAGAGAGGGCTCCGTTTTGTTTTGCTTTATTTAAAAATTCCTGTTATTCTTTACCTATGTGATTTTATTAAGGTTGTATTCTTAGTTTTAGATTTTGATTTATGTGGAAATTGTTTTCCATTTGGTTGTGTATTTTTTGAGGTGGTTTATGTATTGTTTGTGACTTTTGTAATTGTGCTAATGCTGTATTGTTTTAATATTCGATTGGGAGTACAAAAAAAGAAATATTATTGTTGTTGTTGTTGTTGTTGTTGTTGTTGTTGTTGTTGTTGGAAGGCAGGGACCTTCACTCCCCGCAATTGCTTCACTTGGGCATTGGGGAATTGTTGCTGGGCTCACTGGCCCTGAGCTATTCTGCTTCTTTGAATAGAGTTAACATCACTGGCACCGGCTGTTTTATTTCTGACTTCCCCCTGACTCCTGCCTTCACATGCTGCTGCCACCACTTCAGACAGTGGCTATGGCAATCCCATCACCTAAAGCAGCAGTGGGGCAGCAGCTCCCTCTTCCTCCTCGGTGCCATTTCTCTCAGGTGCTGCCTAAAGCAGCTGCTTCATCCCATGTCATTGTTGGGCCGGCTCTGTTTTCCCTAATGGATGAGGCCAACCCAAAGAGCTGTCTTGAGAATAGTGAGACAGTACATATACAGACACCTATGGAGGTTTCAACAGAGAAGCTTTGGGTTAGTGTATAAATGCTCTGTGTTAGTTCCAAGAGCAGCCTAAGCAACTTAATATCCCCAGGCCTGGGACTGACCTGTGAACCTGATGTCCCTGTATCCTTTGGTTGCCCTTCTGCCCTGACATCTGACTTACTCTTCAGTCCTGCTTCCTAGGTATCCCTTGGCCCTAAATGGCTTTGTTTGGTCCTGACTTCTTACTTGCTCTCAGTCCTGGTTCTCCCTTTCGTTCTCTTGACTCCCAAGGCTTAAATCCATGGCTCACCTAAGATTCCTCCCCATGACGCAGCCCCAGCAGCATCTCACCAGTACGTCATGGACTTAGTTGCTCTTCGACTGCAGTTCAGAAGCATATCCTATCCATGTTGTTGGAAGCTGTTTCATATTTCACATTATAACAGTTTGGGAGGTTGCTTATGGTGAAACAAAATTACCTAGAGTCCAAGAATTGAAAAAGGATACCCCTGCAATACACACACACACACACACACACACACACACACACACACACCCCAAACTGACAGAGATTGGTTGATCATTGAAATCTCAGTATATGTCAAAATCCAAGTATATATAAATAACATGATACCTGGTTCTGTCATTAGTAACAGAATCCTTCTGAGATTTGCATTTCTTTCCACACCATGATCCCATCATTTTAAAAGCCCAAGTCTCCACTGCTGGACCTCTGAAAGAAAGCAGGAGAATTACACACCGATACTTCTTCCACTCAGGCATTTTTGGCAGAAGGTAACAGCAATGGGAATAACTACTCCACTTGCTATCTTTTTGCCGATCGTTTTAGCAATTGAGTCTGCTGTTGCCTTTTTAGGAAATGGATTTATCATAGCTGTGAAAGGACACCAATGGCTCCAAAACTGGAAGATGGCCCCTTGCGACTGCCTCTTGACCAGTTTGAGCACCTCCAGAATTATGCAGCAGCTGATTGTCATGATAAATAATATTCTGTACTACAGCCTTCCAGAGAACTATACGCGTACTATTACAAAGGATATTGCCACATTTTGCTGGATTTTTCTCACCCATGTTAGCCTCTGGTGTGCCACATGGCTCAACATTTTCTACTGTGTGAAGGTCACCAACTTCCCCCATCACCTTTTCCTCTGGCTGAAACTAAGGATCAATGTACTTGCACCCAGACTGCTCGGAATGGTGGTAATAGCTCTTATGCTCTTCTCTGTTCATCCAACCATTCTTTATTTTGAAAACAAGAAGCTCTGCAATCTCTCAAGAACTCTGCCACGGAATGCCCATCTCAGCAATGTTTGCCACGACCCATTCTTCACTTTCAGAACTCTACAGTTATGTTCTTTATGCATGAGTTTCATCCTCAGTGTAACGGCATCCATGGTTTTGCTCATCTCTCTTTGGAGGCACATAAGGTATCTAAGAAAGAGAGGCTCTGTCATTAAGGACCTCAGCACTCAGGTCTATCTCAATGTCATGAAGTCTTTGTTATTCTCTCTTTTCTTTGGCATTACATATTTTGCTTCATTAATCATTCCTATGGTTAGTCTGTACAGGATTGACACAAATGGCCAATTAGTTCTTGAGATCGTGCTCTCTGCAGTCCCTTCAGCACACTCCATAATCTTAATATTGTCCAATCGAGAACTAAAAGAAATCTTCATGCACATTCTACACATCAGACAAAGGGCTGCCTAAAGGAAGAGGGCTGTTGTCATGCATCCCTTGCATCCAAGAAGACAAAATTCTCTCCCTCCATTGCCCCCTCTCTTTCTAACTTGCCTCATAATACAATGACATGAAAAAGGAATCTATGTAAAAAGAAAAACAGAAAATTAAAGAAAAGAAAATGTAGAGTCCTCACAGAAGTAGGTGTTACACAGATCATGGTGAACCCTCCCAGCTTTCACTTGGGAGCTTTCCTTTCTTCTCCGCTTCTCTCGCCCAGGGAGGTCTTCCCTTTCCCACCTCTCCACCCACTACCTACATGTAGCAAAGGCTCCAAAATAATCAGAGAAGAAAGAAGAAAATAAGAAAAGTAAAAGGACTTCTGATTTTCCATCTGTCAGTTACATAAAAAAGTCCCCCCCCAAATAAAACATTCACTCTAGAATGACATCCTACTGAGCTACTTTCCATTAGGCAATATTTACCCAATCTTCTGACCCAAATGTCTGAAATAAATTCTTTTTTATTTTCACATGAAAAGTCCAAAAGGTGTTCTCTAATTATCGTTATTAAGAAAATGTCAGCAATGTTGTTGTTTTCTAATCAAATATATCAACTTTCTCTCCTCTTAAACCTGCCCTAAGGTACGCCCCTGCCTAGAAATCCACCATTCAGTAATTATTTACTCAGACACTCCTACTTGTAAATCATTACTGACAGAGATATTGGCAGTAAGTAGAGGGGGTAGAAAATATTTTGAATCCTTTCTTTTATTAGTTATACATTCATTATTTAGTTGTTGTTGTTGTTGTTTAGTCGTTTAGTCGTGTCCGACTCTTCGTGACCCCATGGACCATAGCACGCCAGGCACTCCTGTCTTCCACTGCCTCCCGCTCATTATTTAGTACCGATCTTCAAAACATTTTTTTAGAAAGGTTTAAGATCCTGAAGCTGAGGCTACAATACTTTGGCCACCTCATGAAAAGAGAAGACTCCCTGGAAAAGACGCGGATGTTGGGAAAGATGGAGGGCACAAGGAGAAGGGGAAGACAGAGGACGAGATGGTTGGACAGTGTTCTAGAAGCTACGAACATGTGTTTGACCAAACTGTGGGAGGCAGTGGAAGACAGGAGTGCCTGGCGTGCTATGGTAACAGGGTTTAGTGAGCAGGAAGAGGCTGTGGGAAAGAGTAATCCTGAACCAGAGGCAGAAGAGGAGGCTGGAGAGGAAGGAGTCAAGAGGCAGCAAGGAGTCAGGCTGCTGAAGAAGGCAGGGAGCCTCCCCCTCTTGCTGTGACCAGCTCCTCTCCCCTTTGGTCTCCCAGAACCCATGGAGGTATGAAGAGGGTGGAGCGGAGAAAGAAAAGCAGAGAATTCTCCGGTTCCTTGGGTAAGATGATGGCCAGGAGGAGACTTGGAGAGTTGGAGAGAGGAGGCCCCAGTCCTGCCACTCACCACCTGGCCTAGGGCGGGGCCTGATGGGCTCTATAAAGGACTGCTGCTGCTGCTGCTGCTGGGCACAGAGGGCTCCATTTTGTTTTGCTTTATTAAAAAATTCCTGTTATTCTTTACCTATGTGATTTTATTAAGGTTGTATTCTTAGTTTTAGATTTTGATTTATGTGGAAATTGTTTTCCATTTGGTTGTGTATTTTTTGATGTGGTTTATGTATTGTTTGTGACTTTTGTAATTGTGCTAATGCTGTATTGTTTTAATATTCGATTGGGAGCCACCCAGAGTGGCTGGGGAGACTCAGCCAGATGGGCGGGGTACAAATAAAAAATTGTTGTTGTTGTTGTTGTTGTTGTTGTTGTTGGAAGGCAGGGACCTTCACTCCCCGCAACTGCTTCACTTGGGCATTGGGGAAGAGTTGCTGGGCTCACTGGGCCTGAGCTATTCTGCTTCTTTGAATAGAGTTAACATCACTGGCACCGGCTGTTTTATTTCTGACTTCCCCCTGACTCCTGCCTTCACATGCTGCTGCCACCACTTCAGACAGTGGCTATGGCAATCCCATCACCTAAGGCAGCTGCTTCATCCCATGTCATTGTTGGGCCAGCCCTGTTTTCCCTAATGGATGAGGCCAACCCAAAGAGCTGCCTTGAGAATGGTGAGACAGTACATATACAGACACCTATGGAGGTTTCAACAGAGAAGCTTTGGGTTAGTGTATAAATGCTCCAGGTTCTGTGTTAGTTCCAAGAGCAGCCTAAGCAACTTAATATCCCCAGGCCTGGGACTGACTTGTGAACCTGATTTCCCAGTATCCTTTGGTTGCCCTTCCGCCCTGACATCTGACTTACTCTTCAGTCCTGCTTCCTAGGTATCCCTTGGCCCTAAATGGCTTTGTTTGGTCCTGACTTCTTACTTGCTCTCAGTCCTGGTTCTCCCTTTCGTTCTCTTGACTCCCAAGGCTTAAATCCATGGCTCACCAAAGATTCCTCCCCATGACGCAGCCCCAGCAGCATCTCACCAGTACGTCATGGACTTAGTTGCTCTTCTATTATAGTTCAGTAGCATATCCGATCCATGTTGTTGGAAGCTGTTTCACATTTCACATTATAACAGTTTGGGAGGTTGCTTCTGGTGAAACAAAATTACCTAGAGTCCAAGAATTGAAAAAGGATACCCCTGCAACACACACACACACACACACACACACACACCAAACTGACAGAGATTGGTTGATCATTGAAATCTCAGTATATGTCAAAATCCAAGTATAATTAACATGATACCTGGTTCTGTCATTAGTAACAGAATCCTTCTAAGATTTGCATTTCTTTCCACACCATGATCCCATCATTTTAAAAGCCCAAGTCTCCACTGCTGGACCTCTGAAAGAAAGCAGGAGAATTACACACCGATACTTCTTCCACTCAGGCATTTTTGGCAGAAAGTAACAGCAATGGGCATAACTACTCCACTTGCTATCTTTTTGCAGACCATTTTAGCAATTGACTCTGCTGTTGCCTTGATAGGAAATGGATTTATCATCGTTGTGAATGGGCACCGATGGCTCCAAAACAGGAAGATGGCCCCTTGCGACTTCCTCTTGACCTGTTTGAGCACCTCCAGGATTATGCTGCAGCTGACCATGCTGACAAATAAAATTCTGTACTGCAACTCTGCAGAGAGTGATATGCGTGCATATGGACGAGATATTGGCACATTTCTGTGGATATTTCTCAGCAACGTCAGCCTCTGGTGTGCCGCATGGCTCAACATCTTCTACTGTGTGAAGGTCACCAACTTCCCCCATCACCTTTTCCTCTGGCTGAAACTAAGGATCAATGTACTTGCTACCAGTTTGAGCACTTCCAGAATTATGCTGCAGCTGACTGTCATGATCAATTATATTCTGTACTACAGCCTTCTAGAGAAATATATGCATAGTTTTACACAGGATATTAGCTCATTTTGCTGGATGTTTCTCACCCATGTTAGCCTCTGGTGTGCCACATGGCTCAACATTTTCTACTGTGTGAAGGTCACCAACTTCCCCCATCACCTTTTCCTCTGGCTGAAACTAAGGATCAATGTACTTGCACCCAGACTGCTCGGAATGGTGGTAATAGCTCTCATGCTCTTCTCTGTTCATCCAACCATTCTTTATTTTGAAACTAAGAAGCTCTGCAATCTCTCAAGAACTCTGCCACGGAATGCCAGTCTCAGCAAGGTTTGCGACAACCCATTATTCGTTTTCAGAACTGTACAGTTATGTTCTTTATGCATGAGTTTCATCCTCAGTGTAACGGCATCCATGGTTTTGCTCATCTCTCTTTGGAGGCACATAAGGTATCTAAGAAAGAGAGGCTCTGTCATTAAGGACCTCAGCACTCAGGTCTATCTCAATGTCATGAAGTCTTTGTTATTCTCTCTTTTCTTTGGCATTACATATTTTGCTTCATTAATCATTCCTATGGTTAGTCTGTACAGGAAAGGCACAAATGCCCGATTAGCTCTTGAGATCGTGCTCTCTGCAGTTCCTTCAGCACACTCCATGATCTTAATATTGTCCAATCAAGAACTGAAAGAAATCTTAATGCACATTCTACACATCAGACAAAGGGCTGCCTTAAAAGAAGAGGGCTGTCCAAAAGTCCAAATGGTGTTCTCTAATTATCATTATTAAGAAAATGTCAGCAATGTTGTTGTTTTCTAATCAAACATATCAACTCTCTCTCCTCCTAAGCCTGCCCTAAGGTACGCCCCTGCCTAGAAATCCACCATTCAGTAATTATTTACTCAAACACTTCTACTTGTAAATCACTACTGACAGGGATATTGGCAGTAAGTAGAGGGGGTAGAAAATATTTTGAATCATTTCTTCTATTAGTTATACATTCATTATTTAGTACCGATCTTCAAAACATTTTTAAAGAAAGGTTTAAGATCCTGAAGCTGAGGCTACAATACTTTGACCACCTCATGAGAAGAGAAGACTCCCTGGAAAAGACCCTGATGTTAGGAAAGATGGAGGGCACTAGGAGAAGGGGACGACAGAGGATGAGATGGTTGGACAGTGTTCTCGAAGCTACGAACAACAACAACAACAACAAGAAGTCATTCTCTTGAGTCACCACTTTACCTGAAGATATGATTACCGAGTGTATGGCAGGTGGCATCAGGAATGCAGGACTATCACGTTTGTTGCTACTCCCTCCTTCAATATTTCGCTGTGCTATGCCAAGGATTGAACAGCCATGTCTTCAGAGCCATGGAAGTCCTCTGGCGATGAGAGCATGTCCCTCTCAGCTGAGCACTGGGCAAGGATCCCTAAAAATTCCTGGGTGCCTAGTTCCCAGTAAATGCGATGTTTGATCAATGGACTTAGCAAGGTCTAAAAAAGACGAGTCAAGCCAACCCAACCCAAAAAGTCATATTGAGATCTCTGAGACTGTACATGACCGGAACCACTGAAGCTTGAACAGAGCATTGGGTTTGTGTGTCAATGCTCCGAGTTCTGAATTACTTCCAACATGTGCTTGGGAAGTTTAATATCCCTAGGCTTCGGGCTGACCCTATGCTGTGGGTGTTCTTGTGTCCTTTGGTTGCCCTTTGGCCCAGATGTCTGGCTTACACTTCAGTCCTGCTTCTGAATAATCCTTGGGCCCTAAATGACTTTTTTTGGTCCTGACTTATAGCTTGCTCCTCAGCCTATGTTAAAATCCAAGTATATGTGAATAACATGATACCTGGTTCTGTCATTAGTAACAGAAACCTTCTGAGATTTGCATTTCTTTCCGCACCATGATCTCATCATTTTAAAAGCCCATGTCTCCAGAGTTTCCACTGCTGGAATGGGCACCAATGGCTCCAAAACAGGAAGATGGCCTCTTGCGACTGCCTCTTGACCAGTTTGAGCACCTCCAGAATTTTGTTGCAGCTGACTGTCATGATAAATAATATTCTGTACTACAGCCTTCCAGAGAAATATACGTGTACTTTTACACAGGGTATTGGCTCATTTTTCTGGTTGTTTCTCAGCAATGTTAGCCTATGGTGTGCTACATGGCTCGATATTTTCTACTGACGATTTCTATGATCCATGATAGGTCCTCAAATACCAGGAAGGAGTCTCTCTGAACAATGTTTGGGATTGTCATGATGACTTACATGACTTAGTGAGCTATTATCTCTACGTTCTAATTCAACGCTAGATATATGTATGTTTATTCATTTGCTCTTATACGGGGACCAGGCAAGGCTGCCCTCTTTCAGCCTTATTATTTATCATGGTACTTGAACTCCTAGCGATTGCAATAAGGAAAGACACAAAAAATAAAAGGCATAACAGTGGAGGAAAAAAAATCACATCGGGTTGAACGCGAGCGCCGGCGGCAGCGGGAGAGATTTTCTCCTGTCCTTTGAAGGGTCCTGGGGGGGTCTGCAGAGCGCGCTGCCCCCCGAAAGTTCAGGTAGAGCGACCTGAAGCCTTGGTGACCTGGCGGCTGTCTATTTTTGACCTCCCTTCCCCCCCGAAGAGCCCTAATAAGGGCGCGAGAGCGGGGAAGGTGGAAGGCAGAGACACGGCAGGCATAGCGCTTCCCTTCATCGGAGCAGCTCTGACATCCGACGGTGAAACAGCGTTCAACTTTCTTCGAAAATAAATACTGGAACACCTGAATCTGGCCACAGTGAGTAAAATCTGAAGTTTGCCATAATTTTCAAGCAATTTGGCCACCGGGAGAACTCTTAAAACGGAGGTCGGGTTCTCCCCCCCTGCGGTAGCGCTGAAAGCAAAGACAAGCCTCCGCAGCGAACTGTTTAAAGCGAGACTTTGTAACCTTTATTTCTTCGACTTTCTGCTTTACTACAAAAGAGAGCAGGGTCTCTAAAATAACCCTGCAGTTTCAAGTTTTAAAGTATTAATGGATCGCTTCAGAACCCTGGAAGCGGGACTCCGTCTGCTCTAGCCAGGCATTCCTTTGTGACGTCAGAGAACAATCAACTCATGAACTTCTGTTCACCCTTTGACAGGCTTTGATCTGACTGCAGCCTTTCTGTTAAAGGAATAAAGGCCAGTTTAAGGTAAAATCTGCAACTTTCTAACCCAAAAAAGCCAGGAATCTTATGCTACAATATTACCCTTGTTAGAATTGTTTCAATTTCCACACTCAGACTGCCTATTTGTGACTGTGTTTCATAACTGACTGAAGCTGGGAACATTCTGATAAGATGACCTTGAGGAGGTTTTGCTCAACAGGATTAGAAAGGACGATGAAATAAAAGGAGTGACTGTAGGGAAGAAACAATATAAACTTAAAGCCTTTGCAGATGATCTTGTCCTGACATTAGAGGATCCAGAGTCCAGTGTGCAAAGGGCTCTGGAAGTAATTCAAGAATTTGGAAAGGTAGCAGGTTTTAAATTGAATAAAACAAAAACCAAAGTTTTAGATAAGAATTTAGATAGTAAATTAAGTTAAGTTAAGAAAGTAAATTAAGTTAAGTTAAGAAAGTAAAGTACCTTGGTGTTAATATGACTGCAAAAAATTTGAATCTATTTAAAGACAATTATGTGAAAATGTGGAATGAAGTGAAAAAAGATTTAGAAACCTGGACCAACTTGAAACTTTCTCTGTTGGGCCGTATAGCTACTGTTAAAATGAATGTATTGCCAAAGATGTTGTTCTTATTTCAATCGTTGCCAATAGTCGAGAAGTTGGATTGCTTTAAAGAATGGCAAAAGGCTTTGTCAAAATTTATATGGCAGGGGGAAAAGCCAAGAATTAAATATAAGATACTTACTGATGATAAACAAAGAGGTGGCTTTTCCCTGCCAGATTTAAAGATTTATTATGAAGCAGCGACCTTTTGCTGGTTGAAGGATTGGTTTTTGTTGGAAAATTCAGATATTCTAGATTTAGAAGGATATGACAATGTTTATGGCTGGCATGCATATGTATGGTATGATAAAGTAAAGGCCCATAGAGGCTTTAAAACACATATAATAAGAAAAGCATTGTACAGTGTTTGGTCCAGGTATAAAGATTTGCTAGAAAGAAAAACACCTAAATGGATTTCACCGTTAGAGGCCAAGGTTCGTAAAAGAGTAAACATGGAACCCAGTTGGCCGAAATATAGAGATTTGTTGATTCAAGAAGGAGACCAATTTAAGTTAAAGACTTATGAGGAGTTGAAATGTAAATTAGATGATTGGCTCCAATACCATCAGATAAATGAAGTTTTCAAAATGGATAAATTAATTGGTTTTCAATCAGAGAGGTCAAAGTTGGAAACAGAATTGTTAGAACCCAAGTCGAAAATACTTTCCAGAATGTATAAATTGCTGCTTGAGTGGCATACGAAAGATGAACAAACAAAGAATGTTATGATTTTGTGGGCAAAGGATGTGGGTCATAATATTATGATTGAGGAATGGGAGAAATTGTGGAATGTGAATATAAAGTTTACTGCATGTAGTTTATTACAAGAAAATTTAATGAAGATGATGTATAGATGGTATCTTACACCAGTAAAATTGGCAAAGATATACCACAGTCATGATAATAAATGTTGGAGATGTAAGAAAGAAGTAGGATCCTTTTACCACATGTGGTGGACGTGTCCACTAGTAAGTGACTTCTGGAACAAGATTTATAATGAACTAAAGAAAGTGTTGAAAAACACATTTGTTAAAAAACCAGAAGCGTTTCTAGTGGGCATTGTAGGGAAAGAGATTCCAAAGAAAAATGTACCTTTTTTAATGTATGCTACAACGGCAGCGAGACTTCTGATTGCTAAGAACTGGAAACAACAAACATTACCAACGATCGATGACTGGCAGATGAAGATGATGGAGTTTATGGAACTGGCTGAGATGACCAGAAGAATCCGCAACCAGGGAGAAGAAGTGATGGAAGAAGAATGGAAATACTTTAAATTATATCTTTAAAAATATGCCAAAGTAATATATTAGAATAGAAATTAAGTTGTAAATGAACTGTGGAAATTTATAATATGTGAGATGACAGTTAAAAAATAAGATATATAAGGTGATTAAAATGATATAGAATTTGCTAACTATAAATTTACTAAAGGACCACAGGGAGGGAAACCCGAGGGGGTCCCTACAAACAATGTGAAGGGACTAAGGAACAAGCAATTTGATTCTGTGTTTTTATTCTTTTTTGTAGTGTTACCATTGTTGTGTTTTTTCTTTTTTTGTGCTCTTTTTTTTGTATTCTGAAAAACCTTAATAAAAAATATTATAAAAAAATCACATAAAATAAAGGCCTTCACAGATAATAATAATAATAATTTACTATTTATACCCCGCCCATCTGGCTGGGCTTCCCCTGCCACTCTGGGCAGCTTCCAACAAACATTAAAATACATCAAATATCACAGATTAAAAACTTCTTTTAACAGGGCTGCCTTTAGGTATTTTCTAAATGATCTGTTATTAACCCAGAAGAAAGTGTGCCACAAATAACAGAAAGAATTCTTGAATTTGAGAAAGTAGCAGGATTCAAGTTAAACAAAAACAAGACCAATATGTAACCAATCAATCAATCAATATACTTTATTCGACCGATAGTCAGAAACAAAACAAAAACATTTCTCAATACAAATATAAACATATAAAACTGAAGGCATCAGAGGGATATATAAAAGTATTAAAAATATAAAACTGAAGGCATCAGAGGGATACATAAATGGGGTATGACCGCGCTACTAAACCTCCTACAGGTAACCCACATCAAGACATTCGATTATACGTTTCCGACACTTGAGCGCCAGGAAGAGGAATTTAGCCACCGAGAAGGTTATTTTCCCAGTGGGCTTGTTTAGCAAATATGCTGCCTGCCGTTCTCTTAGTCAGGAACTAAACTGAGATAAATATGGGGCTATAAGATATTGCCTTAAATCATTATAAAAGGGACAACTCAGTAGAATGTGTTCTGTGGATTCTACCTCACCCAAGGCACAGTATATATATGGTGAATGTGCATGTGTGTTATTCCCCACTTTTCTCCCACAAGTACTTACCCGATCGTCCTGAAATTTGGCCACAACTTCAGAGTCACATGTGAGCAGGTAATCATGCACTTACACTGACCAGCTGACACACCAAACACAGGTAAAACCCTGGATTTGTGGTCAAAAATTGCACCCTCCAGTGGACATTCAATGAACAACAGACAAACATACTCCCACAATCCCTCATGCCCTGGAGACCACGCCTCCAACAGAGAGCAAACTGCCCCGAGACCAAGCCGCTCCTCAGGGAACCAAGCCCGCCTCAGAGATCGCTCCAAGACCAGGCCGCTCCCCAGGGACCCGCGCCCGCCCAGGAGATCACGTACCAGCGACCCCTTCTCCCCCCGACCAAGCCCACTCCACACACACACACACCACATGGATCCCACCCTTGCCGATCCCGCCGCCTCCCGCGACCCCCTCCTGCCCTGAGCAAGCCCACTCCACACCCCCACCCTACAGATCCCGCCCCCGATCCCTTAACCTCCCGCGACCCCCTCCCCCTCGAGCAAGCCCACTCCACACCCACCCACCCCACGGATTGCACCCCCGTTAATCCCACCGCCTCCTGAGACCCACCCCCGGCCCGGAGATCACACTGATCCACTCCCCCACACCCACGGATCCCGCCGCCGATAACGCGACCCCCACAGACCAGGCCGCCTCCACAACAGCCCTAGGCCTCTCCAAACTAATTCCCGTGACCCCCTCCCCCCGAACAAGACCCCACCCCACCCCACAGATCGTACCCCCGCTGATCCCGCCGCCTTGCGGGACCCACCCTCACACTGGAGATCACACCGATCCACCCCCACCCCATGGATCCCACCAGGGCAGTCTTGAGCAGGTTGGGCACCATGGCGCTGAGGGGCGGAGATCGCTCCGGCACCCCCGCCCTCGCAGGGCACAGCATGGTTTCCTAGCACCCCACGCCACCGGGAGTCTACCTAGAGCCGGCTCTGGATCCCACCACCGCCGATAACGCCACCCCCACGAACCAGGCCGCCTCCACAACAGCACTGGGCCTCTCCAAAAGACAAAAATAAATACCTCACTTCAAAATGTTAACTAACTTTTTCCTTTCTTCACAATTTCACACTAAGCCAAACAATTCTTTAGCAAGCCTGACCGGAAAATTGTGACCACTTTGTTCCTTCCTTGGTCCTGCTGCTGCAGCACTACTAAAAACGTTTTACATGTCAACCTGGACTTTTGCTTTGTATCTCCCAAGCAAACCAAAAGAAGGAAACAAAACTTGCCTACTGTTTGTGGATTGTTTGAAACAAGACAAACCATAAGTCTGGGTTTGCACATATAATGGTAAGTCTAAACATGGCTGAGCTTCAAATAGCAGCAGGAGCAGTGCAAAAATCTGGTTACAGGTCAGCTTAATAGAAACCCCGACATATGTCCTACAAATAAACACAAAATAGATCATGTTTTCCTGATACAGCAAAACTTTATATTGCAGGGGAAAGTTGTCATAATTCCAATCTCAAAAAGGGATGACCCGGGGGTGGTGGGAAGAGGGGGCATGATACGTCTCTAACGGGACAGGTTGGGGGAAATCACAGGGGAAAGCCAGGATGGGGGGAGGAGGGGGTGGGATATGTCATGGATCAACACAGGGTGGTAGCACTCACAGGGATTAGCCACAGCAACGCGTGACAGGGCCAGCTAGTCATATCATAAGAAAATCGATATACAGAGTATGGGTAAATACAAAGAACTACTAGAACCGAAAACACCCTGGTGAATTTCACCCTTAGAAGTGATAACAGTAAAAAAGAAAAATATGGAACTAAATTGGACTACAAATAAGGATTTATTAAAATAAAATAAAAAAACTGATGTTAAAAGACTATGAGGAAATAAGACACCATCCACACAGGGTGGATTCAGTATCACCAACTAAATGAAGTGTTCAAGCCAGACAAGAAAAGAGGAAATCTCATTACTAGATAAAGAGTTATTACAAAATAACACCAAGGCAATTTCTTAAAGTTATGAAACATTACTGGAGTGGGAGGTGAAGGACGAACAGGTAAAAGAGGTGATGATTAGATGGGCTATAGATAAAGGTAAAACTATTGAATAATAATCATGGGGGAAATTATGGAAAGAGAGTTGGAAATTGACAGCTTGGCACTGAAGAGGAAGAGGGGGAGGGAGCCCTGCCCCACATTCTACTAGAATGTCCAATCCAGATTCATGCCTTTAATAGGATGCCCTGCTTTGTCAGTGACGGCCTGGGTGCAGAGAAGTGGTGTGAGTCACTAGCAGGGGAACCTCCAAAGGAACCCCTAAAGGAAGACAACATAGAGCCAGGGGATTGGTGGTGGGATGGCAATGTATGGTAAGAAGGAGAAGAGGGAGCAAACTGGAAGGAGGAGGTGTTGGAAGCTGAAGAGGTAACAGGGTTTAGTGAGCAGGAAGAGGCTGTGGGAAAGAGTAATCCTGAACCAGAGGCAGAAGAGGAGGCTGGAGAGGAAGGAGTCAAGAGGCAGCAAGGAGTCAGGCTGCTGAAGAAGGCAGGGAGCCTCCCCCTCTTGCTGTGACCAGCTCCCCTCCCCTTTGGTCTCCCAGAACCCATGGAGGTATGAAGAGGGCGGAGCGGAGAAAGAAAAGCAGAGAATTCTTCAGTTCCTTGGGTAAGATGATGGCAAGGAGGAGACTTGGAGAGTTGGAGAGAGGAGGCCCCAGTCCTGCCACTCACCACCTGGCCTAGGGCGGGGCCTGATGGGCTCTATAAAGGACTGCTGCTGCTGCCGCTGCTGCTGGGCAGAGAGGGCTCCGTTTTGTTTTGCTTTATTAAAAAAATCCTGTTATTTTTTACCTATGTGATTTTATTAAGGTTGTATTCTTAGTTTTAGATTTTGATTTATGTGGAAATTGTTTTCCATTTGGTTGTGTATTTTTTGATGTGGTTTATGTATTGTTTGTGACTTTTGTAATTGTGCTAATGCTGTATTGTTTTAATATTCGATTGGGAGCCACCCAGAGTGGCTGGGGAGACTCAGCCAGATGGGCGGGGTACAAATAAAAAATTGTTGTTGTTGTTGTTGTTGTTGTTGTTGTTGTTGGAAGGCAGAGACCTTCACTCCCCACAACTGCTTTAATTGGGTATTGGGGAAGAGTTGCTGGGCTCACTGGGCCTGAGCTATTCTGCTTCTTTGAATAGAGTTAACATCACTGGCACCGGCTGTTTTATTTCTGACTTCCCCCTGACTCCGGCCTTCACATGCTGCCACCACCACTTCAGACAGTGACTATGGCAATCCCATCACCTAAGGCAGCTGCTTCATCCCATGTCATTGTTGGGCCAGCCCTGTTTTCCCTAATGGATGAGGCCAACCCAAAGAGCTGCCTTGAGAATGGTGAGACAGTACATATACAGACACCTATGGAGGTTTCAACAGAGAAGCTTTGGGTTAGTGTATAAATGCTCCAGGTTCTGTGTTAGTTCCAAGAGCAGCCTAAGCAACTTAATATCCCCAGGCCTGGGACTGACCTGTGAACCTGATGTCCCTGTATCCTTTGGTTGCCCTTCCGCCCTGACATCTGACTTACTCTTCAGTCCTGCTTCCTAGGTATCCGTTGGCCCTAAATGGCTTTGTTTGGTCCTGACTTCTTACTTGCTCTCAGTCCTGGTTCTCCCTTTCGTTCTCTTGACTCCCAAGGCTTCAATCCATGGCTCACCAAAGATTCCTCCCCATGACGCAGCCCCAGCAGCATCTCACCAGTACGTCATGGACTTAGTTGCTCTTCTATTATAGTTCAGTAGCATATCCTATCCATGTTGTTGGAAGCTGTTTCACATTTCACATTAAAACAGTTTGGGAGGTTGCTTCTGGTGAAACAAAATTACCTAGAGTCCAAGAATTGAAAAAGGATACCCCTGCAACACACACACACACACACCCCAAACTGACAGAGATTGGTTGATCATTGAAATCTCAGTATATGTCAAAATCCAAGTATAAATAACATGATACCTGGTTCTGTCATTAGTAACAGAATCCTTCTAAGATTTGCATTTCTTTCCACACCATGATCCCATCATTTTAAAAGCCCAAGTCTCCACTGCTGGACCTCTGAAAGAAAGCAGGAGAATTACACACCGATACTTCTTCCACTCAGGCATTTTTGGCAGAAAGTAACAGCAATGGGCATAACTACTCCACTTGCTATCTTTTTGCAGACCATTTTAGCAATTGACTCTGCTGTTGCCTTGTTAGGAAATGGATTTATCATCGTTGTGAATGGGCACCGATGGCTCCAAAACAGGAAGATGGCCCCTTGCGACTGCCTCTTGACCAGTTTGAGCACTTCCAGAATTATGCTGCAGCTGACTGTCATGATCAATTATATTCTGTACTACAGCCTTCTAGAGAAATATATGCATAGTTTTACACAGGATATTAGCTCATTTTGCTGGATGTTTCTCACCCATGTTAGCCTCTGGTGTGCCACATGGCTCAACATTTTCTACTGTGTGAAGGTCACCAACTTCCCCCATCACCTTTTCCTCTGGCTGAAACTAAGGATCAATGTACTTGCACCCAGACTGCTCGGAATGGTGGTAATAGCTCTCATGCTCTTCTCTGTTCATCCAACCATTCTTTATTTTGAAAACAAGAAGCTCTGCAATCTCTCAAGAACTCTGCCACGGAATGCCAGTCTCAGCAAGGTTTGCGACAACCCATTATTCGTTTTCAGAACTGTACAGTTATGTTCTTTATGCATGAGTTTCATCCTCAGTGTAACGGCATCCATGGTTTTGCTCATCTCTCTTTGGAGGCACATAAGGTATCTAAGAAAGAGAGGCTCTGTCATTAAGGACCTCAGCACTCAGGTCTATCTCAATGTCATGAAGTCTTTGTTATTCTCTCTTTTCTTTGGCATTACATATTTTGCTTCATTAATCATTCCTATGGTTAGTCTGTACAGGAAAGGCACAAATGCCCGATTAGCTCTTGAGATCGTGCTCTCTGCAGTCCCTTCAGCACACTCCATGATCTTAATATTGTCCAATCAAGAACTGAAAGAAATCTTAATGCACATTCTACACATCAGACAAAGGGCTGCCTAAAAAGAAGAGGGCTGTCCAAAAGTCCAAATGGTGTTCTCTAATTATCGTTATTAAGAAAATGTCAGCAATGTTGTTGTTTTCTAATCAAACATATCAACTCTCTCTCCTCCTAAGCCTGCCCTAAGGTACGCCCCAGCCTAGAAATCCACCATTCAGTAATTATTTACTCAAACACTTCTACTTGTAAATCACTACTGACAGGGATATTGGCAGTAAGTAGAGGGGGTAGAAAATATTTTGAATCATTTCTTTTATTAGTTATACATTCATTATTTAGTACCGATCTTCAAAACATTTTTAAAGAAAGGTTTAAGATCCTGAAGCTGAGGCTACAATACTTTGACCACCTCATGAGAAGAGAAGACTCCCTGGAAAAGACCCTGATGTTGGGAAAGATGGAGGGCACTAGGAGAAGGGGACGACAGAGGATGAGATGGTTGGACAGTGTTCTCGAAGCTACGAACAACAACAACAAGAAGAAGAAGTCATTCTCTTGAGTCACCACTTTACCTGAAGATATGATTACCGAGTGTATGGCAGGTGGCATCAGGAATGCAGGACTATCACGTTTGATGCTACTCCCTCCTTCAATATTTCACTGTGCTATGCCAAGGATTGAACAGCCATGTCTTCAGAGCCATGGAAGTCCTCTGGCGATGACAGCATGTCCCTCTCAGTTTAGCACTGGGCAAGGATACCTAAAAATTCCTGGGTGCCTAGTTCCCTCCATAATTTCTAAAATTAGTAAATGTGATGTTTGATCGATGGACTTAGCAAGGTCTAAAAAAGACGAGTCAAGCCAACCCAACCCGAAAGGTCATATTGAGATCTCTGAGACTGTACATGACCAGAAGCACTGAAGCTTGAACTGAGCTTTGGGTTTGTGTGTCAATGCTCCGAGTTCTGAATTACTTCCAACATCTGCTTGGGAAGTTTAATATCCCTAGGCCTCGGGCTGACCCTATGCTGTGGATGTTCTTGTATCCTTTGGTTGCCTTTGGCCCAGATGTCTGGCTTACACTTCAGTCCTGCTTCCGAATTATCCCTGGGCCCTAAATAACTATTTTTGGTCCTGACTTATAGCTTGCTCCTCAGCCTATGTTAAAATCCAAGTATATGTGAATAACATGATACCTGGTTCTGTCATTAGTAACAGAAACCTTCTGAAATTTGCATTTCTTTCCACGCCATGATCTCATCATTTTAAAAGCCCAAGTCTCCAGAGTTTCCACTGCTGGACAGCTGAAAGAAACCAGGAGAATTACACTCTGATACTTCTTTTCTTGCAGAAGAGTAACAAAATGGGCATAACTACTCCATTTGCTATCTTTTTCCAGATCATTTTATCAATTGAGTCTGCTGTTGCCTTTTTAGGAAATGGATTTATCATAGTTGTGAATGTGCACCGATGGCTCCAAAACTGGAAGATGGACCCTTGCAACTGCCTCTTGACCAGTTTGAGCACCTCCAGAATTATGCTGCAGCTGACTGTCATGATCAATTATATTCTGTACTACAGCCTTCCAGAGAAATATACGCGTACTTTTACACAGGATATTGGCTCATTTTTCTGGTTGTTTCTCAGCAATGTTAGCCTCTGGTGTGCCACATGGCTCGATATTTTCTACTGTGTGAAGGTCACCAACTTCCCCCATCACCTGTTTCTCTGGCTGAAGCTAAGGATCGATGTACTTGCACCCAGACTGCTCGGAATGGTGGTAATAGCTCTCATCCTCTTCTCTGTTCATCCAACCATTCTTTATTTTGAAACTAAGAAGTTCTGCGATCTCTCAGGAACTCTGACACAGAATGCCAGTCTCAGCAAGGTTTGCCACGACCCATTATTAGCTTTTAGAACTCTACAGTTCTGCTCTATATGCATGAGTTTCATTCTCAGTGTAACGGCTTCCATGGTTTTGCTCATTTCTCTTTGGATGCACATAAGGAATCTAAGAAAGAGTGGCCCTGCCATTAAGGACCTCAGCACTCAGGTCTATCTCAATGTCATGAAGTCTTTGTTGTTCTCTCTGTTGTTTGGCATTATATATTTTGCTGCTCTAGTCATTCCTTTGGCTAATTTGTACACGTATGGCACAAATATGCAATTAGTCTTTGATTTAGTGCTGCCGGCACTCCTTTCAGCACACTCGGTAATCTTGATATTGTCCAATGCAAAACTGAAAGTAATTTTAGTGCGCATTCTGAAACTCAGATAAAGGAAAGAGGGCTGTTGACATGCATCCCTTGCGTCAAAAAAATATCCCCAAAGATTCTCCCACTAGCCATTCTCCCTCTCGCTCTGTCTGTATATGTATATGTATATGTGTGTGTGTGTTTGTGTGTGTAATACTTGCCTCTGGCGTATTGCTTTGTATTTCTCCCTTCACATCCCAAATGGTCAAAATCCTACCATTTATTAATTTCTGGGGTTTAGGAGGGGCCCCCTCGCAAATCTATAACACCATCAACAAACTACTTTATTTTAGGTTCAAATGTGGTTTGCCTTGGAGTGGAGAAGACTGCACATATCCCTCTGCTGGACTGCCCAATCCAGATTCATGCCTTTAATAGGATATCTTTAACTGTTCTAAGCTACACTTAGAACTGGATATGGAACAACTGATTGGTTCAAAATTGGGAAAGGAGTACAACAAGGTTGTATATTGTCTCCCTGCTTATTTAATTTATATGCAGAATTCATCATGCAAAAGGCTGGACTAGATGTATCCCAAGTCGGAATTAAGATTGCCGGAAGAAATATCAACAACCTCAGATATGCTGATGACACAACCTTGGTGGCAGAAAGTGAGGAGGATTTAAAGAACCTTTTAATGAGCGTGAAAGAGGAGAGCGCAAAATATGGTCTGAAGCTCAACATCAAAAAAACTAAGATCATGGCCACTGGTCCCGTCACCTCCTGGCAAATAGAAGGGGAAGAAATGGAGGCAGTGTGAGATTTTACTTTCTTGGGTTCCATGATCACTGCAGATGGTGACAGCAGTCACGAAATTAAAAGACGTCTGCTTCTTGGGAGAAAAGCAATGACAAACCTAGGCAGCATCTTAAAAAGCAGAGACATTACATTGCCAACAAAGGTCCGTATAGTTAAAGCTATGGTTTTCCCAGTAGTGATGTATGGAAGTGAGAGCTGGACCATCAAGGAGGCTGATCGCCGAAGAATTGATGCTTTTGAATTATGGTGCTGGAGGAGACTCTTGAGAGTCCCATGGACTGCAAGAAGATCAAACCTATCCATTCTGAAGGAAATCAGCCCTGAGTGCTCACTGGAAGGACAGATCGTGAAGCTGAGGCTCTGATACTTTGGCCACCTCATGAGAAGAGAAGACTCCCTGGAAAAGACCCTGATGTTGGGAAACATGTAGGGCACTAGGAGAAGGGGACGACAGAGGACGAGATGGTTGGACAGTGTTCTCGAAGCTACGAACATGGGTCTGACCAAACTGCGGGAGGCAGTGGAAGACAGGAGTGCCTGGCGTGCTATTGTCCATGGGGTCACGGAGAGTCGGACATGACTAAACGACTAAACAACAACAACAACAATAGGATATTTTTATTCACAGTTGGCACTAACAGGTGCAGATGTTGTGGTGTGAATCCTTGGCATGCTGAGCTGTGTGGCCAAGAATCTCCCCCTTCATCTCCAAACCTAGACTGCTACCCTCAGATTGGGTGAAAGGGGGAACCCACTGTTAGAGTAAGAGTAAGTTCACATTACCACCTTAAGGTGTAATCTTCTGTATTCCCTGCAACTAAACTCATGTGAAAATATGTGTAAATACTGGAAATATTTGTCTTAATCATTTACTTACAAGAGGTGCTTAAGCAGCTTAATATCCCCAAGCCTGGGACTGACCTTTTCTCTTGATGTCCCTGTATCCTTTGGTTGCCCTTCAGCCCTGACATCTGGCTTACTCTTCAGTCCTGCTTCATAGGTATCCCTTGGCCCTAAATGGCTTTGTTTGGTCCTGACTTCTTACTTGCTCTCAGTCCTGGTTCTCCCTTTCATTCCCTTGACTGCCAAGGCTTCAATCCATGGCTCACCTAAGATTCCTCCCCATGACGCAGCCCCAGCAGCATCTCACCAGTACTTCATGGACTTAGTTGCTCTTTGACTGTAGTTCAGAAGCATATCCTATCCATGTTGTGGGAAGCTGTTTCACATTTCACATTATAACAGTTTGGGAGGTTGCTTATGGTGAAACAAAATTACCTAGCGTCCAAGCATTGAAAAATTGATACCCCTGCATAAAAACCCACCCAAACTGACAGAGATTGGTTGATCATTGAAATCCAAGTATATGTGAATAACATGATACCTGGTTCTGTCATTAGTAACAGAATCCTTCTGAGGTTTGCATTTCTTTCCACATCATGGTCTCATCATTTTAAAAGCTCAAATCTCCAGAGTTTCCACTGCTGGACTTCCAAAAGAGACCAGGAAAATTACATTCTGATACTTCTTCCATCCAGGCTTTTCTTCTGGAGAGTAACAATGAGCATAACTACTCCATTTGCTATCTATTTTCAGATCGTTTTAACAATTGAGTCCTCCGTTGCCTTGGTAGGAAATGGATTTATCATAGTTGTGAATGGCCACCGATGGCTCCAAAACAGGAAGGTGGCCCCTTGCGACTGGCTCTTGACCAGTTTGAGCACCTCCAGAATTATGCTGCAGCTGACCATCATGATACATAATATTCTGTACTACAGCCTTCCAGAGAAATATACACGTACTTATACAGGGGGTATTTCCTCATTGTTCTGGATGTTATTCAGCAATGTTAGCCTCTGGTGTGCCACATGGCTCAATATTTTCTACTGTATGAAGGTCACCGACTTCCCCCACCACCTGTTCCTCTGGCTGAAACTAAGGATCAATGTACTTGCACTCAGACTGCTCGGAATGGTGATAATAGCTCTTACGCTCTTCTCTGTTCATCCAACCATTCTTTACTTTGAAAACCAGAAGTTCTGCAATCTCTCGGGAACTCTGGCACGGAATGCCAGTTTCAGCAAGGTTTGCCACAACCCATTATTTGTTTTTCAAACTCTACAGTTCTGTTCTATATGCATGAGTTTCATCCTCAGCGTAGCAGCATCCATGGTTTTGCTCATCTCTCTTTGGAGGCACAGAAAGAATATGAAAAAGAGTGGCTCTGTCATTAAGGACCTCAGCACTCAGGTCTATCTCAATGTCATGAAGTCTTTGTTGTTCTCTCTGCTCGTTGACATTACGTACTTTGCTGCTTTAATCATTCCTATGACTAATATCTACACGTATGGCACAAATATGCAATTGGTTTTTGATTTAGTGCTGTCTGCACTCCCTTTAGCACATCTCATGATCTTGATATTGTCCAATGCAAAACTGAAAAAAATCTTAATGCGCATTCTGAAACTCAGATAAAGGAAAGAGGGCTGTTGACATGCATCTCTTGTGTCAAAAAAAAACACAGAGAGATATTCTCCCATCAGCTATTCTCCCTTTCCCTCTCTCTGTATATGCATTGTGTGTGTGTGAGGGAGAAATATGATAAGAGGAAGGCACGCTTGGCAAATCCACACTGTGATCAACTCCCACCTGGAAACCAAGGTCCCCACTGTGGAAGGATGTGTGGATCCATAATTGTTAAGACTGTGTTTATAGAAGACAATCTTACTCGGTCGGCTATGAGTGATCGCCACAGAAAGAAGAAGAAGAAAGTGTGTGTGGGTGTGTGTGTGTGTGTGTGTGTGTGTGTGTGACAGAGAGAGAGAGAGAGAGAGAGATACTTGCCTCAGGTGTACTGGTTTGTATTTCTCCCTTCACATCCCAAATGGTCAAAATCCTACCATTTATTAATTTCTGGGGTTTAGCAGGGCTCCCCTTGCAAGTCTATAACACCATCAACAAACTACTTTATTTTAGGTTCAAATGTGCTTTGCCTTGGAGTGGAGAACACTGCACATATCCCTCTGCTGGACTGCCCAATCCAGATTCATGCCTTTAATAGGATATTTTTATTCACAGTTGGCACTAACAGGTAATAATAATAATAATTTTAATAATTTATTATTTATACCCCGCCCATCTGGCCGGGTTCCCCCAGCCACTCTGGGCGGCTTCCAAAAAAACAGAAATTCTAAAATACAGAAATCCATCAAACATTAAAAGCTTCCCTAAACAGGGCTGCCTTGAGATGCCTTCTAAAGGTCTGGTAATTGTTCTCTTTGACCTCTAGTGGGAGGGCATTCCACAGGGTGGGTGCCACTACCGAGAAGGCCCTCTGCCTGGTTCCCTGTAACTTGGCTTCTCGTAATGAGGGAACCATCAGAAGGCCCTCGGAGCTGGACCTCAGTGTCCGGGCAGAACGATGGGGGTGGAGACGCTCCTTCAGGTATACCGGACCGAGGCCGTTTAGGGCTTTAAAGGTCAACACCAACACTTTGAATTGTGCTCGGAAACGTACTGGGAGCCAATGTAGGTCTTTTAGGACCGGTGTTATGTGATCTCGGCGGCCGCTCCCAGGTGCAGATGTTGTGGTGTGAATCCTTGGGATGCTGCGCTATGTGGCCCAGAATCTCCCCTTCATCCCCAAACCTAGACTGCTACCCTCAGATAGGGTGAAAGGGGGAACCCACTGTTAGAGTAAGGGTATTATCACATTGCCACCTTTGTGTGTAATATTCTGTATTCCCTTGAACTAAACTCAGGTGTAAATATGTGTAAATACTGGAAATACTTGTCCTAGTCATTTAGTTCATTGGAACTTTTTCTAATCATTTGTCCATTATGACAAATAACAACATGTAATCTACTCCTTTTCCCTGAGATTTCAAACTCTTCCTTTACAATATTGTAAAGTTCATTCATTTACGACTTATATAAATCTCTTTCCTTCTTTAAAGCATTTTTAATTTAACTGGCCCATAATTTTTAGTGTTTCTAGATGGTGATGAAATTTACTTATTTGGTTTTAATGTTATCCTATTTTTGGCATTTTACTTGCTGTAAACTGCTCTGGCATTCCTTGGAATGAAAGACAGTATAGAAATGATTTTTATCAATAAAGTAGTAATACAATGGTATTTTTTTCCTTGGTTTCAATGATTTTCCATATTTCATGGCAATATTTCATGGCAATAGGTACAACCATGCCTCCATCCCATCTCACCAGGTTTTATCACTAGTATGCTCTCACTTTGCTCTCTAGGTAGGCCTGACCTTCCTACAATGAGTAAGCTGTTGATACAGTGCATGTAAATTCAGCAATTTGTTTACAGTGACCACAGAGCATGCCAGGTATCCAAAGTCAAATATGCAAACGAAAAATGGAAATGCTGTAAAAGAATCTCTCGGGACTTTGCATTTCCATTTGTCTGAAATCAGAGGAATAAACCAAAACAAACCACCACCAACTGGCTAATAAATATAAAAGGGAATTTACTGGGATAGTAACTGGACTAAAGATAGACTAATGACCATTCAAACAAACAAAAACGTGTTACAATGCCACATGCAGATCAATACTGGTTCTGCCAAAAACATGGAATGAATTATATGCACAGTGAACATTTTAAAGTCTGAATATGTGAACCATTCAACAAGTGGGTAAGGTCCAAGCACTTACCTGATGCTAATAGAAAAATAAAGAATGTTCAAGGTAGTTTGCAAAAACTGAACTGGATAGAAAATTCTTCAGTTGGTCTTAGGTTGCCACCACCCTGGTGAAGTTAACACAGGTGGAGGAAAGAAAGAGCTGGATGAAATGTTCTTCAGTAGGTAGGGATGCCAGACTCAATAATGGACAGGACTTCTGTGCCTTTAATTGCCCTGCTCTCTTTTGAGTCTGGGAACCTTAAAGAGAAACCAGCAGACCCTTTGTTTAATTTCCAAGCAAAGGGTCTGCTGGCTTCTCTTTAAGGTTTCCAGACTCAAAAGAGAGCAGGTCAATTAAAGGCACAGAAGTCCTGTCCTCTATTGAGTCTGGCAACCCTATCTGCACTTTCATTTTGAGAGAAATTCGGCCATTTGCCCTAACAGAAGGAAGAAGACTGCAGGAGACTGTGTTTATTTGCTGGTGAGTGGGCAGGAGAATTGTTCTCATGGAATTATTTATTATTATATTTGTGTTTTAAACATGTTGTAAGTTGCTTCGGGAATAATGCATAAAATCAAAAACACATTTAGTCAAAATACATTGGGTTAAATGGCAGGTAACAGCAACGACAATTTTATTATTTATACCCCGCCCATCTGGCTGGGTTTCCCCAGCCACTCTGGGAAGCTTACAGGTAGGATTGCTAAAGTACACCCCCCATACCTTCCCCCTTTCCACCCCCATTAAAAACATTTGATTCCCCCCCCCCCAAATCAAGCTTATTTATTTTGTGGACCTTTAAAAATTACTTTTTAGAACTGTGGACATACGAAGAGCGTTGTTACAAAAGGAGTCTAAATGAATATTTCAACTTGGAACCTTGTATCCTAAGGGTCTTAATACTGAATTTGATTTGGGATGTTATGTATAAGTTTAATATGTATGTATTCTACTGTTTAGTGGTAACAGAAAAGTGACACTGTACCTTTAACCATGTAACCATGTAATGATTGATTCCATTCACCTGCAATATATTTAATGCTTGAAGCAAGTTTGAACATTAGCTGTGCCTGTGAATACTTTTTTTATTTTGTGTAAACTGTTTTGTCTGACTGGGTGAGATATAGCATGTTATTTGTGCTTTACAATTTCTTTGTATTAATACACATTGTAATTTGAGTGTTATTTGTACCATGCAGCCTTTTGAACTGATGAAGCTTGTGGCGAAACCTGTTGCATATCCGGAGGACAGGTCTTCCTTCATTTGCCCACCTGCGTTTACCTCATCATGGTGGCGGCTATATAAGACCTACTGATAGGGTTGCTAGACTCAATAGTGGACAGGACTTCTGTGCCTTTAATTGCCCTGCTCTCTTTTGAGTCTGGAAACCTTAAAGAGAAACCAGCAGACCCATTGCTTGGAAATTAAACAAAGGGCCTGCTGGTTTCTCTTTCAGGTTCCCAGACTCAAAAGAGAGCAGGGCAATTAAAGGCACAGAAGTCCTGTCCATTATTGAGTCTGGCAACCCTAAGTGCAGACCATTGTTCTGAGGGAGCTGTTCGAAGGGAGCTTCGAATGTGTTTATGCAAAATATGTCCTTCTTTTCTCCTCATATCACCTATCTCTAAAGCCAACTGTTATTTGTAGGAAGTCTGAGGTTGCCACCCTGGTGAAGTTAACGCAAGTGGATGAAAGAAAGAGCTGGATGAAATGTTCTTCAGTAGGTCTTATATAGCCACCATCATGATGAGGTAAACCCAGGTGGGCAAATGTCCTCCGGATATGCAACCTCTTTCTGGGGTTTTCGCATTGCATGGCCCATGTATTGGTTTTTTTCTTCACCCTTCTAAGATCTTTGCACGTCCTATGTTTCCTAAGCCATGGGCAAAGTTAGCTTGAAATACATGGAGCATTCATTCATTCATTCATTCATTCATGCTAAGGCGCCTGAGCTGGTTTACAATTCTAAAATACTAGAACAAATTGATGTTTATGTCAGAAGCTAATGGTATGTGTGCTCCCTGGTCTGGGCTCCCTCACTCCTGCCTTCCCTCGGGGAAGAGCTGTCCCGCCATCTTTCTCAGGTCATTGATGCTTCTGTCAAACAAACTCACCTCAAGAAATTAAGCTAAGCAGTGCTATTTTTCTAGAAAAACTCACCAGGGATGCTTCCCTTGTTCTCTTATAATGGCAATGGTGCCCATGGCAATGGCGCCCATGGCAATGGCACCCACCTGAGGGGTGCCGGAACTGAGCCCTGAAGCTAAGGAATGTAACATGTCACAATGCTTCTAAAAGAGGAAAATGTAAAACATCACATATACACATCACCAACCTGGAAGTGGGGCCTTATGGTGTCTTTATTGCTAAAGAAAACAGGTTCTTGGTCACTTTTCCCGTGACTAAAACATTGCTTGTTCATTGCTGTGACTCTTTTGCAGATTGAAAGGGAGCTATAGTATATACTCGTCCTATTAAAAAATATTACTTTCTGTGGTTCTTCTATATATAATAAACACCAGAGAGAAAAAGAATGTGTTTTGACATCTTTAATACGTCTGTAAAATAAATCTGACATCCTTTTGAAAGCTCAGCATGAAATCTGTCTTCAGGACTGTTAACAGCACAAGATACTTCAAGCTTGAGAGGTAAAAAATTAACCACTCCAACAAATCAAAGTAGTAGTTGTTGCTGTTACTAAATTTGTGCAATATAGCAATTACAACACTCTCTGTGTATGAAGGAAGCAGGAGAGCATTTAATGATAAAACCCTGTGGCTGGGCAGTCTCACCCAGCAGGCAAGGTGAGGTCAGGGAAACTGCCTCAGGTGGCAGGATCCACAGATCCACCCCCTCCTTGTTCGTGATGCAGATCTTCATTCACCACTTCTTCCCTGATGTGGAGGGTGGGGGAATGGCATTTGCATTTACAAGGGTGTGATCCAGGATTGCTGGCTGGTTGTTAAAGTACAGTTCTCAGCAGAAATCTGCTAAGATTTGGAGGTTGGTGGAAAATGCTATGACAGAAAACTTAATGGTTACTTTAATCAGTAAGATGTTCAGAGTTGCTGACAATACGCATGCTAGCCTAATATTTTAAAATCATCCAGCTTTTTTGTTAACTTACACATGTGGGTCTCTAGAGGATTAAATATAACGAATATATCTTCTTACCAATTCCGATTAGATAGATATTCATACACACACACACACACACACACACACACACACACACACACACACCATGTTCTAGGGGATGAATCTCAGAAAATTTGATGGCATTTCTTTTTCGCTATATATGTTTCCACTGTACAGTGGACCCTCCGGATACAAACTTAATTCGTTCCGGGGGTCCGTTCGCACCCTGAAAATTACGTAAATAGGGGTGCACTTCTGCGTGCGCCACAATCGAGCACTTCTGCGCATGCGCGCACGGCGAAACCCGGAAGTACACACTTCCGGGTTTGCCGTGGCCATAACCCGAAGATTCCGTATCCAGAGGGATACGTAAGTAGAGGTACAACTGTACACATAAAAACAAAGTGTAACACACATATTACATAACATATATTATACAGGTGCAGTCATCTGGCAGTCTGTGACTCTTGGTTTACAGTTGGTAGTGGCAAATCCAGGCCAGGTGTTGCATGATCCCTGAAACACCTTTGTTGACTTAAATTATGCAACAAGTTGGAGATGGGGGAACCCTTTCCCCATTGCAGGTTGACATCGTTCCTACGGGAATTTAAAAAAAACAGCCATTATTAGGGTGTGCTGCTTTAGGGGGATCATTTTTAAAAAGCTGTGTGGCTACGAAGCACAACCTACTTAATTTCTGCATAAGAGCTTGCTTTGAGATTGCAGGGGCAGGGGCAGGAAAGGGGGCAGCTATTGCTGAGTGGGGGGTATCTTTGGCAGGTGGGTTTTGATGTCGAACAAAATATTTTGTTGCCCAGTGAAGTATATTAGGTGTATGAAACTGGGGCATATGAAAATGAATTCAGGACTGAAGAAGAGGGTTGGGTGTGAACTAGTAGTTCATGTTTAAGACCTAAACAAAATAATGCTCTTGCTCTGTTGATATGCTAATGAATCTGCCTCAGGTAGGATGCCTTGATATCTACATATCCACCAAGTGTCCAGAAAAAAGGGACACCCCATTTTTTCCACGTGAGGTTGCAGCACGGGTCCTGAAAAAGTTGGGTGGTCTGTATCTAGTTACAGTGGTACCTCGCAAAACGAAAACAATTCGTTCCACGGATTGTGCTGTCTTATGAAACTTTCGTCTTGCGGAAACAAACGGCAGACGGCCAAAAAAAAAAAAGCGGCAAAAAAAATCATCTTGCGAGACGCGGCCATAGAAATCTTCGTCTTGTGAGGCAACAAAGAATCGCTAGACGCTTTCGCCTAGCAAGTTTTTCGTTGTGCGAGGCATTTCTCTTGCGAGGTACCACCGTACTTAGTTTTATCCAGCATCCAGAAATAAGCACACAAGAATTTTAGGTGGGGCTTATATAAAGCAGGAGCTGGAAAGGAATGGAGGAAATTAACCTTTTCAGATACATTTTAAATGGAATTTATTTTCTAACCTCTACTGGCAGCCATTTTCTCTTCTTCTTTCTTTTGTTTTTCCTCTAGAGCTTTTATTTTCTCGTCATACTCATCAGCCAGGGCTTTCCACTCTTTTCTGTTGTTCAGTAGTCTTTCATACATTGGCTGAATTTCTGAATGGAACCGTGTGAATTCCTGATGCAAACAATAAAAGCAGCAGAAATCCAAAGCATTTTCAGTTTTCTGGCTGTCTTGTCTCTTTAAACCAATCACTAAAAATGCTGATGGTGTTTAAATATTTATTGTTGCACTTTTGTTTCTTAGCAGATTAAAAATGAATTACCCATAATAAAAAACATCTGCAATACATCCATTTTCTAAAATGGTTCTCAATTTCAGTGGTAAGTCTGTAGCTAAGAAATGTCTGTGGGAAAGATCATATTTTAACATTTTAAATACAATTCACAACATCAATCCAACTTTCTTGTTAAACCAAGTGGTGGATTTGTTTTCAAGAAAATTAGCAACATAGGTGTGTTCCTTACTGAGCTCATCCAGAGCAAGCTGAGAGGGACAGCTGAGAGGTAAGAAGTTATGTAGCCATTGCTCGGTTACTAAATATGTTCATAGCTCACTTGGTAGAGCATGAGATTCTTAATCTCAGGGTAACCTTTAAGTAGCCCTTAAGAGCATCAAAAGCAACTTGCCTATCCATAGTACACATGGTAGTTCTATAACTGGGACGCGGATGGCGCTGTGGTCTAAACCACTGAACCTCTTGGGCTTGCCGATCAGAAGGTTGGCAGTTCGAATCCCCGTGATGGAGTGAGCTCCCGTTGCTCTGTCCCAGCTCCTGCCAACCTAGCAGTTCAAAAGCACGCCAGTGCAAGTAGATAAATAGGTTCAGCTGTGGCGAGAAGGTAAATGGCGTCTCCATGCATTCTGGTTTCCATCACTGTGTCCCATTGCGCAAGAAGCAGTTTAGTCCTGCTGGCCACATGACCCGGAAAAAGCTGTCTGTGGATAAACGCCGGCTCCCTCGGCCTGAAAGCAAGATGAGCACAGCAACCCCATAGTCGCCTTTGACTGGATTTAACCACCCAGTGGTCCTTTATCTTTTTTAAAAAAAATACCTATAACTGGGTTGCATTGCAAAGATTTGCCACAAATCAGGCCTGAAAAAAACAGGGAGGATAACACAGAAAGTACTAGAATAAAACAATAATATGGGAGCAAACAAAGTATGGTAATTGCTGAGGAAACATCTAGTGCAGAAGCAATCCTAGTTTCCTAAATTGTGTCATGATTTTAAAATATTTGAAAATGTTCTTTCTAATTAAAATTATTTGCCTGGTACTGCTTAACTACCAGTAGCTAGAGTTTAAGGGCCTAGCAGATATTGATTACAGGTAGGTAGCCGTGTTGATCTGAAGTAGTCGGGAAAAAATATATTAAAAAATCCTTCCAGTAGCACCTTAGAAACCAACTAAGTTTGTCATAGGTATGAGCTTTCGTGTGCATGCACACCTCTTCAGATACCCTAATTATATATAATATAATTATATATAATATAATCTACCTAAGTAGATATTGAGTACTAACTTCTTACCTTATAAACAAAGGTGCATACAAAGTCAATGAAACCAACTTGAAGTTTTGGAAGCTCAGCAGCTTTCCTTCTGTCCATCATAGGCTAGGGAAAAAACAGCAATGACTTTAAAAATTATTATAATCATTTGTTTTGGTCTCTGTTGTGCTCTAGTAATAATATCCTGGCCAAGAAACTGAAACCAGGACTGTATTCTACAAATAAAAGTGCACACTATTCTTAGTGGCTTCCTTTAATTTTTGTGGGTCAAAATGAATGGGCTGTAACCAGTAAGACTGTTGGAAAGGGGGAAAGATCAGCACTCAGGGTGGCCAGTTATTCACTGCCAAAAAAAGAGGATTTGCATCACCAAAAAAGGGGAAGGCACCATTTTGCATATGGTGGTTTATATCCATTAGGTGGAAATTTAGAAATAATTATTGTAATTTAAATAGAAATACATCTAACCACAGTACAGAAGACACCGGGTGACTTGAATGCCTGTTCCCCTGCTTCCCTGGGGGCTACAAAATGCTGATAGGCAATTTCAGGGCTGCCTGCTGTCCTTTTTATGGTTCCTTATCTTTAAACCTTCAAATAGAGATATGTCCTCTGTAAAGAAGGATACTGTACATGGGCTACTCATTTAAAAAGGGATAACCTGGAGCCACTCAACGAATGATGCCTCTTAATGTACTCCATTACTATTTCATATACGTATAATTTGGTGGCTACTGTTTCCTACTCTGGTATTGCACTGGGAGGATTATCATGCAATTGGAGACTATGGTAAATTTTTCATTTGGCTCCCACTAAAACAGGAATGGGGATCCTCCACCCCTCATTTTTCTCATCTTCCTATGGTTAAGGGGGAGGGGGGAGGGACAGCTATCTCACATGGAAGGACTCAAATCAAGATTCTGGTGTGATGTCCATGTTTCAACAAGGCTACCCCCGGCTGTACCATTGCCTGTTCCCTATAGGAAAAGAATAGAGACAATGCACTCTGCACTATTTTTTCTACTTCAGTGTGCAATTTTGGAAGGGAAGGTTGGAACAGCTTTTAAGAAAGAAACACACACACACACACACACACACACACACACACACACAACCCCAAATGATTTGGGGTTACAGAATATGGGTAGATTCCAAACATTTTATATAAATATACTTGAAAGATTCTCCAAAAGGCAAAGAGAAATTATTGCTTCATTTGGTTGTTGCGGGAAGGATGCACTTGTTTATGTCAAGTTTTTGTTTTGTTGATTTTTTAGGGGGGAGGGGAGAAGGAAATGGCACAGCTGTGTGAATGGCTTGTAAAATTGTGGGATTTTGCCATTTTAAGCAAGATCTCATAGATCTTATGAGTGAATCATGTTTCCATGTTACTGGTTTGGTTTTGGTTTTACATTATTAGTTTGTAATTATATGGGTTTTTTTTAATCCTTGATAACATTATTTATTCACTTCCCCTTTATTGGATTGTTCCATATATAGTCACTCTGATTTCTTTTCTTTTTTTGCATCAACTTCGAAAATAATTTTAAAAAGTGTGGGGAAAGAACTTACAATAGGTTGTTGCTGAAGTATGTTTATTTCCATATCTCCTTGTTCCCAGAATTCAGCTGCTACAAGTAGTGCCACCTGTATCCAGGAAAAACAAATGCCTAAGTTTTGGGGCATTTTCAGTCCAGCAGCTTGCATACTGGATAATAAATTCCCTTACTGCTATCAGTGCTCACTTTTTGAATAATTAGGGTGGGTGACATGTTTCAATGGTCACTTTCCCCCAAAAACCTTTTTGTTTCCAGCTTTCATTGAAGTTAATCATATTTTTTAAAAATCCCATCTCTACTGACGCATGGAAAGAATTCCTTACACCTTCTGGGTTCTGCTACTAGACTCTGAACACTTTTTCACACTGTCAGATGAGATATGTATGCTCGTTAAATCTCATAGGCTGCCCCCCCTTTGAATTGTATTGATAGTAACACTAAAAGGAATGATATCCACCTTTTGGGATACTGTTCGCAAATGGGTGGAAGCACGTTGATGAGTGAAAGAGAAGTAAAACAACCCATTAGTCTCAATTCCACACTGTCTGTTAGAGTTTATGAGCTTACTAGAGTTGTCTCCTGCCTTTTGCTTATTTTAACTCTGTAAAGTACCTTCTACAATGATGGAACTGTTGGGTAATAAACCATAAGATGAGGAAACCTAGAATTCTGCAATGTGTTCTTAGTCTGTGCATTAAAGAATGGGCACTCTGCATCAGGCACCTGACCTTACTCTGGACTTCCCAGGGTTTCGTGATAGCAGATAAGTCACAGGCAGTCATCATCATAGCCCTATAGGGAAAGGGAGAATCAGTGCAGTTAAGACAAGTAATAGAAGTTCTGTTCCCCCTATCCCCCTATCCCGGGCAGCAATTTGCTGCTGTATTTTGCACATGTTAAACTTACGAGCAATCTTAAAAGCAGTCCCCCTTACAACACTAAGAAGGCATCAGGGAGGTCTGGCAGAGTGGAATCAGTCTGAGAAATGTGGGATTTGGCAGGGAGAAAGAGTGGAGACTTGAGTGTAGAAGGCTGTTTCTCCTGGCTGCAGAATCTACTTGGTCCTGGTGTTTTACAGCAACAGGACCAGCCCTACCTGAGAGAGCTGATGTTATTGGGCAGTGGCAGCAGCGCCCTGGCCAGTTCTATGAAGTTCCCCAGCCTTTCCTCTCCGTCGGAGGACCTATTATAATGGCCTGGCCTACCTGCATTTCCCAAACAAGATTGCTGCCTCAGCTGCTGTGAAGGAAACTATCCTCCCATGACCAGTGTTGAAATGATAATACTCAACTGCCAGTCCAGTTGGTTTCTGTGGATGCAATGGAGAGGGGAAGCCATCTTGTCCTTTGCCTCAGGCGGCAAAAATCCTTGATTCAGCCCTATACCCCAGAATTCTACCAAGATATGTATCATTTTATACCGAAATCATATTTATTAAATTTAGTTGGGGTGGTACAGTTGGCTGCGGCATTGTGGCAAGTCTGTCATATGTCTAGATAACACAATTGCCTCTTTTGACCTTGTAGTCAAATCTCCTTAATCCTGGGTTTATGGTTCCTATAAAAGATTTAGTAGCAAAGACAAGGGGGTGAGCTTTTATGCCTATGCATCTAATCACAGTTATTTCCTTTCATGCCTCAAAGGCCACCCTATATGTGTGCTATTCATGTGTGTGTGTGTGTGTGTGTGTGTGTGTGTGTGCAGTGTAGTTCCTAATATTTTTAATCCATTTTTAATCCCCAATCCTAAAGGGCTCCTGGTTCCTCAGCTGCTGCTAAAATGACTCATCTAATCCAATTGGTTTCAATAACTGAGAAGCACACTCTGCTCTGAGCATGGGTCCTAGTGGGAGGGAAGCGTTAAAAGCTTTGAAGAGTAGATTTAGACACCTTGCGGCGTAGCCTCATCTTTTTTTTCAGATTCAAGGCCTAGAACAGCTGGATCAGCACAGAAGATGAAACAGCAAATGCCTTGTTCTCTTTAAGCAGATGTAAATAATAATGCCGACAAACCCAATGAACAAAATTGTGTTTAAGTTGTGCTTCAGTTCCTGAAAAATCAGAGGTCCTTACCACAAGGATTGGATACTGATGCTCCTTTGTCAGGGCATCCATTGGTGGGTTGTGGTCCAAAGCATAATAATGCATTTTCCTGGGATCCTGTCCCTCCCCCATGATGTATTGCTGTAGCATGCACCAAGTATGTGGTCTCAAGAGCATCATCTGCCCTCTCAGGATGTTACTGAACAGCTTGCCTCAATATGAATACTTATTATATGAAACAGATATCATGGTTGATCATTGCCACTCATCTGTTCCGGCAAACTTTTTTTGTTTCGTTTTGATTTTTAAAAAATCACTTACATGACAATCTCTTTTTTTGTTGTCTCCAAGGACAAATATTCCACCCACTCTCTCTCACTGTTGTAGGTTTTGGATTCATCAACAATCTTCTGAAACATTGTCCTCTTTCTTTAAAAAACAACAACAAGGTTGCAGATAGGAAACGAAAGAAGTTTAAACCCTTTCTATGCCTTGCAACCTAGCAGTTCGAAAGCACGTCAAAGTGCAAATAGATAAATAGGTACCGCTCCAGCGGGAAGGTAAATGACATTTCTGTGTGCTGCTCTGGTTCACCAGAAGCGGCTTTGTCATGCTGGCCACATGACCTGGAAGCTGTACGCCGGCTTCCTCAGACAATAAAGCGAGATGAGCGCCGCAACCCCAGAGTCGTCCACGACTGGACCTAATAGTCAGGGGTCCCTTTACCTTTTTATGCCTTGATATGAATTCATATCACCTTTTGATAGCCCAATAATAAGAACAAAAGCTCTTCAAAGTTGGGTTTTTTTATCACTCAAGTTACTTCTGGAAGATGAGTAACATCTTTGAGTAAGTAAACAAGGCATGGAAGTGGCGTCCTCCAAAAGAATTTCCCTATGGGCTTATCACTCTTTCCTTAGAGAAAGCCAGTGCATGTTTTGTGATGATATACATTTGTATTTTTGGTGTCTAAGGGAGCCATTTTGTGCTGGTGGCACTTTTATCAGTATACAAATATTGGCACCTCATTTTTATAGGGGGAGGGGAAGCACTGGGAATAGCCATAGTTAGCTCATATACCACATTTTCTCCTTTTCTCTCACCCTTCTTCCAAAATACACTCACAAAGATCAGAAGAACAAGAAAGAACCTATGAGAAAAAACTCCCTTCACTGTATTAGATAAGGTTTCGTCCCTGGGACTGTCCTAGCATTAGACAGAGACCTTATCTGGACACTACTCGAAGGCAGTAAATTGCAGTGTTTTACTGCCATTTGTTTTTTATATGTTTTGTTGTTGTAGACCAGACCAGATTGTCTCTAAAATGGAAAGTCAACAGGATATTTTCTGCAAGCTGACTGCATGCACGTAGGAAGTTTTTAAAGAGTTGTCTTCCTGTCCTTGGCTCTAACTTGAACCAAAGCAAATAAACCACTTTCCATACAAAGAACTGTGTGGCTCTGCTGCTTTGCCTCAGCAATAACCCTTCCACCCCTTCCATTCCCTTTTTGTGTGTGTTGTTTTGCCAGCAACAGCCGGGGAACTATTGTCCCTGAAAGAAAAAGAAGTATAGGGCATATCCTAAATAGACTGTGTGGGCACTTGAGATACAAGGCCAATCCTATAGCCCATCCTCAGCTTGCTGTGCCTCTATAAGAATATAAATGAATGCTTTGAAGGAAAACATCCGCCATCTTGAATTTCCATAGCAAATATATTAATCACTTACTTGAAGTACAATGCTAAGTCCGTAGCTATAATGGCAATATCCATCAAGTGATTCACATGCTCAAATTGCCTCCGGTTAAGATTCTGGTAAATGTTCAGAGACTAAAGAGGGGGAAATGCATAGATCAGAGTGGAAGACTAGAATTCGTCTGTCATGCATCATTTTGGATATCTACATCTTTCCCCCTAATACTTTGTCCCACATGGAGACAAATCTGTCAGTTTTAGTTTCTCATTTCCCCACTGTTAAGTTCAGCTCTCCTGATTTCCACATCAGCCTGCAGTTAAAAAAACAAGCAAACAAACCTATGTGAAATCTAATCAGCATTTCTCCTAATATGTGGTATGAAAAGTATGGATCACAAACCTCTTCTGAGAGTAGAAACTTGCCAAATTCCAAGTGATGTCTCTCTAGAATTGATGAACCATGAAGTTTGGCTAACGAGTGTTGTGATCTATTAGAAAATATTTCCAAAGGACAAAATTGAAAGGGGATAGTTGGAAACAGAAAGCAAAGCTTAGTATGCGAAATGTTATTTTTGGACTGGAGAAACAAAACAAAGATAGCAACCAGATATTTTCGTTTTTTAAACTGTGAGTTTAAGCTCTTATCAATAAGAGCTTGACAGTGAAAGTTATGTACAAAGAACCTGGATACTGTCAGTGCAATCACAGAACATTTCAGGATTTGGGCCTCTGCCATTGACCCTTAAATTCTGAGTCATGATTCGCAGCTTGGAAGTTTAGACAGCCAATAACGTTGGGAGTGGGAGTGGGAGTGGCTAGCTTCAGTTGGGACCACTAAGATCCAGGGTTTAAGGTTTTAAAGATTTAATCCTTATATTTTCAAGCCTCTCTTTAAAACAGAGGCTTTTACTCTTTTGCTTCTCTGCCAAGTATCACTCAGTCTGCCGAATTGTATCTCTGCCCAGCTGTCAGTTTATAATTTCAAGTTACACTGTTGAAGAGCATCCACATATAATTGTATCCAAAATGTATCCAAAGAAGGGAAAGTCTCTTATTTCTCAAGCTGCTAAATAGTCTCCATAGCTGCTAGTACTCGCTCTGCTCCCATTCACAAAAAGTTCCCTTGCAGAGCCTTTACCCACAGAAAACGGAAGCTGACTTCCTTTTTTGCTTCCGTTTTGCCAAATCAATAAATTGGTATCCGAATTCTTCTAAAGGCTTTAGTTTGGTCTTTACCTGCTGATTGGAAAGCCCACTGCTTACGGTGGCAGATTTTGTGGCTTTAGACTGTCGGGTGCGATTGAGCCATGAGCGGACTCAAGCCTCTTCCCTCCTCCCTCGCAAAGGCGACAGCGGGGAGATGGGGGTTCGGCGAGTCTCTGACGCTCTGCTGGACCCCTGGGGTCCCCACTCAACCGTGGAGGTTTTTTGGGGGGGGCTAGCCCTGGCACTCACCCCCGAAGCCCTGACAGCCTGGACAGCGTTGTCATTTTTACAGAGACAACACGGAGCACGCTGCCATTCCTCCACAGCGAACCGGAAGTCAACGAGTTTAAGCTCTTTTCAATAAGAGCTTGACAGTGAAAGTTATGTACAAAGAGCCTGAATACTGTCAGTGCAAGTCCGTGCAAGGACTACTGCTTGAGCAATAAGGTTCCCCTCCCAAATTGGCTCAGTGAGGAGAACCCACAGAACAGCAGTTGAACAATCTCCCCACCCCTCCTGTTATGTATTCAGTGGTCTGTGTTTGCCTGACCTTGAGTCTGGACTAAGGATTCTGAGCTCCTGTGTTCTGATTCGATACATGGTATCCAATCACAGAACATTTCAGGATTTGGGCCTCTGCCATTGGCCCTTAAATTCTGATTCGCAGCCCTTAAATTCATGATTCGCAGCTTGGAAGTTTAGACAGCCAATAATGTTGGGGTGGGAGTGGTCCAGGCCTTCAGAAATGTATATAAGCAGTTGCTTTGCCCCTGTTGTCCAGTTCTGTTAGTTCAATAAAGGTTATTTGCTGTTATCACTGTGTCTTGCCTCATGGGAACCCACCTACATTTCAGCTCCTTCCATCTGGCCTTCCATCTTTCCATCTGGCCAACTGAAACTGTGCCCTTGAGCTATGATAGATGTATTCTTCTCAGCACACTTTCATACTATGCTTCATTGTTAATTCCAGAGAGGTTTACAACAATTTACAACAATAAAATATCAACAAAAAGGTATATCAATTGGGAACAATAAAATCATATCTAAAACTGCAGACAGTAAAGAATTAACACAAATATTTAAAATTCTTTGAAAGCTGGCTAGACTTTGCATACTTTAAAAACCTCACGCACATCAAACAGCAGCACAATAGAACCTACTTCATCTGATAAAGATTGTTGGTCCCTCGATGGTCAATATCATGACACAAAGCCGCAGTCACCATGGCAAGTGCTTCAAGATCTGTGTAGTACTGCTTCAGATTGCCTGTCTACACCATGTAAGGAACACAGATTTTGATTAGTGCTTCTGGCAAGTAGAAAATTCACTTGGGATTGCTACTTACTAGTACCGCTAGTCAAAAACCTATTCTACTAGGCAGATACAGAACTAAAATTTGAACTTGGAATGCAAGATGCATTTAAAGTGAAAAGCATTCAAATATGCAATTCATAATAATAATAATAATAATAATAATAATAATAATAATAATAATAATACGGTAATAATAATAATAATTTATTTATACCCCACCCTCCCCAGCCACGACCAGGTTCAGGGCAGCTAACACGAAATATAAATACAGTAAAAACATTAAAAACAAAACAAAACAAAAAAACAGTTGATTAAAATATAAAATATAAGTTGGAATACAGTTTAAAATGCAGCTTAAAATGCAGCCTCGTTTTAGTGGTAGCCTATCAAAGCCATAAGGGGGAAAACGTCCAATATTCACCGGGGCCAGCTATCCATGCTGGTCCTACATGGGCCAGCAAAAGAGCCGAGGAAAAATTTATATACAAATCCCATATAAGGGGTTCCATAAAAAAGGGGGGGGGGGTTAGACTGAGTCCAGCCCAAAGGCCAGGGGGAACAGCTCCATCTTGCAGGCCCTGCAGAAAGATGTCAATTGCCACAGGGCCCTGATCTCCTGCGGTAGGGCGTTCCACCAGGCCAGGGCCAGAGTTGAAAAGGTCCTGGCCCTGGTTGAGGCCAATCTGGCCTCCTTGGGGCTTGGGACTTCCAAAGTGTTGTTATTTATGGACCTTAAGCTCCTCTGTGGGACATACCAGGAGAGGCGGTCCCATAGGTACGAGGTGTGAAGTAGTGTGAACTAGTATATAGCCCAGGATATTTTTTACTATTTGATTCCACTGGCTGTATAAACTGATCCCACAGTCCCTTGTGGGTTCTTAAGCGCTTCATAGATAGGACAGCAAAGGCAGAAAATATTAGCTAGAAGCTGCCGCATATGTTTAGGGAGAAGCACAGATACAGGACCACTCATAACAGCTGAGAGACCAGCAACTTTTGCACCTACCCCCCTTCAACTTTTCTACCCAAGCTGGTCATTAGAAGACCTTGTAACCAAGAACTTGAACCTGAGTTTGCTTATTCCCCACCCCTCACAAAAAAGACACAACCCACTTTCCTTTTGTGTTGTGTGTGTGTGTGTGTTTTAGTTTGTAAACCCAGTGGGTTTTTTTGGGGGGGGGGACTCAGGGATACGCATACCCCAAAACATTTTGTGACTCTAAGTTTGGCCTCATTGAGGGGCAGTATTTCAATATGAGTAGGAAAATGAGAGTACCCCTTAAACATTTTTTAAAGAGGAAAAAGCACTGTGTAACCCTGGCGGTAGGGGCTCTAAGCCACATTGGGAGCTTTTGGGGCTGAAGAGTGGGATTAAAATTCTGCAACAACAAACAAACAGTGTCTTATGCAAACCGTCAGAAAAGGCTGATAACTCTTCCTTCAGTAAGACTTATTCCTTGTTCATTTAAGGACAAAGGCAGTCTAACTCAAGGGGATGGGAGGATGAAAGTCGTGTAAAGAAAGGGCAGTTGATCTCAGCTGAAACAGCATCTTGGGAAGGAAAAGCATCAGTAAAGACCAAGATACCATGAGAAGTGTGAACATGGTTTGTGCAACATTGAAGCCATGGCGCCAGTTGTGATAGGTAATCCTTCTGTAACCCTTGCTGACGGAATATATGAACCTCACCAGGACCTGTGAAAACAGAACTATAGTGAGCACAGGCTTTGAAAACTCTGCAGCCAGGAACAGAAGAGATCATTGTCATAAAACAACCAACCAACAAACCACCGGCTCCCTTTCTAGAGTATTTTTGGAATCTGCCTGCTAAGCAAAGTTTTCATTGCAATAAATTAAATGAACGTTACTGAGAAGAGGGGAAAGTCTATACAGGTTTCCCCTAGACATTAGATGCTCTAACTGCAAAATATTTGGGCCACATCAGGTCTCAGAGGAAAGAACAGCAGCTCCCAAATGGCTGCAAGTCAGAGTGTGGGTTCCTCATGCAGGTTGCTGCTGCTGCTGCTACTGCTGTCTCATGGATTTTCTGGAGCTTGGGAGAGGTGGGTAGATGCCAGTCAATCAATCAGGATTTAATAGTCAAGGGACCGAAATATGTTACAGACAAACAACAGGTCAAAGAAGAATATATGCAGTACAGTGGAACCTCGGTTTATGAACACCTCGGTTTACGAATTTTCGGTTTACGAACGCCGCGGACCCATCTGGAACGGATTAATTCACTTTCCATTACTTTCAATGGGAAAGTTCACTTCAGTTTATGAACGCTTCAGTTTATGAACAGACTTCCGGAACCAATTACACCCATGCTTCGGGTTAAGTACGCTTCAGGTTGAGTACTCCGCGGACCCGTCTGGAACGGATTAATCCACTTTCCATTACTTTCAATGGGAAAGTTCGCTTCAGTTTATGAACGCTTCAGTTTTAGTACTCCGCGGACCGTCTGGAACTGATTAATCCACTTTCCATTACTTTCAATGGAAAAGTTCGCTTCAGTTTATGAACGCTTCAGTTTATGAACAGACTTCCGGAACTAATTGTGTTCATAAACCAAGGTACCACTGTATACAATATCCTCACGTGGACAACTGAGAGAATTAGCCCACAGATTAACGGTGTCACTTACCTCCTGTGGAATTTGGAATTTTTTCACCACTCCAAGTTCATAATACATCTGAATGCCACATTTCACAAGGTCAAGTTCAGTCCATTCCAAATCAGAAAAGTGGAAATCGTAGATCTCAAATTGTGCAGGATCTGGAAGCTGTTCTTTCTGGAGCAGGGGGAGAGTTGCAGCATTGGTTGAAGTGGTGCAAGTCCCACTGACCAGGTACCAAGCATTTCTCAAAGCCCTTCCGCAATGTGGCTGCTGGGCTAATTATTTTTATGCGCCCATATGTGATCGACACAATAATATTTGTGTTGGCACTGCTTACTGCTGTGATGGGGGGCAAATTTTGCTTATACAAATGAGATGAATCAATCGCCCAAGATTATCTTCTCTTTCCGCCAATGGATATTTCTTGTAGGCTGTCTAGAGAACTTTGTTATGGGGTTGCCCAAACAACGTTTGTTGCACAAATTTCATTAATAAATATATACAATACTAATAGCCTGAGAGTCAAACTGGTCTTGGGATCAAAGACACATCACCCATCCTGCTTTCCTGTTTTAAAATTTTGTGTCAATACCACTTTTGGTTTACAGTATTCAGAGATGCCAGTGTGATGGATCCCCCACCTCACTGCTTAAACCTCAGAGGCTCTCCCTGTGCTTCTCCACAAACGGGAGAAAAAAAAAAACCTCCAGAGTCCAAACTGGACTTGTCTCCAGAGTACCTCAGGCTCTGCGTTCGAAACCTATGGCCACCAGTGGGGTCTTCCTCCCTGGGTTCCCTACAGCTACAGTGTGCCTCTCCCTTAGGCAACTATGTGGCTCCTTCGGCTTCGCTAACCAGCCCTTTGTATGACAGGAGAAACAGCAAACAGTTTCCTCTTCCCCAGGAAAGCTTTGTTCTCCCCTCTTTGTCACACCTCTGAAGGTACTGAGACACTGCCGAGTCAGTGAACGTTTAAGCACATTTGACTTTATTATTTAACTTCTAAACATGAGTTTCTTTGGTTCTTAAAAGCACAAATCTTCTTTTTATTTAACACAGTTTTCTTCATACAGCTCCTGCATCCCACTCTCTACCAACTCCCTAACTCCCAACTGCCAACTGCCTAACCACCTCTCCCTCGCTCCCACAACTCTCTCTCAACCGAATTAACTCCCTCCCATTCCTTTTAAACTCCTGGCAGTCCCGCCCCTCAGGAATGGAATGCGTCATTTATCCAGGAGGTTGGGGTTTAACTCTCTGCACCCTGGAGTTCTTTTGCCCACCAGGCCAATCCGTCACATTTTCTCCCCTCCCCCGAAAACCCTTGCGCAGGCATACTCAAAAATATCAGAGTAATGCCGAAGCAGGGAGATAGAGTCGTGAATTTCCTGGCTTACCTTCCCCCCAGGTGCGCTGTTTACACAAACCTGTGTTGCAACTCTCAATTCCCCTGCTAAACTTACCCCTATACCTGCAGTTAACCTAGACTTCAGATATACACGCTTACATATGCACTATACACTTTAACATTTCAAAAGAAATAGAATGCATTTTCCCAATAATACCCACCTATGTATATATAGTGTAAAATTAAACCTTTCCTTCTATTCAAAAATCAGGGTTTTCCCCAAAAATTATACACTAAACATTTATGTGTCCCAACCAAAACAGAATTGATACCATACCATCAAAAACATTTTCAAAATTCTAGCAACATTGAAATACACTGCTGTCATAAAAAGATCAAGTTGTCACCTTCAACAAAAGCACAATAGATTCTCCCCAAATGATGAAGGCACTTGTTCTCAGCAATTCTTCTTGCGACACCTAATAAATAAAAAGAAACCCTCCTCCCACCAGTCAATTATGACTTTAGAAGGAATAAGTCTCGATAAGTGGTGCATAAGATTGTCTTTAGCTGTGTTAGTCAGTGGGACTCCTGACGACTCTGCATTGGAAGAAAATTGTTGCACTTTAACAAGTCCTTTTTCCTCCTCCTGCCGCGTCGCTTTTCCTTCATTGCGCTGCACCGGCCATGCGTTGAGCAGATCTTCTGCCTTGCACTGACGACTCTGCAGACAGTTTCAGATGGTACTGGAACATGCCTCTCGGTGCAATAGTCCGGCGCAAGCAAATCTCAAGCCACTTTCGCTTTCGGGCAATCATTTTCCTGTGGGCCTCTCGTTGTTTCCGACTCCCCCCAGGATCATATTCGGCCTCAGCAGGACAACAAGATGACGGATGCGCAGCATCTTGGCATTTTCGAGCTTCCTTTTTGCCATGCAAGGGATTCCCATTTGTAATTAGGAATGCACCCCCTGATTCCAAGCACTGCTGTGCCCTGTGCACTCTGCTTACAGCTTGCCTTTCAGTCTCTGGCACATAGCAAGGCAGCTCCAGTATGCTAGATATAATCACTGGATGTGCCACGCTCTCTTCCTCCTTCCTTTCAGGCAGTAATAGATGTAACAGTGCACTGGTTTGCTGTCCATCAGCCAGCTCAGAAGGGCTGTATCCGCTCTCCTGACTAATCAAGTCGAAACTTAACACAAATGGTTGGCAACGCTCATCCACACTGTACTGTTGGTGGTTAGGATAAGGTGTTACAGACGAGGCTGCTGTTCCCTCCTTCTTTTTACCAAGCTCTTTGGCTTGCAGAAAGTTATTTGCAGTCCCTACACAGCTAACTCCGCCAAGTGGCAACACCTCCTTCATACCCAAGTCGGCTATGAGCTCCTTAGGTAAGCTCTGTCTTGTTAAATCATTTCCATTGACTTTGAACACAGTCTTATCTCTGTTCTCCCTCAGAGGAATCTCCTCTGGTAATCTTAGGGCTCTGTCCCCAAGGTCTAAAATAAAACTGTTCTCCCTTTTAGAACCTCTGGTGTCTTTGTTTATAGCAGTCCAGTAAATTTGGTCTTGGACTCTCTCCTTTTGGCTTATTTCAAAATGCGCTGTTGTGGGGGCATCCTGTGCCAATTGCGGCTCTTGCAGACTGATCTTCTTTGGCATCACCGATTGCTCTTTGCTTTCCCACCCAGCTGCAGTTTTGCCTCTCTCAGATTTACTAATTAATGGTTCCTCCTTTATACAAGAAACCCTGGGCTTTTCTACTGACACCACTGTGCTGTACTGCCCTTTAGCTTCTCCACACAATCCCTTTAGAGTTTCCTCCTCCCTCTGTTCTGCCAGGAACTGGGCCCTGTTGGCAGTTATGGTGGTTACAACTGACATTCTCCCCAACATTCCATTCCCCTCAGGATCGGCTTGGGCCTCTTCTACTGCAGTTAATGGATTCCCTTTTGCTTCGGTTTGGGCTCTAGTGACAACTTGAACCTTAAATTCAGGCTTGATTACATCATTGCCTATCAGAAATGGTGTATCGATGTTATCCCAGACGCCCACTTTCCATTTTCTCCTCATGCCATTATAAACTATATCCACTTCTGCTACCGGAACCTCGAACTCAGGTCCCCATATTCCCTTTAGACTAAAAGTTTGGTCTTTAAGGTACTGATCCTGTGTCACACAGTGTGATCTAACCAGACTCACTTCTGCACCTGTGTCACGTAAACCCAAATATTCTTGATTATTTAAAATCACTGGCTCCATAAAGTCTTTATTAATCCCCTGATCAGCTCTCCAGACCTGCCTTATGTTAGCCACAGTCTCTGAGGCACTGACAGTTGATTCGGGGTTACTTTCCTGAGGTGATTTTTTTACCTCAGCTTGGGTTAGCAACTTCACTGACTTGGTAGCCGTGTTGGCATTTTGTTTTTTTGCTAATTGCGGGCATCTTGATCTTATGTGACCTTCTAATCCACAAAAATAGCAAGATATTTTTCTGACTACTGGAGTGTCTACTTTGTCAGGAGCCCGGTCAGCTTTCTCCCCTTTTTCATAAGGCTTCATCTGCCTGTTCTTTGGCCACTGCCTTGGAATCAGCATTTCAGGACAATCTCCTTCAATCTCATCTAATATTAAAGCCATTTTGGACACATCCATCAGCCTTTTGTCTTTAATAAACCAGCGTAGATTCATAGGGACATGTTTATAAAACTGCTCCACACAAATTAGCTGTTTTAATTCTTGGAAGCTGGTCACCCCGCTCCCCTGAATCCACCTGTCCAGCAAACGATCTAGCTTGCTTGCCAGCTGAGAAAATGTCTCTTTGGGACCTCTTTTTAGTTCTCTAAAGGCTTTTCGGCTTTGATCAGCAGTTAGCCCACAGCGTACTCTCACCCGCTGCTTAAATATCTCATAACTGGATAGTTCAGTATCCCTTAAGTCTGAGTATATTTCACTCAAGATGCCACATATTTGAGGCCTCAGATACATCATCCAGTCCGCCTCAGCTATTTTTAATTCCTGACAAATGCGTTCGAAACTGAATAGAAAGCTTTCGGCATCATCCCCATTTACATATTTTGGGAATCTCTTGAGGTTTGCTGAGGTAACCTCCACATTTTCTCTATTTGGAGATACCTCTCCTCTCAATTGAATCTCTTCCAAACGCATTCTCCCCAGCTGCATCTCCTTTTCTGCTTGCAATCTCTCCTGCTCCAATTGTGTTTTTAATTTCTCAGACTGCATTCTCTCCTCAGCCGCTAACTTTTCCCTTTCAACTTCAATCCTAGCCTTCTCCTTTTCACTTTCAATTCTAGACATCTCAATTCTCAATCTCATAAGCTCTAATTCAGAATTTGGGCTCCCCTCAGCCCCTTCTGTCCTCTCATCCCCTTTAGCCTCTCTTGCTTTTCTTAAATGTGCCATTTTCCTTCTCTGGAAAATATCGTTTTAAAACTCCCACAAACTTCAACTTTGGTTGTGGATTCAGATCACGACGCTGCCACCAATAATGTGATGGATCCCCCACCTCACTGCTTAAACCTCAGAGGCTCTCCCTGTGCTTCTCCACAAACGGGAGAAAAAAAAAAACCTCCAGAGTCCAAACTGGACTTGTCTCCAGAGTACCTCAGGCTCTGCGTTCGAAACCTATGGCCACCAGTGGGGTCTTCCTCCCTGGGTTCCCTACAGCTACAGTGTGCCTCTCCCTTAGGCAACTATGTGGCTCCTTCGGCTTCGCTAACCAGCCCTTTGTATGACAGGAGAAACAGCAAACAGTTTCCTCTTCCCCAGGAAAGCTTTGTTCTCCCCTCTTTGTCACACCTCTGAAGGTACTGAGACACTGCCGAGTCAGTGAACGTTTAAGCACATTTGACTTTATTATTTAACTTCTAAACATGAGTTTCTTTGGTTCTTAAAAGCACAAATCTTCTTTTTATTTAACACAGTTTTCTTCATACAGCTCCTGCATCCCACTCTCTACCAACTCCCTAACTCCCAACTGCCAACTGCCTAACCACCTCTCCCTCGCTCCCACAACTCTCTCTCAACCGAATTAACTCCCTCCCATTCCTTTTAAACTCCTGGCAGTCCCGCCCCTCAGGAATGGAATGCGTCATTTATCCAGGAGGTTGGGGTTTAACTCTCTGCACCCTGGAGTTCTTTTGCCCACCAGGCCAATCCGTCACATTTTCTCCCCTCCCCCGAAAACCCTTGCGCAGGCATACTCAAAAATATCAGAGTAATGCCGAAGCAGGGAGATAGAGTCGTGAATTTCCTGGCTTACCTTCCCCCCAGGTGCGCTGTTTACACAAACCTGTGTTGCAACTCTCAATTCCCCTGCTAAACTTACCCCTATACCTGCAGTTAACCTAGACTTCAGATATACACGCTTACATATGCACTATACACTTTAACATTTCAAAAGAAATAGAATGCATTTTCCCAATAATACCCACCTATGTATATATAGTGTAAAATTAAACCTTTCCTTCTATTCAAAAATCAGGGTTTTCCCCAAAAATTATACACTAAACATTTATGTGTCCCAACCAAAACAGAATTGATACCATACCATCAAAAACATTTTCAAAATTCTAGCAACATTGAAATACACTGCTGTCATAAAAAGATCAAGTTGTCACCTTCAACAAAAGCACAATAGATTCTCCCCAAATGATGAAGGCACTTGTTCTCAGCAATTCTTCTTGCGACACCTAATAAATAAAAAGAAACCCTCCTCCCACCAGTCAATTATGACTTTAGAAGGAATAAGTCTCGATAAGTGGTGCATAAGATTGTCTTTAGCTGTGTTAGTCAGTGGGACTCCTGACGACTCTGCATTGGAAGAAAATTGTTGCACTTTAACAAGTCCTTTTTCCTCCTCCTGCCGCGTCGCTTTTCCTTCATTGCGCTGCACCGGCCATGCGTTGAGCAGATCTTCTGCCTTGCACTGACGACTCTGCAGACAGTTTCAGATGGTACTGGAACATGCCTCTCGGTGCAATAGTCCGGCGCAAGCAAATCTCAAGCCACTTTCGCTTTCGGGCAATCATTTTCCTGTGGGCCTCTCGTTGTTTCCGACTCCCCCCAGGATCATATTCGGCCTCAGCAGGACAACAAGATGACGGATGCGCAGCATCTTGGCATTTTCGAGCTTCCTTTTTGCCATGCAAGGGATTCCCATTTGTAATTAGGAATGCACCCCCTGATTCCAAGCACTGCTGTGCCCTGTGCACTCTGCTTACAGCTTGCCTTTCAGTCTCTGGCACATAGCAAGGCAGCTCCAGTATGCTAGATATAATCACTGGATGTGCCACGCTCTCTTCCTCCTTCCTTTCAGGCAGTAATAGATGTAACAGTGCACTGGTTTGCTGTCCATCAGCCAGCTCAGAAGGGCTGTATCCGCTCTCCTGACTAATCAAGTCGAAACTTAACACAAATGGTTGGCAACGCTCATCCACACTGTACTGTTGGTGGTTAGGATAAGGTGTTACAGACGAGGCTGCTGTTCCCTCCTTCTTTTTACCAAGCTCTTTGGCTTGCAGAAAGTTATTTGCAGTCCCTACACAGCTAACTCCGCCAAGTGGCAACACCTCCTTCATACCCAAGTCGGCTATGAGCTCCTTAGGTAAGCTCTGTCTTGTTAAATCATTTCCATTGACTTTGAACACAGTCTTATCTCTGTTCTCCCTCAGAGGAATCTCCTCTGGTAATCTTAGGGCTCTGTCCCCAAGGTCTAAAATAAAACTGTTCTCCCTTTTAGAACCTCTGGTGTCTTTGTTTATAGCAGTCCAGTAAATTTGGTCTTGGACTCTCTCCTTTTGGCTTATTTCAAAATGCGCTGTTGTGGGGGCATCCTGTGCCAATTGCGGCTCTTGCAGACTGATCTTCTTTGGCATCACCGATTGCTCTTTGCTTTCCCACCCAGCTGCAGTTTTGCCTCTCTCAGATTTACTAATTAATGGTTCCTCCTTTATACAAGAAACCCTGGGCTTTTCTACTGACACCACTGTGCTGTACTGCCCTTTAGCTTCTCCACACAATCCCTTTAGAGTTTCCTCCTCCCTCTGTTCTGCCAGGAACTGGGCCCTGTTGGCAGTTATGGTGGTTACAACTGACATTCTCCCCAACATTCCATTCCCCTCAGGATCGGCTTGGGCCTCTTCTACTGCAGTTAATGGATTCCCTTTTGCTTCGGTTTGGGCTCTAGTGACAACTTGAACCTTAAATTCAGGCTTGATTACATCATTGCCTATCAGAAATGGTGTATCGATGTTATCCCAGACGCCCACTTTCCATTTTCTCCTCATGCCATTATAAACTATATCCACTTCTGCTACCGGAACCTCGAACTCAGGTCCCCATATTCCCTTTAGACTAAAAGTTTGGTCTTTAAGGTACTGATCCTGTGTCACACAGTGTGATCTAACCAGACTCACTTCTGCACCTGTGTCACGTAAACCCAAATATTCTTGATTATTTAAAATCACTGGCTCCATAAAGTCTTTATTAATCCCCTGATCAGCTCTCCAGACCTGCCTTATGTTAGCCACAGTCTCTGAGGCACTGACAGTTGATTCGGGGTTACTTTCCTGAGGTGATTTTTTTACCTCAGCTTGGGTTAGCAACTTCACTGACTTGGTAGCCGTGTTGGCATTTTGTTTTTTTGCTAATTGCGGGCATCTTGATCTTATGTGACCTTCTAATCCACAAAAATAGCAAGATATTTTTCTGACTACTGGAGTGTCTACTTTGTCAGGAGCCCGGTCAGCTTTCTCCCCTTTTTCATAAGGCTTCATCTGCCTGTTCTTTGGCCACTGCCTTGGAATCAGCATTTCAGGACAATCTCCTTCAATCTCATCTAATATTAAAGCCATTTTGGACACATCCATCAGCCTTTTGTCTTTAATAAACCAGCGTAGATTCATAGGGACATGTTTATAAAACTGCTCCACACAAATTAGCTGTTTTAATTCTTGGAAGCTGGTCACCCCGCTCCCCTGAATCCACCTGTCCAGCAAACGATCTAGCTTGCTTGCCAGCTGAGAAAATGTCTCTTTGGGACCTCTTTTTAGTTCTCTAAAGGCTTTTCGGCTTTGATCAGCAGTTAGCCCACAGCGTACTCTCACCCGCTGCTTAAATATCTCATAACTGGATAGTTCAGTATCCCTTAAGTCTGAGTATATTTCACTCAAGATGCCACATATTTGAGGCCTCAGATACATCATCCAGTCCGCCTCAGCTATTTTTAATTCCTGACAAATGCGTTCGAAACTGAATAGAAAGCTTTCGGCATCATCCCCATTTACATATTTTGGGAATCTCTTGAGGTTTGCTGAGGTAACCTCCACATTTTCTCTATTTGGAGATACCTCTCCTCTCAATTGAATCTCTTCCAAACGCATTCTCCCCAGCTGCATCTCCTTTTCTGCTTGCAATCTCTCCTGCTCCAATTGTGTTTTTAATTTCTCAGACTGCATTCTCTCCTCAGCCGCTAACTTTTCCCTTTCAACTTCAATCCTAGCCTTCTCCTTTTCACTTTCAATTCTAGACATCTCAATTCTCAATCTCATAAGCTCTAATTCAGAATTTGGGCTCCCCTCAGCCCCTTCTGTCCTCTCATCCCCTTTAGCCTCTCTTGCTTTTCTTAAATGTGCCATTTTCCTTCTCTGGAAAATATCGTTTTAAAACTCCCACAAACTTCAACTTTGGTTGTGGATTCAGATCACGACGCTGCCACCAATAATGTGATGGATCCCCCACCTCACTGCTTAAACCTCAGAGGCTCTCCCTGTGCTTCTCCACAAACGGGAGAAAAAAAAAAACCTCCAGAGTCCAAACTGGACTTGTCTCCAGAGTACCTCAGGCTCTGCGTTCGAAACCTATGGCCACCAGTGGGGTCTTCCTCCCTGGGTTCCCTACAGCTACAGTGTGCCTCTCCCTTAGGCAACTATGTGGCTCCTTCGGCTTCGCTAACCAGCCCTTTGTATGACAGGAGAAACAGCAAACAGTTTCCTCTTCCCCAGGAAAGCTTTGTTCTCCCCTCTTTGTCACACCTCTGAAGGTACTGAGACACTGCCGAGTCAGTGAACGTTTAAGCACATTTGACTTTATTATTTAACTTCTAAACATGAGTTTCTTTGGTTCTTAAAAGCACAAATCTTCTTTTTATTTAACACAGTTTTCTTCATACAGCTCCTGCATCCCACTCTCTACCAACTCCCTAACTCCCAACTGCCAACTGCCTAACCACCTCTCCCTCGCTCCCACAACTCTCTCTCAACCGAATTAACTCCCTCCCATTCCTTTTAAACTCCTGGCAGTCCCGCCCCTCAGGAATGGAATGCGTCATTTATCCAGGAGGTTGGGGTTTAACTCTCTGCACCCTGGAGTTCTTTTGCCCACCAGGCCAATCCGTCACAGCCAGCAATTGAAGTAGCTACTGGAAGTTTAGTTACCCTGTATTCTTAGGAGCCCAAATAGTGCTATTTTCTACACAACCCAACCTCCAAGTGAGTGAAAAAGATTGACAATAGAACCAACACTTAACCAAGAAGTAACATTAAAGTAAAGAACAGCTCTCCCTCCCTTCTATTCTTTTTTACAAGTGGAGTTCAGTGTTGCGTTCTTCCAATCGTTCCATCTGCACAAGCATTCAAGTTTGCAAGACAGAACAACACACCCTCCCCTCTCCCCCCACAGTGATTCTTCCAGATTCTTTTGAGGGGTTTTTGAGGGGAGGAAGCAAGCAGAAATTCTTTCGCTGACAGAGTTGGTTGGGGGAATCCCACACTAAAAATCAATTTTGCTTTTTTACATGTAAGAGCTGCACCATAAAAATGGACCAGCTGCCAGGAACTGGGCTGGGAGACAACACCACTTTTGCCATTTATTGTCCACCCCAATAGTATTGATCATATTCTTTGATATTGGACACTGCTGATACGCCCTGCACACCTGGTTGTTTCCCCTGATCATATTATAATCTCCGTTGTATGACTTTGGCAGGGGAGAAAGTTTAACTGCGAAATTTCAAAAGAAGGGTATTAACCCAGAACAAGCCATGTTGGACACTCACTAGAACTGCAGCCAGCTCTTCCTCATCACACTCAGCAACCTCTTTCCCAAGTTTCTGTCGTGTCGGCTGTGGAGACATAGAGAAGTTGAATTATGGCTGACAGCACTCAGAGATGGGCCAAGACGTTTTGGTGCCTAAGGCAGATCTAATGCTACAAGGATGCTACTGGTGACAGAGTGTGTGAGGCTGCTGAGCAAATGTCATTCTGGCATCTACTGACAAGTGTCTGAAATACCACTTGTGCAAAGGCTAATGTACACATTAGGTTTTCCCTGTGCCTGTAAGCCTCCCTGAACTCCTACTCAGGAAGTAGCCCACTGAGCATGTGCAGCAGCTGTCTCAAATGTACACACCTCAGCTTAACTGTGAAGTGAATGTGACTTACATTTTCAAATCAGATGGTTTGAGGGAAAACACATAAGACAGGAGCCGTTCTCAAGAAACAGCAGGATAAATATGGATTGTGGCTCACATAATGTGTCCACAGTTTCAAACTCAATGTGCCCACAGCAGTGGGAGGGCAGTAGAGCCGGAGTAAATGGAAATGTGTACACAGTCACAGAGATCAACTTTATCTGCGCACAGACATATTTGGGTTTTTTAAGTATATATTTAAAGGCGCTTACTGAGTGAGGCTTGCCAACTCTTCCTCATGCAAACTTACATAACCCTTTAAAGGCAACTTAAACACCCAAATTATTACAAAGGTGCCCTCTCTCCCTCTACATGTCCTCCTCGTCCCTACTTGGGAAGTTTATTCAATCCTTCAGTCTGCAGCATTGAAGCAAATATTCTTTTCAATGGGTAAAGTACACATAATTGAAAAGCAGCCTCATAAGCCTGTACACTTTGAATGGAGGAATGGCAGGGAAGGAGGGCTTGTTGTTTATCCCTTTCTCCACCAACCATTTTCTCACTCAAAATTGGCCACCCAAGATGCTTTCAGGGTTCTAGGGAAAGGTCAATATGCATCTAGAACCCAGGTGGCTGGGGGGCAAAGCAGTTTGTGAGGATGATTTAATTAGGAGAGCGGCCAACATGAAAGGGGTGGCCATCTCCACTTCCCCCTACTCTGCTCAAAACTTCAGGCTTCTGGTGCTGCTTTCCAGTGAAAAACCAAAAGCCAAGATCTGTTGGGCCTTTATTACATGTATTTGTATTACAGTGGTACCTCGGATTACAAACACAATTGGTTCCGGAAGTCTGTACTTAACCTGAAGCGATCTTTCCCATTGAAAGTAATGGAAAGTGGATTAATCCGTTCCAGACAGTCCGTACAGTACTTAACCTGAAGTGTACTTAACCTGAAGCGAGCTTTCCCATTGAAAGTAATGGAAAGTGGATCAATCCGTTCCAGACGGGTCCGCGGAGTACTGAACCTGAAGCGTACTTAACCCGAGGCGTACTTAAACCGAGGTATGACTGTACTTGGATATCTGTCATGTGGTTGCAAGATCAGGGCTCATGGATGTGTGAGTTTCTATTTCAGTGTTGCCAGTTTTTGCGTGTGGAGACCTTTTAGCCATCCCCAAGAAATAAATTCAGATCAACTCAAATTTTTGGTTTGGTTTTTGGGACGGTGGCAAGCAGGAGCCCTGCTCGACCTCCACCCAGATGAGCCCTGGACTCAGGCTCAGGGCACAACCCCGCATGGGGAAGACCAACCATGAGTCCGTGGATTCCATCTTAAAGGAATACCCAACGCATAGGGTTGGCTAGGCATCCTGCCACCCCTATCACCAGAACCAGAGCCTATCCGCAACCTTACAAGTTGTGGCGGTTGCTACGCGGCAGGCGAAACCCAAGTGGCACCAGCCAATCAACCAAATGGGGAAAATTCCTGCCGTGCCCCTGTCCCAACGACAGGCGACACACGACGGCATAACAAGGTCAAGCGCAAGCCCTAAACATAGGGAGAGGTGGGCAGGTCTTCCGATGCCCTGAACCCAAAAGAGGAAGCTCAGGGACACGTGCAGCGGGTTAAGTTGTGGTCCCTCGGTCGCTTTGACTGGTGCCCCTCTAGCCCAATTGCTCCCAGGATCAAGGGACCACCAATAGGGTGTTGTGGCTGCTCCAATGTTCCCACCCACAACGCAGGGTCTGATTGCCAGGTTCCACCGCAACACCTGCCCTCTTATTAGGGAGGACCTGATTTGTGGCAGGGTGAAAGCAACACTGGTTTCCCGAAAATGATGATTAAAGTAAAAAAAAAAATGGGGGTGGAGGTTGTCCTAGAACACTAATTTGAAATGATTGGCAACAGTGGAAATGGGGAGAAGCCTGGATTTGAATGTTTAAAATATTAACAAGTGGAGTGAGGAAAAAAACAACAAGGGCTTTAAGAACCATACCAGTATTGCTTGCATTTCATTCTTGTCGCATTGCACATGGTAGAGCACCATGTCCTGTGCGATGTCCTTTCGATTCTCCAGTTTGTTCATCTTATCGTAGGTATCAGTATTGAGCACAGACCAGCCAAGGAATTGTGTCAAGGACTTGGGAAATAAAACAAAAGTTACTATTACAGCTGCAACAGGAGTTGTACCTCTCCCAGATCCCAGTAATGCCTCTTAAAGAACAGTACTAATACGGTGGTGATATGTATGTGTTTATTAACTATTATTAGGATTTTTTTTCTGCCTTCCTACAGTCAAGGTGGCTAACACCACAAGTTAAAAACAGACTAGCAATATCATTATTTTAAAAACAAAAATGTAATTTGTAAAAAAATCAATAAAGTTTTGTTTATATATATATATATATATATATATATATATATATATATATAATTATTTTAAAAACAAAAATGCTGTAAAAAAACAGCAACCCAGCAGCAAATTAAAAAGAACAACTACAAACCCCTTACTGGAGGGAATGATACAGAGGTGGACCTTGGTAATATGGTGCCCTGTGTGAGGTCAAAAATTTGATGCTCCCTCCCCCCACCAACCCAAAGCTGCTTTCTCACAGCCAGGTGAGGGAGGCACTGGGCTTTGGGAAGGAGGCGCAAGGCTGTGGCAGGGTCCTAGAGCCCTCCTTCTTCCTTCCGAAAGCTAGGGAAGCACTACCTAGGCCAGTGGTTCCCAACAGGTGGTCCGGGGACCCCCAGGGGTCCGCGAGCTATGCCAGAGGGGTCCGCAAGATGCTATTAGAATAAAAAATATATTAAATATATTTCGTATGATAACAAATTTTTTGTTTTGGCCGCTTCCTGCATGAGCAGAGTCTAGCGCAAAAGTAGAATTAGATAGAGGCAGTAGTTGTGCTGTATGCCGTTAGGTGGCGCTTTACAAACACTACTGTTTTGCAAAGAGGCAGCGCACACATTCTACTAACGCTCACCTCCCCAAGATGCTTTGTGCGCGTCAGCTTCATTTGTGCGCTACTGCGCAGGTACCCTGTCTTCTCCATTCCCCTCCCTCCTCCCTGGCGCGCGCTGCCTCTTTGCAAAACAGTAGTGTTTGTAAACAAAGCATTGTTTTTCGCGGAAGCTACAGTTCACGTCGACATGCGGTCGGATTTCAGAGTGAAAGTTTCAAGTTTGGAACCTAATATTTCAGAAATAATGGACTCAAAGGACAGATTTAACTCATCTCATTAAGAACTGAAAATTAAAACTAACTGTATACGGATGGAGTACTCTGTTGTAACTGTAAAAAATGTATAAATATAAAATATAAAAAGACTCTTAATTTGGCTCTCACTTTTTAATTTTAGGATTAGGAATTAATGGGGGTCCTTGTCACAATAGCGGCTCGATGAGGGGTCCTCGAGCAAATTTTGTTGGGAACCCCTGACCTAGGCGTTGGGAAGGAGACAGGAGGACCGGAGGACCCTGCCAGAGCCCTCAGGCCTTCTTCCCAAAGCCCAGCATTTATTAGGCTTTGGGAAGGAGGCAGGAAGGAGGCAGGGAGATGCCCCCCTTGGCTCCTGCACCCTGTTGGGGGGGGGAGGGAATCGGTCGTGCAGCCCTTAATCCGCCTCTGAATGATATCATATAAGAAGAAAGAGATAAGGCTTTAGATCAGCTTTTGCCAACCCAGTGCCCTCCGGATGTTAGGCAACTCAGTCCAAAAACATATCGAGGGCTCCTGGTTGGTGAAGGCTATTTTGACGGCTTCCTGAAGATGATATGCAGAAGAAGCTAAGGGAAATGCACATAAAAACCATGGATTTGGAACAAAGTTTAATTGTCGACAATGAAAGAGAAGAGGAGCTGGAGGAAGCAAAAGATGATACAATAGCTGGGGAGAATCAGTAACTATCTCAAGTCAAGGGGGAAGGTTTAAATGAGCACGATAGGGTACAGGAAGCCAGTTCAAGAGTGGCCTAAGGGTGTGTGAGAGACACACAACTTGTGGGTAAAATGGGTTTGTAGCGGAGCTGGGTACTGATGGAAGAAGCATAAAAAGAAGAAGTGGGAGACTAACCATTTAAGAAATGGAAAGAAATACATCAGGTAGCCATTTCTTTGCATACTGCATGGAGTAGGAACCTAAGGCTCTATTGATTTATTGCAGAATTGTGTTAGTATTGAAATAATATTTAGGCCACTCTCATCATCGGCAAGTGTTAGTATTTTGCAATCAACTGTCTTTTATTTTTTATTTTATTTTTTTTATTTTTTTTATTTCTATGCAAGTTTATATTTTTAAGAAAAATCTCAAAGCTGTTTTCAGCATATTAAAACACCATTAAACTAATCTGTCAAAGCAACATAATTGACGGAAAACTAAAATATTACCTTAAAGATTTCAAAATAAAACATTACAAAGGAGGTCAACTGCAGAATACATATTTAACACAAACAAAGTTAACAACAACAAAACAACGTAAACTTTTTTTTAAAAAAAATTGCTAAGTGAAGTCAAATATAAAACGCACGTTTAAAACAGCATAATTCACAGGAGAATAAAATATTATCATAAGCATGTTTGGCAGGCACAAAAAGATGGGGCAAAAGAAGATCTGTTTTCAATTCCAGCTCCAATAAAGAGACCTACCTCCATTAGTGTTTCATCCTGTTCATCAAAGGGCTTCCCATCTTTTCTGTTGTAAAAGGTAGCAACACCAACAATCTCTTCCTTTTTGTTGACTATGGGCATGGAGAGAACATTTTTGATAATCCACCCTGATTCATCAACAGGACTTTCCTTAAAGCAACATACAAAGTATATGTCACTATAAATTGCACATTTTCTCAATATAATAGTGATATTATTCAGCCAATGTAAAGGAGGATGTCGTATGGCCAGTACCATATTTAATAATAATAATAATAATAATAATAATAATAATAATAATAATAATAATAATAATTTATTATGTATACCCCGCCCATCTGGCCTGGTCCCCCCCCCCCCCGCCACTCTAGGCGGCTTCCAACATGCATTAAAATACATTAAAATATCACAGATTACAAACTTCCCTAAACACGGCTGCCTTTAGGTATTTCCTAAATGTCAGGTAGTTGTTTTTCTCTTTGACATCTAACGGGAGGGCGTTCCACAGGGCGGGTGCCACCAGGGCAGTCTCGAGCAGGTCAGGCGCCCTGGCGCTGAGGCGCGGAGATTGCTCCGGCACCCCTGCCCTGACGGCCCGGCGCCACCAGGACTATACCTAGAGCCAGCCCTGGGTGCCACTACCGAGAAGGCCCTCTGCCTGCTTCCCTGTAGCTTTGCTTCTCGGAGTGAGGGAACTGCCAGAAGACCCTCAGCGCTGGATCTCAGTATACGGGCTAAACAATGGGGGTGGAGACGCTCCTTGAGGTATACAGGACCAAGGCCGTTTAGGGCTTTAAAGGCCAGCACCAACACTTGGAATTGTGCTCGGAAACGTACTGGGAGCCAATGTAGATCTCTCAGGACCGGTGTTATGTGGTTCTGGTGGCCGCTCCCAGTCACCAGTCTGGCTGCCGCATTCTAGATTAATTGCAGTTTCCGGGTCACCTTCAAAGGTAGTCCCACGTAGACCGCATTGCTAGGGGCATAGCAAACTTAAATGGATTTAGCATTCATTCCTTCTTCCCAAGATACACCAATGGGGGACCCTCATGAACAGCTGCGATCACAGTACCTGAAACGTAAACATTTCATCCGAAGCTGCACCCATAATGTTGCAAATCTAAAAAAAATGCAGAAATGTTTAGTTTCCATCTGTATTTTTTTTTACATGCTGTTAATTAAATCTAAAGTAGAATTATTTAAGCCCTCCTACCAAGACCACCCAAGGTCTTACACATCCTCCAGGTCATAGCATAAACTACTTTTGAAACTCTCCTTCACTTCAAGATGGCTGCTTGCTATGCGGCACAGGGCGGGGGCTGTTTGAAAAGAACCAATCCAAAGCTCTCTTGGTCACACGGAAGTCATCCCATGGTTCTTTAGCTCTTGGCCAACGTTGCCTTGATGAATTATGGAAATATGCTAATGTAAATACTTACGAAACCAGTTTCTGCAACATATGTTGGAAGGCCGCTAACCAATGCCCAGTGATCGGGCTTAGGATTTCTAAATGGAAAGGAAAATGCACAAAAACATTGATCAAATTAGGATTGGATGCAAACAGAACACACTTAAATTACTCATGCTGAAATTCTTAAAGAGCTTTACTGCAATCGCGGCCTCCTGATGCTTTCACTTCTAACATGTCGTACCCTCCAACATGTCCAGGCCAAAAACCGGGTTGCATGTTTTCTGGGCCACGTTCACGGGTGAGTCACATGACCCACATGAGATCGCAGCCCCCCACCCCCACCCCATGTTCTTTTCACCGCGAGATTGCAGCACCCAAAATGGCTGCTGTGCTCTTGTGTGGAAAAAATGGTGTGCCCCGCTTTTCCTGGGACAGTTGTGGGGTATGATTCAATAAGAGTTCCTAATGTTGTCTTACAAATATACTTTGCAAATAAAGTAGCCAGATGAAAAAGAGAACAAGGCTCCTGTACTTTTAATAGTTTTGCACTGCCCATGAGATCATTTCTTTTCTTTTTTTTACTTACGGGATGACTTTGATTTCTTCCTTTCCATGTAAGATATAATCAATGACTTTATAAAAGATGATCTCCTACAAATAGAACAGAAATGGGAATTCATAGCAAGTGACCAAGTGGTGAAACGAGATATTTATTGTCAGTTTAATGACCTACTCTGCCATCCGGAGTCCGAGGTCCTGAGTAAGGGGGGATTTCACCCATTAGAACTGGCCACAAATCAAAGAATTCCTGGAAAGGGAGATAAATATTATTACAGAAGGTCAGTTTTGGCCATATGAAGACCAAAAAGAAAGAAAGTGAATGCCTCCCATGATTTAAATAATTCCAGGTGTGACATTCTTAAATAATAATAATAATAATAATAATAATAATAATATATACATTGAATACAGTCTTGGAGATGTCAAGGACTGGACTAGGTTCCTTTTCCATGCAAAGCATGTACTCTACCACTCTTACTAAAAAATCTTAGAAACTTAGCTTACCTTTTCTTTGCTCATATCCAGAAGGCCTACAGAATACCTGTCACAATTCAAATAGGCTTTCACTGTGTAAAATGATTTGTGGAATTGCCTTTCAATGTCAGTCAGTTCCTCAAATACCTTATTGGCTGACCACAGCAAAACCTGCAGAACGGCAAATCGTCATGTTAGTTGATTCGACAACATAGCAGATTCCAGGAGCACCATTTGAAATTTCAAGCTGTGTATGTGTGCAGGAAATACATGTGTCAGCATTTGACTTTAAAAAATATTGGCCCTCATCCTCAGACAAGCAGGAGTAGGAGACGAAAACCAGGTAAACTGGGGGCAGAAACAGTAGCTGTTATTTATCTAAATTTAGGCCGAGTGGGGGAAAGACACCTTGCGTTCAGAAATATATTTTTCCTTACCTGACCTCTTCGAGTTTCACAGTTGTGAAGGTAGCTCAGATGATAAATTTTCAGGTTCAAAGAGGCAAAATTGAGGTACTTCAGGAAAATCTGGGAACATTAAGAAAGCTTCAATCAGTTCAACAAGGTGTGGCGATGCTATAATGCTTATAGGCAACGTTAATGGGCAAGGAGATTCTCCCTAACAAGTTGTATTCATACTTACACTTTCATCTGCGCTGCTGAAGAATGGACCTCCAACTTTATTCACTGCCATGATCACAGCAACCACATCTTTGCCATTCATGATTGGGCTTGCAAGGATGTTCCTTGTAGTGTAGTCGGTGAGTTTGTCAACAAAAGTACTAAAATGGTCACACTGTTGATTTTAATTAAAAATTACAATTTTTTTAAAAAAATACAAACAGTTATATTTCAGGTTTTTCAAAATAAGTAAGATAGAAATGACATGGTGCGCAAATACCTTAAAAGTAGCAGAAAAACACACAGCAAATTGAACAATTCTAACTTGCCCAAGACAACAGGTTAGGCATCAACTTATTTTCTGAAAGCTTACAAAGCTTAGAAATGAGCTCCAGTGATACTGGATTTTCACTTATTTCAAAAACCTTCAGTTATATCCTAGAGTGTCGCTTAGCTGATAGCAAGGCTCTCATCAGTAGAACAGTAGGTAAGCGATTTTGAGTGATTCTCCATCCTTCTTGCAGCCCCCACCTCCTAAATCCACTCCAGAAGGTTGAGGGACCTCCAGAGCAGATGTGGGGGGTAATTACTAAATTAATTACTAAATTAAGCAGGCTATAACTTTGAACTAATCCATCTAGCTGAGATAGGCTAGCCTTTCTACATTCCATTCATCATAGAACATATACAATAAGTAAATTATACTGAAATCGTAACAGATCTTTGACCTGGCACAACCATACTGTCCTATTTTGAAGCTTCTTTCCTCAAGGTGGACAGCTGATTGATCATTGACGGGATCGATGATTCAGGTCACACCCACCTGCTGGGTGAGATGGGGGCTCAAACAAATTTTGTCAGAATGCAGACTGCATGTGAAAGGGTTGAACAGTAAAAAGGTTATTTTTTTAAAAAAAGTTAAAGGACCCCTGGACGGTTAAGTCCAGTCAAAGGCGACTATGGGGTTGCGGTGCTCATAAGAGGCATAGCAAGCCCAGGTGGTACCCAGTGCGGAATTTTATTTGTCACACAAACCCCACGCCACTTTGCCGGGATGCTGGCAAAGCTGCGCCTTCTTGAGAGCCATGGGTCCCGTCCATTCCACTCCCTCCCCGACTCGCTGTAAAGCAGCAACGCGGGAGCCGCTTACGGCGAGCCAGGGTGGGAGGGAGGCTGGGGGGGCGGCTCGCCGTAAGCGGCTCCCACTTTGTCGTTTTACAGCAAACCTGGGAGGGAGGGGGGAGCCGTGGCTCCTGTCCGCCCCCCCCCCTGGCTCGCTGTAAAGCAGTAAAGCAGGAGCCGCTTATGGCAAGCCAGGGAGGGGTGGATGGGAGCCATGGCTCCCCTCCCTCCCTCCCTGGCTCACTGTAAAGCGGCAAAGCAGGAGCTGCTTATGGTGAGCTGGGGAGGGAGGGGCAGGATCCTCTGCTCACAGCTGCAGCCACGAATGGAGGATCCTCTACATGTGGCTGCAGCAGCGTGATGGCTCCTCATGCCACCGTGACGGGGCGCCACCTTGTCACCCTCGGAGACATGCCACCGGGAGCGCACCCCCCCCATTGCAACGCCACTGGCGCTCATCTTGCTTCAGGCGTTTGTCCACAGGCATCTTTTCTGGGTCATGTGGCCAGCATGACTAAACTGCTTCTGGCACAAGGGGACACCGTGACGGAAACCAGAGCACATGGAAATGCCGTTTACCTTCCTGCCACAGTGGAACCTATTTATCTACTTGCACTGGCATGCTTTTGAACTGCTAGGTTGGCAGGAGCTGGAACAGAGCAACGGAAGCTCACTCCATTGCGGGGATTCACACCGCCAATCTTCTGATCAGCAAGCCCAAGAGGCTCAGTAGTTTAGACCACAGTGCCACCCATGTCCCTGAAGCTGGACAGCGGCCTGGCTTAGACGTTTCTGGAAAGAGACAGTGTTTGCAATTCTGTGGTGGTTGTAACATACCCTCCAACGGTCCCGATTTTGCTGGGATGGCCCTGGAGTGACTAAAACCGTTATGGCTTCTGCCTTGATGCCGGGGCGCCCCGATTTCTCCCAGCCAGTGATCAGGGGCCGCTGGCTGGGAGAGCCGCTGGCAGGGGCACTGGGACGGAGGCATGAGGGCTCTTTGTGGGGTGAAAGGGGGGCTGGAGGTGCAATAGCTTCAAAGGGAGAGGGGCAGTGGTGGGATTTGAGGAGTCAAGGGCAGTCAGCACCAGGTGCCAGAGCGGAGGGAGGCAAAGGGCTGTGCGTGGTGGGTGGGGGGTGTATTAGACATTATTTTATTCTATGTCTTTATTATTGTTCCTTCAGTAGCACCTTAAAGACCAACTAAGTTTTTATTTTGGTATGAGCTTTCGTGTGCATGCACACTTCTTCAGCTGACAAACAGGCCAAACCCTACACCAAAGGATAAATGGACATAAATCTGACATCAGGAACCACAAGACAGAGAAACCAGTAGGAGAACACTTCGATCTCCCAGGACATTCTGTACAAGATCTCAAAGCAGCTGTTTTATTACAGAAAAATTTCAGAAACAGACTGGAAAGAGAAGTTTCTGAATTGGAACTCATTACCAAGCTTAAAACCATGGAGCCACCTGGGATGAACAAAGACATAGGATTCTTATCTCATTATGCATGATCAAGCTTTCTTTAGCGCCTCAGCCCTTGCTTTTTCCCCGCAGGAACTATTGCAGTCATCAGCAGTCGTTAACAGCCATCAACAGGTTTACCACTCCTATCAGCCCATCACCCGTTCCCACCCACCCCCACCACCCTCTGAATATACATAAGGGTCTGGCTCTTCTGTTTCAGTGTATCTGAAGACGTGTGCATGCACACGAAAGCTCATACCAAAATAAAAACTTAGTTGGTCTTTAAGGTGCTACTGAAGGAATTTTTTTTTATTTTGCTTCGACTCAGACCAACATGGCTACCTACCTGTAACTTTATTATTGTTATTATTGCTATATATTTATTTGTACCTCACCTTTCCCCCCTGACAGGGACTCAAGGTAGCTTACAGATAAAGATAAGAACAGCTTAAAAACACAGAGGGCAGACATACCTCCAACTGTCCTCGGATGAAAATGTCCCTATTTTCATCTGAGGGATGTTGGAGGGTACGTTGCTATGCTCATGCAGCATGCTAGTACTGCCTTGCTCTCTACTTGTGTCTGTGCCCCTGTAACTCCTCTTCTAACTCTACACTTGTAAATAATGTCTTGCGGACCCTGCAATCCTAGACTGCTCCCTTCTCCAAAGGAAATTTATACAGTAATGTCAGCCCAGAACATTCCACTGATTGGAGAAAAGGGGGACACAAAGATACCATAGTTATATAGGCTTTTGGTTATTTGTGGGATAGACTACAGCAGGGGTCAGCAAACTTTTTCAGCAGGGAGCCGGTCCACTGTCCTTCAGACCTTGTGGGGAGCCAGAGTATATTTTTTTGGGGGGGGAAATATGAACGAATTCCTATGACCCACAAATAACCCAGAGATGCATTTTAAATAAAAGAACACATTCTACTTATGAAAAAACACCAGGCAGGCCCCACAAATAACCCGGAGATGCATTTTTAATAAAAGGACACAATCTACTCATGTAAAAACATGCTGATTCCTGGACCGTCTGCGGGCAGGATTGAGAAGGCGATTGGGCCGCATCCGGCCCCCGGGCCTTAGTTTGGAGTCCCTGGACTACAGTATTTGGGTATTCTACCTATAGATCTGCGATGAGCAAATGACCAAGTTTTTGTTTTGGTTTTTTTAATTGCTTAACAGCAATTAAAGTAATCCTAGATAGCACTGGTGGCCTGTTGGGATTTCAGATTAATAACTCTTTTCAAATATAAATAATAGTGCAGTCTTATCCATTGGCCTACCACCAACAGAGCAACAAATGATACATGATGATGATGATGATGATGATGATAATGATTCAGTTTATTACCTGCCTTTCCCTAGCAGGACTCATGACAGGTCACAACTTAAAGTTAAATCTTAAAACAGTTAAGACAAATCACAGTAACAAGAAGAGGGTGGATCCTGAAAACACATATATCAGGTGTCAGTGGGTACAATGGTCCACCTTCAGCATATATCAGAAACTATATCATGAAGGTGCTAGTCACACCTCCGTGGGGAAGGAATTCCATAGCCTAGGAGATGCTACAGAGAATGCCCTCGTCCGGGCACTGCTACCCCTGAGCTTCTGAGGGTGGTAGAAGTACCGAGAGGGCTCCTTCTGCTGAACTTAACACCCAAGAAGGTCTATAATAATAATAATAATAATAATAATAATAATAATAATAATAATAATGTATTATTTATACCCCGCCCATCTGGCCGGGTTCCCCCAGCCACTCTGGGCGGCTTCCAAAAAACAGAAATTCTAAAATACAGAAATCCATCAAACATTAAAAGCTTCCCTAAACAGGGCTGCCTTGAGATGCCTTCTAAAGGTCTGGTAATTGTTCTCTTTGACCTCTAGTGGGAGGGCATTCCACAGGGTGGGTGCCACTACCGAGAAGGCCCTCTGCCTGGTTCCCTGTAACTTGGCTTCTCGTAATGAGGGAACCGCCAGAAGGCCCTCGGAGCTGGACCTCAGTGTCCGGGCAGAACGATGGGGGTGGAGACGCTCCTTCAGGTATACCGGACCGAGGCCGTTTAGGGCTTTAAAGGTCAACACCAACACTTTGAATTGTGCTCGGAAACGTACTGGGAGCCAATGTAGGTCTTTTAGGACCGGTGTTATGTGATCTCGGCGGCCGCTCCCAGTCACCAGTCTAGCTGCCGCATTCTGGATTAGTTGTAGTTTCCGGGTCACCTTCAAAGGTAGCCCCACGTAGAGCGCATTGCAGTAGTCCAAGCGAGAGATAACTAGAGCATGCACCACTCTGGAGAGACAGTCACTGGGCAGGTAGGGACTCAGCCTGCGTACCAGATGGAGCTGATAAACAGCTGCCCTGGACACGGAGTTGACCTGTGCCTCCATGGACAGCTGTGAGTCTAAAATGACTCCCAGGCTGCGCACCTGGTCTTTCAGGGGCACAGTTACCCCATTCAGGACCAGGGAGTCCTCCACACCCGCCCGCCTCCTGTCCCCCACAAACAGTACTTCTGTCTTGTCAGGATTCAATCTCAATCTGTTAGCCGCCATCCATCCTCCAACCGCCTCCAAGCACTCACACAGGACCTTCACCGCCTTCACTGGTTCTGATTTAAAAGAGAGGTAGAGCTGGGTATCATCAGCATACTGATGGACACCCAGCCCAAACCCCCTGATGATCTCTCCCAGCGGCTGCATATAGATGTTAAAAAGCATGGGGGAGAGGACAGAACCCTGAGGCACCCCACAAGTGAGCGCCCAGGGGTCTGAACACTCATTCCCCCCCCCACCACTTTCTGAACACGGCCCAGGAGGAAGGAGCGGAACCACTGCATGACAGTGCCCCCAGCTCCCAAGCCCTCTAGACGGTCCAGAAGGATGTTATGGTCGATGGTGTCAAAAGCCGCTGAGAGATCCAGCAGAACAAGGAAACAGCTCTTACCTTTGTCCCTAGCCCGCCGGAGATCATCGACCAGTGCGACCAAGGCAGTTTCAGTCCCATGATGAGGCCTGAATCCTGACTGGAAGGGATCCAAATGGTCCGCTTCTTCCAGGCGTGCCTGGAGTTGTTCCGCAACCACTCGCTCAATCACCTTGCCCAAGAATGGAAGATTTGAGACTGGGCGATAGTTGGCCATATTGGCCGGATCTAAAGATGGTTTTTTAAGAAGCGGTTTAATAACCGCCTCTTTCAGCGGGTCTGGGAAGGCTCCCTCATGGAGAGAAGCATTTACCAACCCACGAAGCCCATCGCCCAGCCCTTCCTGGCTAGCTTTTATAAGCCAGGATGGGCAAGGATCAAGGAGACAGGTGGTTGGTTTCATTCGTCTAAGCAGCCTGTCCACATCCTCGGAGGTAACAGATTGAAATTGATCCCACAAAACTTGACTAGACAGGACTCTAGCATTCCCCCGCCCCGGCCCTGCTCCCACGGTGGAGTCTACCTCTTCCCGAATCTGAGCGACTTTATCTGCAAAAAACTTTGCAAAATCATTGCAGGAGATCATGTGGCCCGTACTGGGCCCGGATGGAGCAGGTGGTTCCGCTAAATTGCGAACCACCTGGAAGAGTCTCCTGCTGCTGTTTTCTGCAGATGCGATGGAGACGGTGAAGAAGGTCCTCTTCGCCGTCGCCATTGCCACTTGGTAGGCTCGAAGTTGAGCTCTAGCCCGTGTCCGGTCTGATTCAAAATGAGTTTTCCGCCACCGGCGCTCTAGCCGTCTCAACGACTGTTTCATTGCCCTCAGCACCGGGGAATACCACGGGGCTGTCCGGGCTCCATGCAATCTGAGAGGGCGCTTCGGAGCCAGACAGTCAATAGCGCTGGTTAACTCTGCATTCCAGCGGGCCACCAGGGAATCAGCTGAAAGGCCATCGACATGGGATAAAACATCCCCTACCACTCTTTGGAAGCCAATTGGATCCATTAAGTAGCGGGGGCGGACCATCCGAATCGGTCCCACCTCCCTGCAGAGGGGAAGGGTTGCGGAGAAGTCCAGTTGCACCAGAAAGTGATCTGACCATGGCACTTCTTTTGTTTCGCTTTTACTTAATGTCAGATCACCAACATCCATAGAGGTAAACACCAAGTCCAAGGCATGTCCGCGGCTATGAGTTGGGCCAGACTTATTCAGGGACAGCCCCATGGTGGCCATGCTTTCCACGAAGTCCCGAGCGGCTCCTTGTAAGGTCGTGTCGGCATGGATGTTAAAATCCCCTAAGACAACCAAGCTAGGTGTCTCCAGGAGCACATCCGACACGACCTGAAGCAGCTCGGGCAGGGAATCCTTGGTGCAGCGGGGAGGTCGGTACACCAAAAGGAATCCTGTACTGCCTCTATTGCCCAACTTCCAGAACATGCACTCAGAGAACTGGGTCTTCCCAATAGGACGCCTGGTGCAAACTAATGACTTCCTAAAAATCACTGCAACCCCCCCTCCCCGCCCAGATGGCCTGGGTTGCTGTGCATAAGAGAAACCTGGTGGGCAAGCAGCGCCAAGAACGGGCCCATCGGCTTCCTCCAACCAGGTCTCTGTCACACATGCCAGGTCAAATCCTCCATCCACAATCAGGTCGTGAATGGCGGTGGTCTTATTCATCATCGACCTGGCATTGCACAGCAGCACCTTCAGGTCATGTGGGTATCCCTTGCCTATTCCAATATCCGTCCGGTCAGGACCAGACCTGGAGGCAGGGATAGTCCTCAGACAACGACTAAGTCTGCCTCCTCGGTAATGACATGGTCTGGTCTTAGCGTAACTCCTCCTCCTACCCGTGACCACTGAGATCGGTTGTTCCAGTGCACCCCCCCCCTGTGGAATCTGCCCCAGCCATTTTGCTTGCTGGGACCCCCTCCCAGGCAGCCCTGACCCCTCCCCTTAAAAACAAAATAAAACCTCTGTAAAAAACAGCAAAGAACTCAACAAAAGAAGAACACAAAAAAGACAATAAAACAATAGAACCAAAAACAATAAAAATTACAAATACACTAAAATTTAACAGATTCCCACACCCAACTAAAAATCCCTCCCACCTACCACCCCAAACACAATAAAACAATAAAACCAAAAACAATAAAAATTACAAATACACTAAAATTTAACAGATTCCCACACCCAACTAAAAATCCCTCCCACCTACCACCCCAAAGAAGATAAAAACATAAAAAATTCTTTTAAAAGCATTTTAAAAAGAACTCTGTAGGGAAGGAGGTGGTCTTCCAGAGATTTGGGGCCTAAGGCGTTTAGGGCTTTAAATAGTACTAATGTGAGCACCTTGAATTGGTCCCAGAAACAAACTGGCAAACAAACTGGTAGCCTTACCTCACCAACGTCTGGGATGTTCACTGTCTTCTTCGTCTGAGCAACGTGCCCTACCACACCAATGTCTAAAGGGAAGACAATTTCGCAGTCAGGGGCTACCAAGCATTCTTCTAGTGCGCTCTCCTTATGAATGTTGAACAGCCGGGTTGCAAGCTCCGGGGTGCCATTTCGCTGCCTGAACATGAAGAGGCTGCACCGGTCGGCGTGGATCAGGGCACTGATTCTCCGTAGGGTCTTGAAGACGACCTTCTCCATGTTGATGCTTTCTTGCATGTCTTGGATCAGCTCGAAAAACGCTTCGCTCTCCGCCTCCTGGCCCAGCCCAGTGAACTCTTCCAAGCGTTGGTGGCTATTTGTCGTGGCACACAGGGTCCCACTCCCCATTTTCTCCTCAAAATACTGCCTAGCAAAATCTGGGTGGGTGTCCAGGAATCTTTCGACTTCACCTGCGTTAATGCTCATGTTATCTTTCCTTTGATTCTGGGTGTTACCCTTTCACAACAATAGTCTCCGTGTAAAACATGGAGACAATGATCTGTGAGGGGTGATTATCCACCAACTAGCTGAGTATGTGGAAGGGCAGATCGTCTCAAGCAAACAGATGACCTGTCCCAAAGCCGCAAATAATTCCCAGCCCCCTCTTCGCAGATGTAAGATCAGTTATTATATTTTCATATTTAGAAGGAACAGCTTTCTGCAACGCACTGCCTTTATTCTCTTCCTCATTTTTAAAGTTGTGTGTGAGAGATATTTTTTCTCTCCTGGTGGTGGTCTTAAGAGTCAAATAAGCTCTCCAAAACCTAATTAAACATACACTGCTCCGTTCTAATCCTTAGCTAACCAGGTGAATATCTTATTATTCCTGCTCTCAGAAGGGACCTGTAGCAAACCTGAAATCAAATAAGGTATATATATTCCATAAACAGACTGGTACAGACTGTCAACAAGAGGAAATATTTATTGGACATAATGGGTTGTCTCCAACTAGGTTTTTATTCAGAATAGGCTTACTTAAATAGTGAGCCTAAGTTAATTATGTCTGTTAATTTCAATGGGTCTACTCTGAGTAGGACAAGCATTAGATACAACCTTGTATTTTTCCTATTGGCTAAGCACCTAGCCTTGGCATTAAACAGAGGTGAAGTGGCTCACCTCAGGCTGACGTATTTGGGGAGCATAAAAATGCAAACTGTTTATTATTAGTTTATTATTATATTCCCACCAGTTTCTAGTGGGGGCACTAATTTGGATTTGCTGCCCAAGGCACCAAAATATTTTGAGTCATTTCTGGCCTAGAGGTTTGATCCACTTTGGAGAAGCAACCAAAGAACATGGATGCATTTTATTTTTTTAAGTCAGATTCCCATTTCCTTAAGACTTCTTCAAATCCATGCTTGTGGGTTCAGAAAAAACCACCTTCCACTCACCCACCCCACTCTCCAGTCCATGCAGGCTCTTGCCTGGGTCACTTGGGTCAGTTGCAACTGTTCATTGGGGTGGGAGGTACATTCAGGTTCAAAAGGTGAAGCTATGCAATTGCAAAATCTACATTAGATAGCATGCACAGACGATTTAAAATCATGCTCCTGTGCAACCCATTCCTATTCCTATTCATACATGTGCACAGAAAGAGAGGCTTAAAGGCTCATAGGTGAAACTTCTTGCTTAGGAATGATTCACATACATTGCACACAGAATAAGCATAGTGTCTTGTTCACAGTATTTCATTTCTTGATCTGGCCATTGGGTGGCACCATAGTACAACGACTGGTCCAAAAAGCAGCTGTGTCTGTCAAAATGACCTTGTAGCACATTGGAGAGGTGTTCCAGGCAGCAATACGCTATGTATATGTTGATCAGGGAATTGTGACCTGTGTATTGTGATAATGGCCATGATCTTGGCAACACTGGGGGTGCTTATGAGTGTGTGTGTGTGAGAGTGAGTGAGTGAGTGAGTGAGTGAGCCTTCCTTGTCCATTCTGAATTACAGAAAAGGCAGTGTTCAGACCTTTGTTTAAAGAGGTAACAGAAAAACATGATTGCTCTACATTATCGCTCTACATTTTTTCCTGATTTTATGCTTTTATCTTTTTTGTAAACCACTTTGAGGGCTTTAAAAAACAACCAAGCGGTGTATAAATTTTATGAAACAAATAATCAATAGTTTAAAGCTGTGCCGAGTACAGTCATACCTTGGTTTAAGTACGCTTCGGTTTGAGTCCTTTCAGTTTAAGTACTCCGCGGACCCGTCTGGAACGGATTAATCCACTTTCCATTACTTTCAATGGGAAAGTTCGCTTCAGGTTAAATACGCTTCAGGTTAAGTACGGACTTCCAGAACCAATTACACTCATACTTCGGGTTAAGTACGCTTCAGGTTGAATACGCCGCGGACCCGTCTGGAACGGATTAATCCAGGGGTCCCCAAACTACGGCCCCCGGGCTGGATGCGGCCCAATCGGCCTCCCAATCCGGCCCGCGACGACCCCCGCCGCCCGCTGCCGCCGCCCGCTCTTACGGCGCGCGGCGCGGCTGCGATCTTAAAAATCGGCAAAAAATCGTCGAAAATCCTTTGTGCGCATGCGTATGGGCCTCTCCCGACCCAGAAGAGGTCATTTCCGATGCACTTACGGGTCGGGGGAGGCCCATACGCATGCGCACAAGCGATTTTCGGCGATTTTTTCCCGCCCGTGTGCGTGTGCGCATGCGCACGGGCGCGCACTCCCCCGCCCTCCGGCCCGCTGCGCGGTAAGTCTGGGGACCCCTGGATTAATCCACTTTCCATTATTTTCAATGGGAAAGTTTGCTTCAGGTTAAGTATGCTTCAGGTTAAGTACAGATTTCCAGAACCAATTGTGTACTTAAACCGAGGTACCACTGTATTTAATATGTTGTACCCTGAAGTACTGAATAGATTGTAAAGATGATGCACATTTCTAAATGCATCTCACCAGCTCCAGTATGAAAATGGACAAAATGTGTCATGATGCTGTAGTGTACATAGGCATGTATTCAGCGCTGTCTTTAGCATATGCGCCTCTGGGGTGCGAAGATCTGCCCAGCTCCCCCAAATTTAGTTTAGTCCCCCCAATTTTGCATGCACGGCACCGTTGTAAATGACAAGCGCCGCACTGGTGTGGCACGTCTTTGGTAAATGAGTGCACAAAGTCGAAAGTCCTTTAGTAAAACAGCAGGTATACATTTCGGTAATACCTAGGTATATATGTATTTTGGGGTTTTTTAGCTTGATCAGAATTATTTGTTATTTCATAACAGGTAGATAGTTAAGAGCTTAGCTGGCTTCAGCGGCGGGTGCTGGGCGCCCCTCAGAATTTGGCACCCAGGTGCTCTGCATCCCTTTCACCCTAGGTAAGGACGGCCCTGCTTGTATTTACACACACATGAGGTAATAATAATAATAATAATAATAATAATAATAATAATAATAATAATAATTTATTATTTATACCCCGCCCATCTGGCCGAGCACCCCCTGCCACTCTGGGCGGCTTCCAACACACATTAAAATACATTAAAATATCACAGATAAAAAACTTCCCTAAACAGGGCTGCCTTTAGGTATTTTCTAAATGTCAGGTAGTTGTTTATCTCTCTGACATCTGATGGGAGGGCATTCCACAGGGTGGGTGCCACTACCGAGAAGGCTCTCTGCCTGGTTCCCTGTAGCTTTGCTTCTTGCAGCGAGAGAACTGCCAGAAGGCCCTCGGCACTGGATCTCAGTGTCCAGGCTGAACGGTGGGGGTGGAGACGCTCCTTCAGGTATACTGGACCAAGGCCGTTTAGGGCTTTAAAGGTCAACACCAAGACTTTGAATTGTGCTCGGAAACATACTGGTAGAAACAAGATGCATTTCCCCCACCCCTGTGGTGGCTCTGGGATTTGGGGGTCTCTGTGGAAGAGAGTCATTTGGGAACCCTTATAGGTATGAAAGCAAGACAGGCATACGATTTGACTTTAATCTATGCATGGAAGTATGGATAAATATATCCAGTGCTTTTTAAAAAAATAAATAAATATATGTTTAGGGTTACTCTCCTTTTCCTACTCATCTTGAAATACTGCCCGCCAATGAGGCCAAACTTAGATTCACAAAATGTTTAGGGGTATGCGGCCCCCTGCGCCCCCCCCCCCAAGAAAAAAAGCACTGGATATATCGTAACACATTCACAGTGGTTAGTTTCTATTACAAGTGGAGTGGCAAACATTGCTTAATACATTATATCAACACCGCACATTAAGTACATGAATGCAAGTCATCAACAAAAAGAAACCATTTCAAATTTGAAAACAACCTCTCACTTACAAGTACAGTGAGAACGCTGTGAAGTACTGCATGTAAATTGGGGTAGATACTGTATGTTGATTATTAAACTACCCCAATTTACATGTAGTACTTATTCCCACTGTACCTGTAAGTGTTGTGCTACAATTCTTTTGTGAGGTTGATTATATAAACTAAAAAACCCCACATGATTTCAGTCAGCAACCTTACTGAAAGTTCAGTGGTGGAGGAGGGGTGTGTGGTGGGTGCGGTCCACCCTGGGTGTCATCCCTGAGGGGGGGTGACATTGCTGCCCCGCCCCCCTAGGATGCTCACCCCGCCCCTGCGGGCAGCTAGCCCCGCCCCCAGGTGCACAGCATGTGTGCTGTTCCAGGTGCTGGAGCAGAAAGCTCCGCCTCTGTGAATGTTTAAGGTGCAAAGATTATTTTTGCATCTCTTTGTAAGGTCATCACCTCCTATTTTCGCCATACATTTAACATCAAATATTAATCCGTGCTTATCCTTAAACTGTACCATTTGCTTAAATCTGTCATTTAGGTGAGCAATTGTTTCATCCACCACAACTTCAAAGAATTCTATGCAAGATTTGTCTTTTGGATCAAGAGTGGCGTCTTCTGATGTTTCATCTAGTAAAGTCTGTGTTACTTTCTCACACACAGCTCTGGGAATGTTTTCTCAATGAGATCTTCTTCAGCTTTTCTCAATGAGATCTTCTTCAGCCAGCAGAAAAGACTGAAGGACAATATTTTCTCCACTCGGCTGAGATTTTGTTGTGAAACAATCCCTGTGGAATCATGAATTTCCCTTCACCGTGTACTAAAAGAAAATGTTGGCTTCCTCCTCCTGATGTGCTGAGAGAGAACTGGGCAATTGTGCATGTGCAGGTAAAAAGGCATAAGAACAGCTCCCAGCCAAGGAAGTAGCAAACTATTGTTGCGGATTGGTTTGGCTTACAAAGCTGAAAGCTTTGCCTTCTGCCTCTGTTTTTGTAGAGAGGGACTTTCTCACCCTCAATGCTGCTGAGTGATAGCAAGGCAAACTGAGACTGACAGGCTGTAAGAGGGCTAGGCAGGGTTTTGTACAAGATTTTGGGGCCTCCTAAAGTGTGGGGTCCCAAACAGTTGCCCAGTGTGTCAAGCCCTAAAACCACCACCCTAAATGAGAATAGAAAGGGCATATTTGACATTCTACATGCAGACCCTCTAAATCAGGGGTCAGCAACCTTTTTCAGCCGTGGGCCAGTCCACCGTTCCTCAGACCATGTGGTGGGCCAGACTATATTTTTGGGGGAAATTAACGAATTCCTATGCCCCAACAAATAACCCAGAGATGCATTTTAAATAAAAGCACACATTCTACTCATGTAAAAACATCAGGCAGGCCCCACAAATAACATACAAGATGAATTTCAAATAAAAGCACACAGAGATGCATTTCAAATAAAAGCACACATTCTACTGATGTAACAACACACTGATTCCCGGACTGTCTGCGGGCTGGATTGAGAAGGCGATTGGGCCGCATCTGGCCCACGGGCCTTAGGTTGCCTACGCATGCTCTAAGTGTCCCTATTTTCCAGGGGCAGTCCTGGATTTACAGAAGCTGCCCTGGTTTCTGATTTGATCCTGGAATGACCCACTTTTCCTTAGGACTTCCCTATTTTCGTTGGAGAAATGTTGGGGGGCATGGAACCAGGCACGTCCAACAGGTAGATCGTGATCTACCAGTAGATCACTGGATGTCTGTGGTAGATCACTGGCTCCCCCCATAGAAGCTCAACAACTTTGGCTCGGCTAAAAAAAAGCTCAACATTTTTCCCCCGCACCCCCACAAAATGGGACTTTCCCCTCCCTAAAAAAAGAGCTCAATAACTCTTTCACCTGAAACCCCCAAAACAGGACTTTCATTCCTAAAAAAGCTCAACAACTTTGACCTGAACCCCCCCCCAAAAAAGGGGGTAAATCACTGTCAGTTTTTAACTCTGTGAGTAGATCGCAGACACTTAGGAGTTGGCCACCCATGGAGTAGGCTAACCCTGTACCCATTTTCATTGGAGAAATGTTGGCAGGGATGCTACACGTCAGTTTTGGACAACGGCTGCTCATTAAACCATACCTTCCGCTTCAAAATACATTTGTCCTGTGGTAGCTCTGTCAGCTTCTCTGGTCTAGACTCTCTGTGACCTGTGTCTCTCTTTCCCCTCTGAAGTGGCATTCATTAGCGCAAATAGACATCTGGCCAAGGGCATCCTCTCTCTGGCAGCACGTGCTGGGGATGGAACTCTTTAGCCTTTGACAGTTTCACTCCTTATCTTTTTAAATCCAGCCTCAATAAAGACAGAAGCAAGCTTAGCTTACCCATAGCAGGCTGACAACTCATGGAGCTCTGTAAAGCACTCAGACACATGGCCCGGAAGGAGTGGTCATGCCATGAGCTTAATCGACTAGCTCAAGAGATGCTTTCTGGGTTGACTGCGTGCAACTCAAAGAGTCAGTGTGTTTGTGAAGCTGTGGCTGCCTCTATCTTTGGGTGGGACCCAATCACATGCCGCCAGCAAAATCAGCTTGTGAAATCGTTGTTGCCTGTGAGATCTTGTGCAATAGGCTTACTTCTTCAGAAAATCAAACTTTCTGCAGGAAGGAAAGTGACGAGGAAATGCACTGGAAAGCGTGGACAACGTTTGCTGTGTCACAACATTGGGCATGTCCAGACTTCCTTTTGTGCCTCATTTCTAGGCACAACTCCAGGCTTCAAAACTCTGTATCCAAGCACCAAGCGTGTTTTTGTTTTTGTCCCACCACTTTCCCTGGAAAAACTGCAAATGGCAATCAGATTTCCCCCCCCCAATAATATTTATTCATTTTCAAACACTACAAAATACAAAAAGAAAACAAAAAGAAAACAAAAAGGAAAAAGAAAACATAAAAAAGAAAAACATATCAATTCTAACATTTTTAATGGCAATCAGATTTTTCACAGTAAAATGTGGGGCTTCCCAGGGAAAAAGCCCGGACAAAAACAAAATAAAACCCACTCTGACATGGAGCTTTAAATCACGGACTTGTCTCTGGAAAGTGTGGCAGAAAAGCAAGTCCATTATCTCATGTCCCAGCAAACAAATCAGGATGAATGCTCAATAAACAGGTCATCTGGAATTATTGCCCTGTGTTCTCATATCTATATTTACCCATGAAAATAAAGAACTGGCTCCATAAATTATGTCAGCAAATGAGATTTTATTAAGGGTGCCGATTCTAGTTTTGAGGGGAGGGGGCTTGGGCAAGATACCCTCAGCAGCACCCCTACCCCAGATATATTTCTTGTTGCTGCTGCCACTTTTTTCCTGTTCTTTTGCCTCCTCTCTCCTCTGGGCCTAATGCATACAACAGTCCAGAGGGATCATCCAAGTAAAATGCAAGCAACTACTCTATTCCGAACATAAAAATGGAAAGCATAATGCTGGTGGTCAACAAAAGAGGTTTAAAGACTGTCTCAAGGCAAATCTTTAAAAATGTAGTATAAACACTGACAACTGGGAAACACTGGCCTGCGAGCACTCCAGCTGGAGAACAGCCTTTACCAAAGGTGTCATGGGCTTTGACGATGCTCGAACTCAGGACAAAAGGGAGAAACGTGCTAAGAGGAAGGCACGCTTGGCAAATCCACACCGTGATCAACTCCCGCCTGGAAACCAATGTCCCCACTGTGGAAGGACGTGTGGATCCAGAATTGGCCTCCACAGTCACTTATGGACCCATTGTCAAAACCGTGTTTATGGAAGACAATCTTACTCGGCTACGAGTGATAGAAGAAGAAGAAGAAGAAGAAGAAGAAGAAGAAGAAGAAGAAGAAGAAGAAGAAGAAGAAGAAGAAGAAGAAGAAGAAGAAGCAAGGCATGTTCAAGATTCTGCTGAAACTCATCTTCTTGTCACTGTTTGTACACTCAGAGAAGGCAGATGAACAGGCAGAGAGAGCAAGGGAGAATTTAAATGTGGGGAAACTGAGAAACCAAGAGGACAGAAATGGACACATCCTTCCATCCCAACCCCTGACCTTTCAGCCCCTAATGTGGATCCTTGCTGTAAATATGTTGCCAAATTTGGAGTCTAGGACTGAAGAGGTCATGGTCTGGTCTCATGAAAAGTAACTTGAAGGCCAAATATTGTCACTAAAGGAAATGCCAAGAGGATCACCACCATTCAGAGTTGACTGAAGGGTCAAGAAGAGCGAGCATTCACGAGTGTGGCAAGGCCTTATGTAATACGCTGTGCTTGAACTAAGAGAGCTTATCTTGATACTGTGTCTGGGATGGGTGAGGCAGCGGAGTGCGTTTCCACCCTGGGTCGCTGCTGATCTCCAAAGTCTGGTACAAGCCGCGACCTTTTAATGACAATCTAGTGGCTTGTGGATTAGCCCTCAGAGACAGATGTTTGAAACCGGTAAAGAGTGGTTCTTGAAGGCCATTTCTCTGCATTCTGGTTGGAAGGGGAAACTTCCGGAAAGGCATTGTTCCATCCCTGAGGGGAATAAGACAGAGTGGTCTACTCTATGGGGCATATCTACACAGGGAGCTCTAATTCTGCAAGGGGGCTAGGGAACTTTAATACAATTGTTATGGGGGAAAAACTGCATCTACAGTTTCCAGAGTTGTTTGGGTAAACCGCAGCAGATAAACTAGTATAAAACAAATGTAAGTTTGTTGTGTGCATATATCTTTGTGTGTGGGTATTAAAAAACAGGCCACAACTTTATCAATTAGAGCAAAGTAATCAGGGGTTGGCACAGGACCGAGGGTAAGGATCAGTGCCCATTTAAACAGCCCACCTGCTACTTGCTACCCATCCCAACACAACTGCCAAGGAGGCAGTTAACGGCAAAAAAGACCCTTCGTGACACAGACCACTGATGTGTGTATATATTATATGAGTGCAAAGCATGCAAGCAGATGAACTCAACCAAAAAAATGAGGATTGTTGAACTTGGCCAAATATCTTATGCAGAATTCTCATGAACTAGTACTCCACTGCTTCGTTAGACTATTTTGGTCTTAATCTGTGTTTCCGTCAATAGGCTTTCAAAATAATTATACTGGAAATAGTAAACTATTTAAAAAGAACATGGTAACCTCCAAGTTTTTGGTGCTTTGCAATGAAGATTTTGTGTTTTTACCTTGTATTTTTATGTTGTGAACCACCCTGAGATCTGCGGATGAAGGATGGTATACAAATTAATTAATTGACTAATTAAATAAATAAAGATAGCCCCCTGCTCTGAGGATCTCAGAATTTAAATTCTGTCACTCAGGGATGGAGCCCCCACTGAGTTGTGTGCATGCAGAATATATGCAAGTTTTTAAATCTTCTTGGTTTCAGGCAACAAGTTATAAGGAGACTTCAGGTGGGGTAGGGTTGCCACTTGTCCTGTATAATACAGGATTGTCCTGTATTTCAGTGCAAAATGCTACATCTTGTATTGATACTATTTTGTCCTGTATTTCAGGTTTTCTTTCTCTCTCTCTCTCTCTCTCTCTCTCTGCCAAGTTAGGGATGCTCTCCAGATTCATGTGTTTGAAAAGGTGTGTGAAAGGTCATGTATTTAAGCTCTGGGTAGCCGAGCACAGACAGATTTACAAATTCATGTCTCTGCATGTGACAAATTCCAGAGCGCCCAACCTGTTAGGCTGCAATAGATTGTAATGGATTGCTTTTGAAGCACAAAACTGAATTATTATTATTTTGCCCCCAACTGCCCCATCCCGTATTTTGCCAGAACAAAGGTGGCACCCCTAGATATATACAGTTGTTTTTATTTAGATATCTACATTTGAGATCACTGGAGGAAAGTTCCAGTGCAATTTTATTGAATTGACCATCTTAGGATGCATGAGTTTCTAATTTAGCAGGCCATGTGCTTCAGAGGAGACAGAGGGCTGGACATGGAAGCGGTGCTGCTTTGGCTATTTAGGCTCATCGCTTGGGATGCTTTCTTGGATTAGGTAAAAGCAATGTGTGTTTGATAACAGCTGATGGTCCAGTGTGGGGATTACTGGTGAAGTTGTTTACATAATGGATTATCCATCTTTAAGCATCTTACTCAAGTCTAGGAGACAGCCAATTAGTGCCTTTCCAAACACCTTATTTAAAGGCAGCCAGCACAGTGCTATCCACAGTCAGGCCTCTTCAGAGCAACAAGAACACATTGCTTGGAATAAGTTCAAGAAGACTCAACAATCCATCAGGTAGGTCTTTCAATAGCTGTAGAAGATGCAATTTTGTGTCATTTTATTCCTGATTCGTTGAGGTGTCTTCTTATTCCATCTACTGAGATGCATTCATTATTTACATAGATAATTAGTTTTTCACTGCCTTTGGCCAGTTTTTAATACAATCTCTGATGGGGAAGCCCAGCTTCCATGTAAAGTGGTGTGATCCACTACACAGATGGTGTAAGTTGCTTTTGATTGGCTTCCATGAGGTTTGGGCTACGGTGCAGATCAGATACCTGAATTTCATGGCACGGTGTTGGCTAAAAGATGTCCACCCTTTGGTTTAACAAGTTCGGCCTGATACATGCGTTGCCTGGAGGGATATGAGGGGGTCACTGCAAAGTGGCTGTTTCCAGATTGCTAACAGTAACAACCTGAAGAATGGCAATTACTGTACATAGTTAGGCCAGTAATGGGATTCCGGTTACTTCAGCTTTATCCTGACATGTTACAGTCCAGGAAAGCTTCAGCATTTGAGTTTGCTGACTAGATACACTAACCCTCAGGGGACGTGGGTAGAGCTGTGGTCTAAAGCACTGAGCCTCTTGGGCTTCCTGATCAGAAGGTCGGTGGTTTGAATCCCCACGACGGGGTGAGCTCCCATTGCTCTGTCCCAGCTTCTGCCAACCTAGCAGTTCGAAAGCATGCCAGAAGTAGATCAATAGGTACTGTAGTGGCAGGAAGGTAAATGGCATTTCCATGCACTCTGGTTTCCGTCATGGTGTTTCGTTGGGCCAGAAGCCGTTTAATCATGCTGGCCACATGACCCAGAAAGCTGTCTGTGGACAAATGCTGGCTCCCTCAGCCTGAAAGCGAGATGAGTGCCGCAACCCCATAGTCGCCTTTGAGTGGAGTTAACTGTCCAGGAGTCCTTTACCTCTTTACCTTTACTAACTCTCAGCAATGCCACATCAATCCTTTGGAAGGATTCTAGGGGACAGAATTGGATGTTGCACCCAACCTAGTGCTTCGTTGCTTACAGCTTGGATTATGGAAATCTGTTTCCTCTCAACTTTAGATTAGCTTAACCTCCGTCTTCTGCTTAATACTCGCAGCTTGATCAACCATGTGGTGGCTGCCTTGCTTGTTAATGCTCAAGGCAAGGAGATGGGCACACGTAGCAGACTACCGGAGTCAGATCACCTTGTAGGATTAGGGAAACAGATGGAAAATGCACAGCCAGGCCCTGTTAGGGACCAGCTGGATGAGGAGGAGTGGTGGGAGCCACCAGCCCAAGAGCCCTCCAAGAAGGGCTCTGACTGGCTGGATGAAGAAGACTTCTGGGAGCCTGCCTCCCAATACATCCCCCTCCCAGGAGGACACCTTAGAGCAGGCATCCCCATACTGCTGCCCTCCAGATGTTTTGGCCTACAACTCTCATGATCCCTAGCTAACAGGACTAGTGGCTAGGGAAGATGGGAATTGTAGTCCAAAACATCTGGAGGGCCGAAGTTTGGGGATGCCTGCCTTAGAGCCTGGATCCTGGTGGTGGGACATTGAGGAGCAGTAAACCGAAAGGGTGAGCTGAGAGCTGATAGAAGCAGGAGATTTGAGCGATCAAGGGTGTTCAGGAAGAGGGCACTCCAGGAAAGGATTAGAAGCTGAGAGTCACAGTGTTTGTGCAGACAGTCCCAGTCCTGCTGACTCTCCTCCCCCTCTGACTCCCCACTCAAGGAGGGTCCTGCACGTTGCTGAGCAATGCACCAGACAAGCCCAGAAGTGGAGCCGACCCCCTCGGCACAGCCTTCATTTGCTTGGGAGGGATCCAGAGTGAGAGGCTAGAGGGGGAAGGGCATGCCTAGAGCTCAGTTTCAGCAACACCTTCATTAAGACGAACCAGGGACATTAATGGTAATAATTTTGTTATTTATACCCTGCCCATCTGGCTGGATTCCCCCATCTAGTTGGATTTCCTATGGAGGAGCATTCTGTCATTTAAGTCCCCACCTGCGGACTGAAATGGCACAGGCTAGAAACAGCTTGACCACCTTAGCGAGAACGAGATCTCAGTAACAACTTGCACGCAGTAGTCGCTGGACTGGCGTTCTGGATATTGACCAGCAGAGAGGGCGTACATCAAGGCAGTAAACCTATGGTCCATTTAACTCAATGGAGCTTTCTTTGGAGTAAACATGCATGAAATTGGGCTTCAGAAATGTCAAGTTTCAAGGAAAGTAACTGGAAAGCATACTTAAATCAACGAGGCAAAGGGAACATGAGAGACATTTGCAGCAGAATATTTGCAAAATATTATTATTATTATTATTATTATTATTATTATTATTATTATTTATACCCCACCCATCTGGCTGGGTTTCCCCAGCCACTCTGGGCGGCTTCCAACGAAATATTAAAACCGATACAGCATCAAACATTAAAAACTTCCCTAATATATGATGTGTTAGGCAATAAAATAAACAGACATTACTTGTGAGACAATTATCCGGTTGCTTGATACATTCAAGCAGCCATCTCTACTGGATAAATGCAGATGAGTCAGTCTCTATAATTTAGCTTCTCTCATTGTAGATGGCAGCGATTTGTGTTGTTATCCCCTTAGATTTTTATTTTTATTTTGCCCCTAAGTATTTTTGGACTTCTGAGATCCCTGAAGTTCCCCTAAGATTGCTTACACCTCTCTGTTGGGAAAGGATGGCGCTGTTTTGGCACTTTGGAAAATGAATTCGCTGTTGGCATAAGACCTTGCTACAGATAGAACTCACAGTGTGCCAAGAACCCTTAGTTAAATGCATTTCCTAGGATTTGGTTGTCCCCAATTCCACCCTTGAGCCCACTGCCAATAGTGGCAGACCTTGGGATCTCAAATTTCAGTGATGCCCTGTGTGACAGCAAAATTCAGTGCCTCCCTGCCTCTCACACTCCATTCCAAATCACAGTTGTGGCATCCACTGACAAGGGCCCCCCCCCTGCCCCAGCTCTGCGCCCTGTGCCCTGTGCAACCAAACCAGTTCCACTCCACTAATTCTGCCTCTGCCGCTAGTATAACATCAGAGAATGAAAACCATACACGGGGCCGTCTTAAGCATATTGGGCGCCCAGGCGTCGTGGTGCGATGATCGCTCTGGCGCCCCTCCTGCCCCGTTTCTCGCTGCGGCTGTCTGGCGGGCGCAGCGCGCAGCACCGCTGCGGCGGGCGCAGCTGTGCGGAGCCCCCCTGGTGGCCCTGCGCCCCCCAGGCTTGCTTTAGAGCCGGCCCTGACCATACATTTATCTGGATGAGGAGACATTCCATGCTCCTCCTCCTTCTCAGGTACGTGAGGAAGTTTCTAACCAGTGCTGAACAAACTGTTGCTCCACAGAATGAAATACGCTCAGTACACATTCCTGGTGACGATCATCTCCATTATCGATTATTCCTCGGCGCAGCCTTCGTGTGCAGTGGAATCTTTCTCTGTGAAGGAAGACTTTGACCCCAAGAGGGTAACTATGAATACTTTCTAACATAAAGGGTGACAGTGAGCTCGTGCAATGCAGTTTTGTCTTTGTGGTGTCTTTATTGTATATGGTTTATTTACACATATATACAACGTGAGCCTACGGTGGAGGGGTTCACTGTATCAACACCCCATAAGGGTATTGTTTCTCTCAAAGTCACAACCTTGGATTCAATCAAACATCGTGCTTTGCCTCTCTGGCTTTCCAGCTGGCTGCTTTTGCTTCCAGCTTCTAGCTCACAAGCAGCCAAATTTCAACTCTTGCTTTATTCCTCCTGAGAGTTGAGGCTGGGGCCCCACCCATTTGCTGTGCTGTCTTCCACGGAGCCTCTTCCTTTGGTCTCTTTACACCTCACCAGGAAGCTAGCCTGTCTGTTTCCTGGAATTTGAAGGTTTGATTAGCTTTTAACACTTGCTGGATCCAGGGATAGAAGAGTCTGGTGCTTAATTTAACACATGCACACCAAACTCACAACAGTATCAATGTGATGGGAATGACAATTAAGTTTCTGAAACGTTCTTTCCAATTTGCTAGTCGTCCTTGATTGCTTCTCAATTTTGGGGCTTCACTCTCTGCTTCCGAACATGCTTCCCTTAGCTTGTCATGTAAGGGTTAGTACACATGCCACTGGCATGCAAAGGTATTGGAGCTGTTTCAATGTCATTGGTGGTAACTGGCAGGGCCAGAGATGTCTCCCACCTGCAGCCTCAAGCGGTGCAAATCCTGCTGATAAACTGAGCCTTAGTCTTCAGATGTTGCCACATCAATTACTTGAAAGGGCTCCAGAATTAGGCTTTATCCATGAACCAGTGCTTAATTGTTTGAAATTTGGGTTTGGATTTGGATTATAGAAGTCTTTTTGCTTTGAACTTTCAGGCAATGCCTGGTAACTCAGCTTCAATTAATACTCTAGCCTGATTTGATCAGGGGTGGTTCAAATAAGAAATTTGATAAAAATTGGGGGGGAAATTGGAATATATTTAAAAGGACTTGGGTTTAAAACAAATATTCTGTAGAATTCCCATGATGAAATTGAAGCGAAGCAGTATGAAAGTAAAAAATGTAGCCCGGGATAGAGATAAGGGGAAGTCGATGCGTAATGGAAGATGCAGAGTACTGGACTATTGAAATGAAGATGTATAAGTAAAGAGGATAGAAGTAAGGTATAAATCAGGGCAGGTTGTATTCAAATTTGTATTGGTGTTTGCTTGTGTATATATTTTGTTTGTATTTTATATTGTTTTGTTTTAAATTTGTTTTAAGTTAATAAAGGTATTTTTAAAAATTAAAAAAATACTCTAGCCTGATGCCATGTGGTCACTGTCCTTCCTGGTAACTTTCAATGTCCTTTGCATTTTAGTATGCAGGTAAATGGTATGCGCTGGCCAAGAAAGACCCAGAAGGCCTGTTTCTACAAGATAACATCTCAGCTGAATATACCATTGAGGAGGATGGCACTATGATTGCATCTTCCAAAGGCAGAGTGAAGCTTTTCGGGTAAGTCACGGGATGACCTCAATTAGGCTTCCATGTATCCCTGGTCACCTGCTCCAATGACATTGTATTCCATTCCTGTGATCAAGATGGGAAGTGTTGTGGCAACTACTAGGTTGTAGGGCTGAGCCGAAGTGGGGGGAAAGTGCATTTACAAAATAATCCCTGCCCCCCTGCAAAATGTAAGCTCCAATTCCAGTAGTTGTTGGGTATGGGGGCCTGCAAAACAGGGCAAAAATGTTCATCCATTCATAGATAGTGCAAGAAACACTGTCCTTCCTCTGGTTAGACTGGTGATGTTATCACATACCCAAATCTGATTTGCTACATACAGTGGTACCTCGGTTTATGAACACAATTGGTTCCGGAAGTCTGTTCATAAACTGAAGCGTTCATAAACTGAAGCGAACTTTCCCATTGAAAGTAATGGAAAGTGGATTAATCTGTTCCAGACGGTCTGCAGAGTACTTAAACTGAAGCGTTCATAAACTGAAGCGAACTTTCCCATTGAAAGTAATGGAAAGTGGATTAATCCGTTCCAGACGGGTCCGCGGAGTACTTAAACTGAAGCGTTCATAAACTGAAGCATGGGTGTAATTGGTTCCGGAAGTCTGTTCATAAACTGAAGCGTTCATAAACTGAAGTGAACTTTCCCATTGAAAGTAATGGAAAATGAATTAATCCGTTCCAGATGGGTCCGCGGCGTTCATAAACCAAAAAATTCATAAACCGAGGTGTTCATAAACCGAGGTTCCACTGTAATCAGAAAAGCCTATAAGATCAGTGCTTCATAATCTCGCTTTGATCTTACCACCCAATGGACCAAATGTCATTGTGTGGTCTACATGATTCTCGAATGGCCACATTTCAGGATGTGAGCCTCTCAAAGGAAAGATTTAAGTCCTTACACGGCCAACAAAAGATGGGCTTCTGAAAAGTCACACAGTTAGGGGAGATAGGAAGACATACCCTAGGCCAAAAGCATTTTGGTGATGGGGTAAATTGGATTCAGATTACAGTGGTACCTTGGTTTACGTACACAATTGGTTCCAGAAGTCTGTACTTATCCTGAAGCATACTTAACCTGAAGCGAACTTTCCCATTGAAAATAATGGAAAGTGGATTAATCCGTTCCAGACGGTCCGCGGAGTACTTAAACTGAAGCATACTTAACCTGAAGCTAACTTTCCCATAGAAAGTAATGGAAAGTGGATTAATCCGTTCCAGATGGGTCCGCAGGGCACTCAACCTGAAGCGTACTTAACCCGAAGTATGAGTGTAATTGGTTCTGGAAGTCCGTACTTAACCTGAAGCGTACTTAACCTGAAGCGAACTTTCCCATTTAAAGTAATGGGAAGTGGATTAATCTGTTCCAGACGGGTCCGTGGCGTACTTAAACTGAAAGTACTCAAACCGAAGTGAACTTAAACCGAGGTATGATTGTATTAGAGAGTGGCAAAAGATGGTGGAGGAATCTGTGAACTTCTAGATGTTGGTTTCCCAACTCCCATCAGCCCTAGTCAACATGTTCACGGGTTAAGGCTACTGAAAGTTGAAGTTGAACAACATCTGGATGTCCATAGATTTCCCCATCTCTGTTGTAAGAGTAGACCAAGCAAGTAGGATTGGAATGCGCACGCATGGAGCCAGACCTACAGGAATGGCGGGCAGGAAGAGGCCTGTAGGGTTAGGATAGCAATGCAGAATCAGATGAGAGCTGAGCAGGATCCTGGTCTGGGTGTCATGTTCAGAAGCAGTTGAATCCTATTTCAATACTGGCAATGAGACAGTGTGCACCACCACTCTCCATTTTTAAAATTAGTTTTTATTAAATATTTTCTTGTGTAAAAAACAAACGAACAAGAAGAAAAGTACATATAGGGTCTCCACTTTCAATTCATAGTCTTTTTCACACCACCACTCTTGAGGGCAGCAAAGTAGCTTTGCAGGCACACACAGCTCTGGCCTCCAACAAAGGGGAGCAGTTGAGAGACCTGATTTGGCTCCCACAACCTCTCTATGATCTCCTGTCTGAGGCAGCTGCCTCACTCTGCCTAAAGTTAGAGCTGGCTCCAATTAACGAGAATTCCTCTTCCTGTCTTCCTGTTTCAGGTTCTGGGTGATCTGCGCTGACATGGCCGCCCAATACTCAGTGCCTGACCCCACCACTCCAGCAAAAATGTTCATGAATTATCAAGGCCTGGCAAGCTATTTGTCAAGCGGAGGTGAGCAAGATATCCCTTGTTGCTTGTGGGTGAGAATGTGGAGAAAGGGGAAATGTCAAAGAGTTGTGCCTCATTCTGTATCCCAAATGAGGCGGGTTTATGTCTGTGGCCCCTTTTGACATTATCTTAGCAGTGTAGAAGCCCTTCCTTCACTCTGCTTTGATTTCTTTCTTACTGAAACACGTCTCACCTTAATATAAAATATTCAGAGTGGCTTGTAATAAGAACAAAATGAAGAGTTATGGGGGAAAATCAAGAACACAATTAAAACACACATTAAGAATAGAACTCAGCAATGGGGCTATGTGGACCTCCCTTGGGAGACTGTTCCAAATCTTGGGTACCGCAGCTAGAAAAGACCTGCATTTCAGGTCACCTGGGAGGAGCCCACAATATACCTTTCATACTCACCAGAGGAAAGAGGAGCTGTTGCCTCAGCGCTCTCTTTCTTATACTGTATCATATCCCACTTCTTTATTTATACTGGGAGGAATTCAACATTGCGCCAAGTTGACTGTTCCATCAGTGCAAGCATTTTGGCTTGCCAGACAGAATACCTGTCCCCCCTCCTATCCAGGGGTTATTTCAACACCCTCTTCCAGATCCAATTTGTTGACAGGACTCATTAATTGAATCCCACCTCTCAGATTTAGATCCCACCCTTTGACTCTAGTCAGTGCTATTTTTCTAGAAAAAGAGGTGCCAGAACTCACCATGAACACCTCCCTCGTTCTCTTACAATGGCAACGGGGCCCACCTGAGAGGTGCCAGAACTGAGTTCTGGTAAGTTCCAGCTGAAAAAAAACCCTGAGTATAGTGCTTAAAGAAGCTTTTGCTTTGTAAATTCCCAATGGACAGACACACTAAGAAACACACTCTTAAAATCCAAAGAAATTCAACCAGCTCTGCTCAAGTGTCTGCTTTGTATCTTATTTTCTTTTCTGGGAGCTAATGTTCTTCTCCCCCTCCCAAGTGTTAGAGAAGACTCGTAGAGCAATTGTAGCCAGAGATAAAACCAAAGGAGAACTCTGATCCACTGCTTCTCCTTTCCTACAGAGTTTAACCTCAGACCTTTGTAGCTTTCTCCATCTGCCAGGAGGGAGCTGTCACAGTTCTGAACTGGCAGGGCTGCTACTTATGCAGTAACAACAACATGCAGCCAAGCTCGGATAGTCAACATCAGCATTGCACACAGATGCCCGTTTTCATTCTTCCATCACTCAGGGTTGGGGTGGGAGGGAATTGTGTCTGAAGCCAGCCCTGGCTGCAGAACACATTGGTATGGTTTCAGGTGACCACATACCATTGGTATGGTTTCAGGTGACAACTACTGGGTGATTGACACAGACTACGACAACTATGCCATCACCTATGCCTGCCGCAGTCTGAAAGAGGATGGCTCCTGTGATGACGGCTACTCCATTATTTTCTCTCGCAACCCTCGTGGTCTCCCCCCAGCCATTCAGCGCATTGTGCGCCAGAAGCAGGAAGAAATCTGCATGTCTGGCCAGTTCCAGCCTGTGCTACAGTCAGGTATGTAAAAACACACAATTTTGCTCCTTTCTTGAACACATACACACACAATTTTGCTCCTTTCTGCACCATCTGTGAAACAGTCATGTGGACAGCCAACCTACAAGAATAACCGGTCATGGGACCAGACAACCTAAAGGAGCCACACACGACCCTCTTGGCTCACAAAAGGCTCACCTGTCTGTGGCAGGATAGGAACAATTCTCCAGCCACTCTGGGCTGCCTGCAGATGTCTTCTAAAACTTGCATTGTTCTTTATCTCCTTGACATCTGAGTGAGGTAGGACTGGGCTAAACTGGCTCTCCGGACACCATTGGACTGCAACTCCCATCATCCTAGACCACGTGTAGGCAGGGGCTGATAGGTGATGGGGACCAGTAAAAGTGGTGGACCACAGGTTAGCCATGTCTGCTGTAAGGCATATAAGAAAGAGGGAATTCCTTTGTGAAGACTGCCTTGGGACCAGGTTCTGGCACCTTACCAGCATGTACCAGCCGTACGTTTCTGTGGCAAGGCCTGCTCGGTATTTTGCATCACCAACAAAGAGGAAATGAATCACAAACGGGAATGAAAGGCACAAATCTGCATTGAATTGGCGTCTACTTCCTTATATATTGAAATAATGACTATAATTTAAATATAAATGCATCTCATCATAACATGATAGGCAAGTACCTGCTGAGTGTGCTGTCCAGATGCTCAGTTGATGGGCCACTTCCAGTCCCCTCCTTCTCTGCTCCCTTCTTGGGGTTTTTCGAACCTTTAACTTGGACTAGGACTGCCCCTCTGTCAAGTAGGACACACGGCTACCTCAGGACTTTTGGGGGCAGTAGCTAGGCTGCAACACTAACCTGCCTGAGTGGTCAGTCAAGTGACCCCAAAGGCCAGCCCTTCTGCACCAGGCCTCATAAAGTTCTTTCCTTGCTGCTTGCTCCTCAGCTGGGGCAGTTTTTCTCCAGTACATGGTGTGCATAGCTGGGTCGTGGAACTTGTTCGCTTTCGAGTTTGATCCATAGGAGGGAGGTGGCAGTTTTGAAACCAGGATTTCAATTCGGTCTCTGCTACGTAGTGATGAGGAGAGGCTTCAAAGCAAAATCTCAGAGACAAGCTCTGCACTTAAAAAAATAATATTTTTACACATGTACAAGTTGAGAAGCCAGACCAGCTTCAAGATTTAGGGGAGCTCTAGGCAAGTGTTCACCCACTTGCTTCCACTTTCCGCTTGGAGCAGGAAGAGAGTTATTAGGGAAAAGTTACACACTCACTCTCTCTTCACTAGCAATTGTTCTCTCTCCAAGCAGCTTTGCTTGGATGTTTTGTGTGTGTTGAAAGCATTTGTTCTACCACTGCACTTTTGTGTATATGTGTGTGAGTGGTTTCTGCATGGAGGTTTCTGAGGCAGTTAATAAATAAAACAACTGGAGCTCAACCATACCTTGAAATAGAAAACAATGCAAAATGTTCTAGTTTGCATCGTGGTTACAATGCAACATCTAATGTGCGCCGTTCTTGCTTGTCTCCATAGGGGCCTGTTAAATCAAGACTCCTTCAGAGTTGGAGGAGCAGAGGCCTGATCTCTGCATCTTGAAGTCGTCCATGTAGTGTTTGGATTAGAGCTTTTCCTCAAACACGTCTAAGTGTTGGCTTGTTGTTTTTATTTTATGGCACTTGGGTACTACACACCTCGCTTGTCTGAACTCAAAAGAACTGTGTTAATGTTTGTCAATAAATGTTTTTAAGTAATCTTTTAAACTGCCTCCTCATGCTGTGTTCACATGGGCAAATGTGTGGGCTTGGAGACATTTGTGGGCAATTCGGGAACGTTGTGGCTTTCGTCTTCGTCACACACTTAACCCAACACAAAGAAACAAAAGTGTTTCAAAGAATGTGGGCTGCCATCAGAACTGGCAGTCCTATTTCGTGGCACAGCACCGGGTTTCAAGTTTCAGGTGCCAGTTTTGTGTGTAAAGTGGTCCAGGTCAATGGGATCCACTTATCACATAAGTAGTAAGTGCCAAAGCTGTTCTCATGTTGGGGGAGCAGCAGGAGCAAAGTAACAAATGAAGCGAGAGTTAAAGTAATGTTTGAGGCCTAAAGGAGTCATTCTGTCAGACAGACAGAGGCAGAGACCATTGATGAAGAGAGGGCAGGGAAGCAGGTGAATAAAGTATAGTGCAATCCTGTGCAGACTTACTCATATGTAAGCCTTTCCGAACATAAGACAACCACATCCATTCATGTGCACACATTTACACAAGTAATGACTTGGTTGTGGTCCTCATCCTCCCCTCCCCTCCCCTCCCCTCCAATAATAAAATCCATTCTGTATGCAGAAATATTGCAGCTCTCTTGCCTCAGTCACGTACTAGGCCTAGTATTTGTAAGGATCCTGAGCACTAACTAGTAGTATGAGAGACTGTGTAAATACTGGAGGTGGTGTGTGTGTGTGTCCTTCATTTTCTTCAACTGCTCCTGAGAGTGAGAGCAGCCAGTCCTGGGAGGCATCATATCTCTGTAAATTATTAGCCCTGGCTCTTACGTTTTAGAGGTGGCTCCCAGAGCTGGACCAGACTAGTCTGTTCCAGTTTACCAAACACAATGAGATTTAAAGCCCTCCTTTTATTTAGTTTTTTTAAGTTCGAAAACAAACCAACTTTTGGTGGGCTGGGCAATGGGTACTTTGAATTTCAAAAAAGTGCTGTGGATACCAGTTACAAAATGGCTGCCGCATCTAAAAGACCACAAAATGGCACAGGTATGCTGCCCCATCGATGTGGGGGTAGCACTTATATCAGCAACCGCTGTGGTCACTCTCCCTTGTCAAAGAGATGCAATGTATTATTTACTTAAAACTAGTGGAAAGTACCCAGCATTGCTCAAGAATGCTAAGAAACTAAAACAATTCAGTGCAGTTTTGAAAGTTTCATTCCATCTGGATTCAAAATGGTGTCCAAATTGTATCCAAGCGTAGAGAAAAAACACCTGCTCCCTGATCTTAGGAGCTGTCATGCAAAATTTGGTTATGCTATGTTAGGCATCCAATCGCCTACAGAACAAACAAAGAGACAAAGAACCTTCCGAAATATATAGCAGATCTTTATTCAAATGAGAGATTCCAAAAGTTGCATGTAGCATCCAAGCTCAACATGAGTACCTTTAATCAACTTTTTGTTTTGCACAAGCATAGAAAATACAAACCTACTTCTAAAACCAAATTCTTAAAAAGATTGGCACTTGGCATCTTCCCACTCCTGAGCACTTTTCCCAGGATGCTATTCTTCCAGCCCAGGGGTCAGCAAACTTTTCCTACGGGGGGGCCGGTTCACTGTCCCTCAGAACTTGTGACGGGCCGGACCCTGCATGCGCATGCGCACAGGCCTTCCCTCGGAGTCAAGAGCGGCTGAGATACCTCCACTCACCACGTTCAGACAGAGCGGGCTGGGCTGGGGAGGGGAGGGGGCGCCCCGCCGGCGCTGGGTCTCGGCTTGCGCGGAGGGGCCGCAGCCATTCTGCCGGGAAGGGCCCCCACCCCAGGATGTCCATGACCGTGTTGCTAATGTGCCACTGCCGAGCAGCACAGAAGAGTCCTCCTACTCTTCCTCCTCGCAGGCTCTCTGCTCCCGCTTCTTCCCTCCCCTTCGCTTCTCCTCCTCCCTTGTTGGAGCTAGACATCAACAAGGCGCCCTGCCCTGCGCCTCGCCCCGATTGGAGGAGCGAGTCTCGTGAAGGGTCGCCATTGGCCGCTGGCTCACATCAAACTGGCCAATGGAGGAGAGGTCTGAGGTTCCTAAGGCTTCAGATTGGCCAGCGTCACGGAAGTCTGAGCAACCTTGGAGCATGCTGGGAGATGTAGTCCGGGGGGGGGGTTCACAAAAAAATGGGACCCGAAAAAAATTGGCGGGAAATGGTGATCACACTGATTGCAGAACCGTTCATGGGTCAGATCCAGAGGGCAACTGGGCCAGATCCGGCCTGCGGGCCGTAGTTTGCCAACCCCTGTTCCAGCCCATTCACTTTTCTTTTTCTCTAATCCAGTTGACTCTCGAAACTAGTTACTGTAGGGGCTTGAACAAGTGCTTACATCAGCAGCTGGCATCCCTTGGATTGTGGGGGGAGGCAATTCTGTTGCCTGCCTTAGGGTGCTACTTATTTTTCAAAATTATCTCTTGAAAAAGAAACTTTTGGCGCTCTGGAGTGGCTTCCAGTCGCTCTTCTCATTTCTCCTCTGATGCCCTGGAAGTTGAGTTAAAGAGTATGAAGAACCACTGCTTTAAGGACTTGTAGCCTGACAAAGTGCAAGCCTAATTCTGTAAGTTCTGGGTTGCCTTTGAGGTGCTCTTGGCCTTTCTTAAGATGCTTCGTTGTAGTACACCGGGAGAGAAAACGGCCCTGCTCTGCCCCAGTAATCCACAGCTCGCACTTTGTAAAACCCTGCGACTGTTGTTTCTGTAGAGAAAGTCCAACACAAAGTTAGTTGGTTATACTGAGACAAACTGGGGGGGGAAATATACATTGACAAAATGCCTGTGTTTTGGTGTGTGTTTTTTAAGTAGATGCTTATCTCTGCAGCCAAATGTTCGGATAAGCCAGGTGCCAACCATAAGCGAGGTGCCAACCATTTGTACTTTGTGGCAATAACTGAAGACCGTTTTTGTTTTGACAAGAATGAAAAAGAATATTTAAAAAAAGCTGTCTGCCTTTAAAACTGCCAGGTCCCTAGACTGAATCTTTGATCCTTCTGTGTACTTTTAACCTTCCTACACAAAACTTCCCCTTGTAAACCTGTGTGGAACTTCTCACTATGTACCTTTAATCTTCCCATAAAGTTTTGCTCTTCTTGAGCAGAACAACCACCCAAAGCAACCATTTGATGATGATGATGATGATTAACACCCTGTCCATCTGGCTGGGTTTCTCCAGCCACTCTGGGCAGCTTCCGGCAAAATATTAAAATACAATAATCCATCAAATATTAAAAGCTTCCTTCTTTCACACCAGTGGCGTTTGGGAACCTGAATCTATAAACAGTGGCATATAGGAAACATTACAGTTCCTCAAGGTTGCTTCAAAAAAACCAAGCTGCGAATTTTAAAAAAAGGTTGTGTGGAAGAATTGAAATGATCTTAGTTTGCTTTTGTTCTAAAATTAAAAATAAAGATAGACACTGGACATTACCTGGGTTGTAGACCAATGCTGTAAATATACTGTCTTTGACACTGATCTGGTGGTATGTTTTTCCATCCTGTGAGAAAAACACTTCGAATTTTTTCAGGCACCTATGAAGAAAAACAAACAAACATATCACAGAGACTTGCAAGCTTATTGCTGTTACCCTGCAAGGAAAAGTGATTTGTTTTCAGAGGAAAATAAGCAGAAATTAAAGACAACTGTTCCAAACCTATTTATTCCAAAGCAAAGTTGAGCCCAATGGGTATGTCTACTGAGTTATCTCCATTTCATCCCATATCAGGTCTCTAACACACCTTTCTAAAATAATGAGAGGTACCCAGCGCTGCTCTATTCTGAAAGTTCCATCACTACTTGTCAGATGGAATGATCTCCCTCCTCGTCTGTTGTTCCTCCAAGCCCCAAGAGCTGATCAGGGGAGCATAAAGGGGAATAAGGAGGATTCATCGCACTAGCGTCTGCTAGAGTAACTGTTTGGTTGAATCCTGGCCACAATGATCATCTGGTGTATCTGGACAAAAGGCTGTCTTCAACTCTAGACCCTGGTCACTGATTGGTTTTGTTGGAGGACCTCTTTGACCAGAGTGATGGTGGTATATCAAGCCCCCTCAAGGCCTATTGCCTAGCCCCACTACCACATATTCTGCCTTTTAACTGCCTTTTCCATATCCCTTTTAACTCTTTCAGATGCAAAAGAGCTAAAACCCTTAAAAGTTTAAAGGATCTAGGAGCGGCATATAAAAGCAGGTTTGGAGGCACACATCACTCGACCCCAATCCTCTCCTTTATATGCCATGGGGCCAGGGGGGAATAAATAAAAACAACACCTTCTCTATACTGTACCGATCAGGCTCACTACAGTGCTAGAACAGAGGTGGGGAGTCTGGGCCTGCCATACGCTGCTGGACTACAACTCCCATCATCCTCAGTGACTGGTCGTACTGGACAGGGCTGATGGGAGCTGGAGTCCAACAACATCGAGAGGGTCACAGGTCCCCCACCTGCCTTGCACTAGGCCATTAGACTCTAAGCGAGGTGACCAAGAAGCAATTCATATGGCCCCAGAGCTCAGCAATATTCAGCTATTGCCCTCTGGATTTTCCAGTCTGATTCCTCACAGGCCCCCAGTTTGTAAAATGTACAGTTGCTATTTAGTTACTGCTTTACACAAAGAATTTGAAAAAGATGGATTTAAAACCGAGACAGTTCTGCATTCCTTTAGGTGTGAGTTACCTACTTTGAATTGACACAGCTGTCATCCCACACTACCAAAACTTGTCCCTTTGTGAGATGGATGAGGCGAACACCATTCACCTGACAAGACAGATTAGCTCAGGGTTACCATGGCATGTATCAAAAGAGTGAGGTTTTTTTTATTTATTACATTATGTTGTGAGTGTGATTTCAGCTCTTCGTGAAGTCAGCTCAGAATAGTGATTCAGCATACTAGCAAGGAACTGCTAGGAGTCAAGTATAACAAGAACAGTCTTCTTTATTGCAGTAGGAATCTTGACTGACTGGAGGGAAAGGGTGAGCTCCTTTTATACTCTCAGGAGCAGGGGTTGGGGAAAGGATACATTTAGATTTTGGCGGGAACCTATCAGAGTGAGGATCCAAATTGTGCTAATAGCAATAACCAATAGCAACTGTCACCGCACACATTTGAATCGCCCTGGAGCGGGAAAGGTAGTTACAGGACCAGGAGAGAAACTCATGTACTGTACACAAATTAAACCAATACATAACAACATTATTTTATGTATTTTTCCCCCCACTAAAGCAAGAGGTAAGAGAGCTTTAAAAAAATGGATCAATTTGACCAAATGATGAGGCCACTAGGGATGGCTGATAAACTGGAAACAAACAAACAAACAAACAAAAAGTGGGCATGGTTTCTCATGAGAGTTTCATCACGAGTCCACATCCAGTGGCGGACTATGGCCTCCCAAACTGCAGCAGTGCCCTGTGTGATGCCCCCCCCCGCCTCTCTCATTCCATCCTAAAGCCCCCTGCACCACACCAGTCGTGCTACCCTATAACCGCCTCTGCCACCTGCAGCCAGAAGCAGAAAAACTGAGATGCAAGCAAATGGTCTAAGGGAACACTAGGCCTTCCGGGACAAGCTTTCAGAGTGGCTGACAAGAGGGTGCTTCTCCTTGCAGCCTAGGCTGCCAACAGCTTCTCTAAAGAGACCACATTTGTAGTGGGATGTGGGAAGAGGGCAGCCATCTGTAGGGCTGAACACTTACATATAGCCAAAAATAAATAAAAAAGCACATTGATTTACACAAAATCAACAGACACTCGCTTATATGTTTTATTATGTTTTTATATATGTTGGAAGCTGCTCAGAGTGGCTGGGTTAACCCAGTCAGATGGGCGGGGTGTAAATAATAAAATTATTATTAATAATAAGAGTGATCTTATATGATTTGCTAATAAAGAGTGGCTTATGATAACAAAAGCACCGAGCCAATAGTATTTATCTGAAACAAAATGGCTTCCAAACTCCAACACCCTAAGCTGGACTCAGAAAAACAAATAAACCAAAGAAAATTGTTCGTTTCAAATTGGATTAGAGGTGCCACACATCTAAGGAAACAATTTACAGGATGTTGTGCCTACCTGATCGGGAGCAGCGAAAGGCTTTGCACAGATGTGGACGAGGAAGACGGATGGAACTGGGAGCTCTTGTTTCAGCACCAAGCAGCCTTTTGCTGGGAGTGAAAATGGTCCTTTCACCACAGGGTCCTATGAAATAAAATAAAAATGCTTAATGAGGAGAAACTTCCCTACAGTAGCCTATCAGTATTAACCATGGTGATATGTTAAATATTGTCCAGGGGCCAGAGAGCACATGATCCACTGGCACAGGTAAGCAAGTCTCAGCCTGAATGGAACATCACTCAGCAGTGCCCAAGTTAGCCATTCGGAGCATTCTGAAAGAAGATCAGAAAAAGTGCAACAGTGCTTTTGAACAAAAAAGTGCTTCTGAAAGGTGACTTGGAGCCAGTTCTTTGGAACTCCCCCCCCCCTTCATGTGGGGAATGTGTGCATAGGATGGAGCACACCCACAGCTCATCATGTTAGAATGCAAAACCTGAAGTGGGTTGTTTTGAAGGAGAGATCTGGGGTTAGCATATTTCACTTGAATGCCAGCGCTGGGGAATAACAGCAGGGAGGGCTATTGCCTTCATGGCTTGCTCTTGGGACTACTGGAGGTACCCGCCTGGCGCATTCGGGAAGTAGGATGTTAAGACTGTTTATTCAGCCGCCTTTCAAAACACGTTTTCCCTTTGTACTTTCCCCATGCTTTCAGATTTCCACCTGCAAACGCCAGCTGCACGATACATATAAAGTACATTTGTAGCATCATGCCTTCCCACCTCCAAAAAGAATTCTGGGAACTGTAGAATGCCAAAGGATGTTTCCCAGGATTATTTGGGTGGAGGGGTGATGAGCCATGGCTGCTAAGGTGGCATAAACATGCTTTAAATGTATGGTGCAGCTGGAGAGCCGTGGCGGAAAATCCCCACTGAGGATTTCTGCTGTGATTTATAGTGGAAAATTGGCAGGCGCAGAAGGGAAAAAACACCTGCCTCGCTGCAATGCTCCCTGACCCTACATTAGAGAACATGTGTGCGGTGAGGAAACTTGCAGTTCTTCCTTTAGTCAAAACACAACCCAAAAAACCCCAACCACGTCGTTTTTAAAAGATATCCATAGGGCTGGGTTTAGATTTCCTTGAGGGGGATCAGTGGGGCAGAGATCCCCCAG